>NC_069501.1:18012446-18335362 GCF_027579735.1 Bombina bombina | reverse complement strand
GAGAGTTCAATATTAAAGAGTATTAAATAAATGGTGGCTTGGGAGGTGGGAGAGGATCTATGACGTGGGGAGGGGGGGGGGAGGGGAGGGGGATATTGTGGTGTACCCTTTACATAGCAAGCGGGGCAATACCGCAGGTGCCGCGTGCCCTGCCCAGCACTCCTCCCTCAGGGGAGGGGGAATGATTTATGTTTATCCAACAGCATAGATTATAATTGCGTTACTATAGGGCGAGGAGACCCGCAAACATGAGGGCAACCCCCCAACAAAGGGGCGGCAATCTTTGGTGCAAAAAATTTATGCTCATCTATAGTGTAAACAGGTGTGATAAGCTATATAACAGTGGCAAATACAACTGGTTAACAAGATAACATTTCCATGAAACTCTGACACAACAAAGTGATTAAGTACAGTTGCTCAACTTAATGACATATTCAAATCAACATTAAGGGGATAACTTTGAGTGATCTTGAGGATTTAGACACATCCCGAGAAGAGAGGTACCTGTGTGGAAGATAAGAGAGAGAAAATACAAACAAGCAAACTTTTCAGCGTATTAAGCTATAAAACAAAGTCAGTAACCCCAGGAAGCCAGGAAAACATTCCTGAGTCAAAGCATATTCAATTATTCCAGCACAGCTTTTCTGTGTGCTTGGGCTTGAATATATTAAACCAAAAAAGGATACATTAACATGTGAGAAGAATGTGGGCTTTGCCCAGCTTTTCTTTCTATTAATGCCCACTCCTCTCCTCTCTTCTTTTGCTAAGAGTTCACTTTCTTTATTATAAGTGTGTATGTCCTCCGAGGGAAGTTTCTTGAGGGGAGGACTACAAGTTAGTGTAGGGGAAGTCATTTTGGCTGGAGGAGGCTCCTGTACGTGCTACTTCTTATTGAATTTCTGCCCTAGCAGAGGAGGAATCTCCGCCCTCCCCCACTACTACTGGGAGCGAAAGTTCCTTGTAGAAGAGATTAAGATCTGCTCCCGGTCTGTATATAGCTGTTTTGTTATTAGCTGAAGCTATCAATGAAACTGTGAAACCCCATCTATATTGAACTTTGTGCATTTTCAAATGGTTGGTGACGTGAGACAGCTCCCTCCTTTTCAGAAGGGTAGTAGGGGATAGATAAGTGAACAGCTGAATCTCCTCTCCGGCGTGTGTGATTGGATGTTTTTCTCTCGCACACTGGAGAAGGTCCTCTTTGTCCTTGTATTTGAGAAACCTGACAATTATGTCCCTCGACGGGGCTTTAGGAGGAGGCTTGGGTCTCAGAGCCCTGTGGGCTCTTTCTATTTGGATGTCTTTAGCTGAGGGGTTTTCTTTAATTACTCTGAAGAGGGCCTGGAGGTAGCCCTCAATCACCGGGGGGAAGATGGTTTCACTAACTCCCCGTATTCTGAGGTTGTTGCGGCACGTCCTGTTTTCCAAATCTTCCAGTTTGTCGGAGAGCGTATGGACTCTGTTGTCCAGTTCTTGGACACATGAGGTATTGGTCTGGACTTCGTTCACCAAAGAACTTTGATTTGTTTCTAGGGAAACCACTCTTCACTCCATGGCTCCCAGGTCTTTCCTCAGGTCACCAAATAGTGTCCTCATTTCATGTAGAACAACTTTTATATCGTCTTTAGATGACAGATGAGAGATGTCTTTTTTGGTGAGGAAAGCCCCTATTTCAGGGTCTTCCATGTTGACTTGTGCTGATAAGGGTGTCTGTGAGTCCATAGATCTTTCTATGTTAGAGGAATGCAGATCTTTAGGCACTAAGTACTGATTTAACATTTTGGAAGAGGGGGTTTTGTCACCTTTAACTTGCTTCTTGCAAGGCATCCCCTGATCTCCCAGGGTGAATTCTATAGTTTAGAGAATGAGAGATGAAGATTAAAGTGATGGGAGATTAATCCTGCTTATTCTTGGCGAGATGGTGTGCAAAGAGGGGTGAGACACTTTTTTAGATCAGGTCTATGTACCCCGGGGTAGTACCTATACTTTTCACAGGGCTCTTCACTAGGGCTGCAGAAGGAGGAGTAAAATGTTTCTAGATATCCGGACAGTAGTTGTTATGGTATCACTTTGGCTGTTTAAGCTACTGCTCAGGTTCTTCAACCCAGCTAGGTTCTTTTAAACAGAGTGCTCAGCTGCTGCTGGTCTAAGATCCTGCAATGTTGTCTCTCTGTTCAGAACCTGTGATGCACGTGTGGATAGCTGTGTGTCTCTAGTCAGGAAAGGTTTTGTTAGGGTTAATTCAAAAGATTTTTTAATAAAATGCAGGGAAGGGTAGAATTAGACGCTCTTGCACAAGGCTCAGAAGGTGTAGGAAAGGGGTTGATCCTCCTCCCCGGTCTGAGTGTGTAATTATGTGGGCATTATATGTCTGTGTCCCAAAAACTCTCCCTTCAAAAACTGCATGCAGGGGGGAGCAGCAATTGAACAGTCTGATTTCTGCAGAACCCCGATCTGGCTAAGCTGCGTGAGACCCTCTGACCAGGCCCTGCAGGCGAGTTAACTTGGCGCCACGTGTGCCTTAGTTTTGCAGTGCTAATGCCCAGCTGCAGCATCTCCCAGCGCCGGAGCTACAGCACCCCTAAGTTTAGCAGCGGATCTTCAGCCCAACTGCCTGTCTGGACCGCTTTGGTTCCCTGCGGTAAGTCGCTATGCCCCCTGCCTAGGGCTAAGGAAGTATTTGGCCTTTTCTAGTTTAGGGGGAGGGGGGGGACCGGCCGCCCGCTGTTATATAATCGCCCCCACTCTGCTATTACTTGCTGCGAGTTCTCACCTAGTTCCCGGGCTTGTGGGCAATGTCCCAAGTGCGGCTCCGGTGTCTTCAGTTTGCTACCCGGTCTTATGCAGGATCTCGTGGGAGTCACGGTCTTTTATGTTGCGCCGCACCCGCGGCGGTAGGCCTCCAAACGGGTCTTTAGAGGGAGAGTCGGGCAGTCACATAAAGAGGTATCCAGTGGGTACCGGCTGTGTCTAAGGGTTAAGGGGTATCAGTGGAGGGTAAAATTGGGTTGATTAAGCCACCAGTTAAGCTTTGTGTCGGCATAGGAGACAGGAGCCCTTCTAACTAGCTGCCATCTCCTAGCATGGCTAGACTCCGCCCCCTTTGCTATAGTTTTAAATTTGAAATTAACACAATAATAGATACAATTTGAAACTAAAACAATAACTATAACAAAGATGTAAAATAGTTAGATTAAGTGATGGAGGTGTTGGTTTAGAATTAAAATTCGATTTTAACACCACTAGTAACTATAATAGATAAGATGTGTTAATTTCGAATTAAAATTTGAATTTGAATTTTACATCTTTGCTATAGTTTTAAATTCGAAATGAACACAATAATACATACAATTCGAAACTAAAACAATAATTATAACAAAGATGTAAAATTCGAATTCGAAATGAACATATCTATTAGACTTGTGCAGCTTCGAAAAATTTGTTTCGGTTCGGATCGATTCGGATCAATTCGAATTTCGGTTCGGATCTATTCGAATTCGGAAAAATTTGAATGAATTTGTTTCGGATTCATTCGGATTCTTTCGGATTCGGAAAAAATTTGGTTCGGTTCGATTCGGTTCGATTCGATTCGGTTCGAATCGATTCGGAAATTTGGAATTTCGGTAAGTGTTAGGTGGGATGTGCTGTGTATTACCCTAGTATTATGTACTGTATATTAGGTTTAACCCATAGCAGAGTGATAAAACCTAATATACTGTACAATACTAGTGTAATACACGCCATCCGAATCTACCGAATACATGCAAATCGATTCGGATGTATTAAAATCGATTAGGATGTATTCGATTCGATTCGGATTTATTCGGTAGATTCGGCAGTATTTTAATTCAGAAATTCGAATCGATCCGAATCTCCGAATTTTCAGAATTTTCCGAATTTCCAAATCGATCCGAAACGAATTGCACATGTCTAATATCTATTATAGTTAATAATGGTGTTAACATTCGAATTTTAATTTGAAATCAACACCTCTATCACTTCATATAGTTATATAAAGTGATAGAGGTGTTGATTTCGATTTAAACACCTTTAGTAATTAATAATAGATAAGATGGTTTTATTTAGAATTAAAATTCGAATTTTACATCATTACTAGTTAATAATTCGAAATTAACACAATAATAACTAAAATTCGAAATTAAAATACTTAAACACATCTATCACTTAATATAACTACTATAGGCCTTAAATTCGAAATTAACTCCATAATAACTATAACAAAGATATAAAATTAGAAAATAACACCATAATAACTTTATTAAAGGGACATGAAACCCACATTTTTTCTTTCATGATTTAGAAAGAGCATGTGGTTTTAAACAACTTTCTAATTTACTTCTATTATCTAATTTGCTTCATTCTCTTGATATCCTTTGCTGAAAAGCATATCTAGATAGCATCAGTAGCTGCTGATTGGTTGCTGCACATAGATGCTTCGTGTGATTGGTTCACCCATGTGCATTACTATATCTTCAACAAAGGA
The DNA here is from genome assembly GCF_027579735.1 of Bombina bombina. NCBI lineage: Eukaryota > Metazoa > Chordata > Amphibia > Anura > Bombinatoridae > Bombina > Bombina bombina. The sequence goes on along the minus strand of NC_069501.1, from coordinate 18,330,858 downwards.
TATCTAAAGAATGAAGCAAATTAGCTAATAGAAGTAAATTGGAATGTTGTTCAAAATTGTATTCTCTACCTGAATCATGACAGAAACATTTTGGGTTTAGTGTCCCTTTAACTAAGATGTAAAAAATACAATAGATTATATAAGCACCATAAAATTCAAATAGATTACTCTTTACTTGAAAATTGTAATTCAAAATTATAACCTTTAGTAATTATATTTTGAATTAAATAATAATTTGGAATTTCCAATAGAAAAATACAATACAATACAATCTACATAGGTAAAGATAGCACTACAGCATTATCAACTCATCAAAATGCAAAGCCATTTTTTATAAATAAATAGTACAAATGAAAAAAATCTAATTAAAAAAAAAAATTATTAAAATAAGCATTTTAGATTAAAGTCCCTAATTATACATATCAGAGTTCACAAATCTAAAAGAAAATCTAGTATATATACAATACATATAAATTAGAACCTAGTCAGCATCACTGGCTGCCAATGCCCAATTCCATACCAAGATATACAAGGCAGGACTAGCACAGTAAAAAACAACCAACACTGCATTACAACAATTACAACATCTCTATGATGAACATCAGTACTTCTCAACCACAGTCCTCAAGTTAACCTAGGCTAGTAGGCTATCTTTATAACGTCTTAAAGGCATAGTCTAGTCAAAATTAAACTTTAATGATTCAGACAGAGCATGCAATTTTAAGCAACTTTCGATTTTACTCCTATTATCAATGTTTCTTCATACTCTTGGTATCTTTATTTTAAAAAGCAAGAATATAAGCTTAGGAGCCGGCCCATTTTTGGTTCAGAATCAGAACATGGGTAGCGTTTGCTGGTTGGTGATGACTACATTTATACTCCAATCAGCAAGCGCTACCCAGGTGCTTAACCAAAAATGAGCCAGCTCCTAAGCTTGCATTCTTGCTTTTTCAAATAAAGATACCAAGAGAATGAAGAAAAAATGATAAAAGGAGTAAATTAGAAAGTTGCTTAAAATTGAAAGATATATCTGAATCATGAAAAAAAAAAAAAATCTGTTTCATATCACTTTAACTGGAGCACAGGTAAAATAATCAGTAACAATGGTAACTAAACTGGCTCTCACCATAGGTACTGATTATTTCACCAGTGCTCTAGTTAAGACAGCATGAAAATATGGCCTGTATTTTGCCTATAAAAATAAATAGACCGCATATTACCTCTACAAATATTGATGAAATTGATTGAAGATGAAGCTAACAAATGCGTCTTCTCACAGTGTGCAGTCCACCCTCCACAGTTGTGTAATGTGTCCACACAAAATTCCAAAAAAAGATGCCACAGGAGCAAATAGATAATAGTATATAGAAAAAAAATTGTATCCAAATAATCCAACACAAGTACACGACCACAAAACCAGTACGTCCTTCTCCCAAACTAAACCTGTCAAATGAAATGTTAAGAACTACATCTATTTATAACATTTACATATGGGAGGGAATAACTTGATTTAAATATTTAAATTTGAATATTAAATAATTCGAATTCGAATATTACATTTTAAAATACAATTGTAGCTTAGAAATACTATTTCAAAATTAAAATCGAATTCGAATATTTCGAATATTTATAAGATAACAGCATTATTAAAAGTAATTCAAATTTGAATAGTACATTACAAAAGAAAATACTATTTCGAAATTTAAATCGAATTCGAATATCACATTACAAATAGAATGTGATATAGTCAATCGAATTCGAATATTACATTTCTATATAGAATGTGATATATTTAATCAAATTCGAATATTATATTTCGAATTCGAATGTGATATATCCTATTGAATTCGAATATTACATTTCTATATAGAATGTGATATTATTGAATCAAATTAGAATATTATATTTCGAATTCGAATGTGAAATATAGATATCGAATTCCAATATAATATAATGCAAAGGCAAAGCAATTAAAGATAAAAGGAAGCTAGTGAAAGATTCTAAATCAATTGCTGCCTATTATTGTAAACTGTATACTAAACTCCCCAGATCTTCCGAACATTCATTTTCTGAAAATTTTGAACTGCAAACTTAATGCTAAGATTACTACTGGTGAAGTACTTAAAACCATTCAGTCCCTCTCCCTAGGAAAAGCATCAGGTCCTGATAGACTTCCTATAGAATTTTATAGAGTACTCAAAATCCAGATTGCGCCAAACCTCACCAACCTCTTCTCTGCTTATTTATATGGTAACACTACTCCTAATGCTTGCTTTTCAGCAGTCCACATTTTTCTTATTCTGAAAGCTGGAAAATATAATTTGCTTCCCCGAGTCATATTGTCCGATTTCCTTATTGAACTCGGACTATAAAATAAACAAAACTTTTAGCAGAGCGTTTAAAATTTATTCTACCAGACTTGATCCATGAAGATCAGACCGGCTTCATGTTTGCTCGATTCTCGGTGGTGAATGTTAAGAGATTATTACAGGTTATTCAGTATTTTTGGACAAAGGGACAAATTGGTACTCAGTCTGATTTACCGGAGGCTTTTCCATGGTCTTTGGATGCAGAGAAGGCCTTGGATCAGGTGGAGTGGACACATTTATTTACCACTATGCAAAAATTTTAATTTTCTAGCCCTTTTTTTACCTTTCTTACCAAAATGTACTCCACACATATTGCAAACATTCTTATTAATAATATATTTCCCCCACTGTAGCACTTTAAAGAGGTATGAGTAAGGTTGTCTTCTGCCGCCTCTGTTATTCAACATAGCACTTGAACCTCTTGCTATCAAACTTAGAAAAGTGATCCATGCATTAATGTTGGGGGTGATTTCCAGAATATTGCTCTTTATGAGAATTATATGTTCATGTTTGTACAAGATCCAAAGACACATATTCCTAATATTATGAAAATGTTGCATACCTTCGACTTATTTTTAGGATATAAAATAAACATGCAAAAATCTGAGATTCTTTAGTTAAAACAAGAGAAAATTAACACAAGCTTATACCTCTTCACAGTAGCTAAACACTCATTGACCTACATAGGTGTTCAGCTGCATTCTAATCCCCAAAAATTATACTCCCTCAACATCACTCGACTTTACCGTAAATTGCATGACTTGATGAGGGGCTGGGTTTCTTTGCCTATATCTCTTGCAGCATAGGTTTACTGACTTCCTTACCTCTGTTACTTTATCCTCTAATTATGCTACCACTATTATTGATAAAAGCTGACCTCAAACTCCTTAACTCTGCTGCACGGTATTTCATTTGGAAAGGCAGTAAGCCAAGAATCACTGCAGATCAGTTGGGCCGCAATTATACTAATGGAGGATTACCTTTGGGTTTTACTTTTAGGGGGTAATTTGTATTTTTCAATGTAAAAGAGCTGTTAAACTTAGGGCAATGCCCTACAAAAGGCCCTTTTAAGGGCTATTAGTAGTTTAGTGTTAGTTTAGGGTTTAGGGTTTTTATTTTTTTTTATTTTTAAAGGTAGTCTTTTTTTATTCTATGTAATTGTAGTTAATTGAGGTTAATTTAGGTGGTGTTACGTTAGGGAGCTTATAGATTAGATTGATACTTTGCATTGTGGGGGGTTGGCGGTTTAGGAGTTAATAGGTTAATTAGGTAGTTTGCGTTGTGGGTGGTTGGCGGTTTAGGGGTTAATAGGTTTATTAGGTAGTTTGCATTGTGGGGGTTGGCAGATTAGGGGTTAATAGTGTAATTAGATCATTTGAATTTTGGGTGGGGGAGGTCTAGGGGCTAATAACTTTATTAGATACTTTGCAATGTGGGGATTGGCGGATTAGGGGTCAATAATTTTCGACCAGATTACAAGTTTTGCTTTATGGCAGGCTCGCTGCTAACTTGCAAGTTATTTCCACCGCTCACCTGTAATAGCACTGCTATTACAGGTTTTCCAAAAAACTGGCGACATGACAGCATTGAGCTCCATACCGCACACAAATACCAGTGCTGCTTTTACGTGCTCGTGCATGATTTCCCCATACACATCAATGGGGAGAGCCGGCAAAAAAAGCCTAACACCTGCAATAATGGAACGTAAAGCTCTGTAACGCAGCCCCATTGATTCCTATGGGGAAAACAGTAAAACCCACCACCCACACAACTAACACCCCAAATAAAATCCTATCTGAAAAACCTGAGCTCCCCATTGCCCATAAAAGGGCATTTGGATGGGCATTGCCTTTAAAAGGGCATTTAGCTCTTTTACATTGCCCAAAGTCCCCACCAAATAAACCCTTAAAAAAAACCTAACACTAACCCCCGAAGATCCACTTACAGTTTTTGAAGACCGGACATCCATCCTCATCAAGCTGGGAAAAGTCTTCATCCAAGTGGGTAGAAGTCCTCAATGAAGCCGGGAGAAGTCTTCATCTAAGCAGCAAGAAGTGGTCCTCCAGGCGGGCAGAAGTCTTCTTCCAGACGGCATCTTCTATCTTCATCCTTCCGACGCGGAGCGGCTCAATCTTCAATACATCTGGCGCAGAGCATCCTCTTCTGTTGACGGCTACTGAAGAATGAAGGTTCCTTTAAGGGACGTCATCCAAGATGGCGTCCCTTGAATTCCGAATGGCTGATAGAATTGAGCTCGCATTCTATTGGCTGATTAGATCAGACAATAGGATTGAAACTCAATCCTATTGACTGATTGCATCAGCCAATAGGATTTTTTCAACTTTAATTCTGATTGGCTGATAGAATTCTATCAGCCAATCGGAATTCAAGGTACACCATCTTGGATGAAGTCCCTTAAAGGAACCTTCATTCCTCAGTAGCCGTGAACAGAAGAGGGTGCTCCGCGCCGGATGTCTTGAAGATGGAGCCGCTCCCCGTCGGAAGGATGAAGATAGAAGATGCCGTCTGGAAGAAGACTTTTGCCCATCTGGAGGACCACTTCTTGCCGCTTGGATGAAGACTTCTCCCGGCTTGATGAGGATGGATGTCCGGTCTTCAAAAACTGTAAGTGGATCTTCGGGGGTTAGTGTTAGGTTTTTCAAGGGTTTATTGAGTGGGTTTTATTTTTAGATTAGGGACTTTGGGCAATGTAAAAGAGCTAAATGCCCTTTTAAGGGCAATTCCCATCCAAATGCCCTTTTCAGGGCAATGGGGAGCTTAGGTTTTTTAGATAGGATTTTATTTGTGGGTGTTAGTTGTGAGGGTGGTGGTTTTTACTGTTGGGGGGGTTGTTTGTATTTTTGTTACAGATAAAAGAGCTTATTTCTTTGGGGCAATGCCCTGCAAAAGGCCCTTTTAAGGGTTATTGGCAGTTTAGTTTAGGCTAGGGTTTTTTTATTTTGGGGGGCTTTTGTATTTTGATAGGGCTATTAGATTAGGTGTAATTACTTTAAATATTTGATAATTTCTTTTTTATTTTGTGTAATTTAGTGTTTATTTCTTTTGTAATTTAGTTAATTGTATTTAATTAATGTAATTTAATTGTAGTGTAATGTTAGGTGTCAATGTAAGACAGGTTAGGTTTTATTTTACAGGTAAATTTGTATTTATTTTTACTAGGTAGTTAGTAAATAATTAATAACTATTTAGTAACTATTCTACCTAGTTAAAATAAACTTACCTGTAAAATAAAAATAACACCTAAGATAGCTACAATGTAACTATTAGTTATATTGTAGCTAGCTTAGGGTTTTTTTTTTTGTTTTTTTTTTGTTTGTTTTTTATATAAGAAAGCATGGGAATTTATTAGAAATAAATCATAATTTATTGAAATTAATAAATGAAAAATGATACATTAAAGAGTAAACATTACCTAAACATTCCAATCTGTGAAAACAACAAATCTAAAAATAGAACACTGTAAATAGCAGTACTAATAAATTGTTTTAACCAATGATAAAACTGTTTAAGTGTATGCAAAATGGCAGAAATAAAACAAAGTCAATGGGAAGGCTTGAAGATGATCAGCAAAGGTAACTTTGCATAAACAGACAACAATTAATCAAGGGTCACAACTCTCCTTCCGTATGGTGCTGGAGGTGGCATGTTTTTGGGTCCTATCAGGTTAGCCCCTGCATCGCTCCCAAGAGTTGGTATATACATATAACTTATGCTCCACTAATCAATAGTTTGCAACATTCTTCACATCCCAATGATTATTCATTAACAAAGCTACCAGCTGTGTACTAAACATTTTATCCTTTACATTCACATTCTTTAGCCTTCAACTAAAACATTCATTTCGGACTTTAATAAGACAATATACATAACTGATTAAATTTGTTTTTTTTTATCAGATAACATTACAGAAGCAAATATAAAATGTTTCATGCCATTAAAAGCTCAGAACCAAGATTTATGGGCATTCTGAGAATGACAAAACCCTTCAATTCAGAGTTGAATTACATGAAAAGAAGAAAAATTAAATAATGAAAGTATATTGCAAGGTTGTTTCATTACAGAAAACTAAAAAGAAAAATGTTTTTTTAGAAATCTCAAGTGTACTGTCCCTTTAAGTGGTGCAACACTGCCTGCTCTCTGTGCTTGACCAATTTGATCTGAATTCAGCCCTCTAATAAACCCCAGTTCCCTAATCTACCCACAAATAAAAAAACAACTAGGCTTAGGTACAGCAAAGGCCACAACTTTATTAGCGAGTGAGAAAAGAACCACTTCCATGTTATGGTATAATGGTAATAATTTATTTGTAGGATGGGATCCCAACAAACTGGGAGTAACCACCCTATGAGTCCCCATCAGTAACAACCTTGTCAAAGTAAGCCTCATACCCCTCTCTGGGCAAGCACCTCTGGCACATTCTTGTCACCTCCATCCAGTTGTGCACTACTTTCCTAATGTAGGACTAAAAACTACTTTTAAAGGTGAACCTCATCCTTCAAAAGAGAAATATTGGCCTCCTTCCCTATCAAACCATCTAAGCATTAAAGCTACCCCTTCCCCATGTATTAAATAATCTAGACATACATTTGTTAACTTTCTCACAAGGTAACTAGCTAAGCTCCAGTGACACATATGTATTTCGAACATAATTACCCGTGAAAACTAGATCTTAATAATATTCCTAAATCCTACTTAATGAATCTAACAAGTTCCTTCTAAATTTTAAAAAAAACTCACAAATTAAATCACTGCAAACTGCATGAATAAATCATTTTTGAGATGGGCCAAACAAATTAGCATACAAATTAACTTATGCAATACGTGCTGCCATCTTAACCCTCTAAATTGCAGCCAGAATAGTTCCAGATGTAGCCCATCATTCCTTACTGCTCTCCTACTTGCTCACCACATGGAGGAATGGCCTACCAACCACTATTGCAATGGTGAACCTTAAGAAAAATAAAGAAAACAAAAAGAAAACAAAAAATGTTATAAAAATGAACCACAGTTGCATCAGGTAAACAAGGTAGAACAACTGATATGAAGCCAAATATCAACGCAGAACACATCTTAGAAGTACCATCCTAGTCAGCTATCAAATAATCAGACAGGTAACAAAAGTCAGTCTCAATGTCAGCTACCACTATCAATACTCCTTTTCTAGAAACCCTTACCAGCTGTACCACCTAATCAAAGGAATAAAATTGCAGTGATGTGCATTCTGGATCAATAATCATCATTAGCTAATAATCATTTAATCTTAATCTTTAAGAACCACTCCTACCAGTGCAACTTAAAGCTTAGTCAATGAAGGGCTAAAAAGATCGCCTCACATGCTTCCAGCAATTTCTAATTAAAAGTCTCAAGAAACTAGGAAAACCAAATTAAGATTAGAATAATTAAGACACCGTTAAAACCTTGTGACAAAAAAAAAAAATACTTTCTAACCAGACCTCTTCTAAGCAAGCCAAGGATGTGTCGATTTTAAGTACATTGTGGTTTGACCCCTTTTTGCCTAGCCCAACATGTTTTTTCAGCAAAGACTTCCCTCTATCTTGAAACACATAACCCACCCATATGCCCCCAACATTCAGATTTGTATTGAGCGAACGGTAATTAAAAAAAGCAGAGACATTTTAAGAAGTGCCACTGCAGACCCATATTAACCTAGCATTCTTCATGCACCCTAAAGGATGCACAAAAGGTGATATTAACTAACTACAAATGTATGCCAATATACAAAGGACTAACTGCTAGCAATTTCTTTAAAATTATTCCATTCTTATACCATGCCAATAACCCAAAATGTTTAGGAGTTCCCCTAATTTCATCACCATTAAAAAGGATAATATAGCAGAACTCTCGAAACTCTTCCTTAAAACATTAGTGCAGATACTAAATAACTTTAGGAAATATCCATGAAAAATTATAACATATTTTCCTTATTTCTTATCACTCACTCATGGTTTGTGATTTCCTTTGCAGCTTCCAGCAATATTTTGCTTGGAAGAAACAATTATTCCACAAAGTCTCTTTAAAATATATTTTCTTTAATTCTCCAATCAAATAAAAACCTAGAGGACCCATAGCAACAAGTTGCCCTCAACAATTCAGCAACCTGATACTATATAGGCATCTAAATACTGCTACAGGGATAGCAAAGGATTCAGAGTCAAGGATGCAATTCAGAATACAGGGAAGAAGATAATCAGAAGTGTGATCAGTAACAAACCAGGCCACACAGAGTTCAGGAACAATGGCAAAGTCAGAGTCCAGTAACACAATTCAAATAATACACAAAGTCAGAAACAAAGACACATTCAGAATCCAGCAGTCTCTCCATAAGAAAAATCCAGGTAGCACACCAGATGTATGAAACATTGGAAGATGCTTACATACAATTAGAAAACACCTAACTGAAAAGATGAGCATTGCACCAAACATAATTATAGAGTAAACTTAAGCACATTAAACGGTGAAATACCATAATGTGTGGCAAAAAAACAAAAACAAACAAAATTCTGTGAATGTTGTGGAAAGATTGACACAGATTGTAAACAAAAAAGCTTAATGGCAAAAGATAAAAAAAAATGCTGCAAAATGTAAAAAACAAAAAACTTGGAACAAATATGGAATGACAGAATTCCTGGCCTAGAATGCTGTGCAATGTCATCTACAGATTAAGGAACTCTGGAGGCATGGTTCTCCTTACTGAAGGTCAATGCTCCTCTCTCCATCCTCTGCAGCAGAGATTAGATTAAATGCAATCAACTTTGTCAAGATCATCTGAAAGGTGCCACCTGCAGTTTCTCCACCAAGGAAGATATAGTAGGGTGCAAAAAAACAAACAAAAAAAAACAGCCTTTAGTGTAATGTAGGGGTCTGACCACTAGCTAGCTTAGCCTGACTGAACTGCTTCCTGCAGAATCTTTCCAATTCTCAATCTTGCCTGTATCACCTCTCACCTACCTAAAATGGAGGTTCCCTCCTCTCCATTCAGATATGCAACCCTGTCCCCTAGAGGAGCACATTGTTACACTATATCAGAGGTAAGTGTATATATTAAGGGAGTACGTTTTGGAGTTGAATCATCTCAAAAAGTTTATTCTCAAGTCAAGGCGTTCAATACTTTGTGGAATAATTGTACCTTCAGTTAGGACTCAGTACATTACAGTCCAACACCAGTGGAATGCACAGTTACAGAAAGTGGCTCAGAAACATTTTTGCTGAGAACTGTACAGGATTCTTTTTTTCTGTCTTTAGGCAACCCAAGTGAAGCACAAATAAAGTTAGCAAAATGGCCATCTAACAACTACACAAATGATAAAATGCTCAACCGAAATTGCTTCAGGCCTCTTCTATATGAAATTTCTGAGTGAAATCAGAGACACTCCATAGTTACAGTACACAGTATTAATAAGATTATTACAACCAGGATTAATAACTTGATTTCCTTGTTCATGGTGTTGCATCATTTAATGCAACAGAATAACAGAAAGGGAACTTGAGCAGGGTTATCCTAGCTCTTTAGGAAGTTATAATATATAGTCAGTGAAATTATACCACCATAGTATGAAAAATCCAAGTCCAAGTTCTATATAGAATTAAGAATTCTTATTATGTCCTATATATTTCTTACTTCAGCATATATAGAAAAAAGTAATAAATATAAGAGAATGCTGTGTGTTGTAAAGTTGAGGCACACATAGAATGTCTAAAAGTGTTGCATGGTAATGTCCGCTAGACAATGATGCAGTATAACATTTCTGTGATTTTACAGGAATAATAAAAATAAAAAATATATATACATTTAAAAATGTGAGAATGGCTATCACTAATTTTTTTACTTTTTATATTTAACTTTCTTACCCATTATTGCATTTTATTTAATGCTACACAAGTTAGATAAAGTGAGAGCCAAATGCTCGACAAACATTACAGAATAATTTTTCTGCATGTATTATATGAATTTGAAAACATAGGTCATCATGCTGTGTAATAAGTGAATGAACAAATTATCTAATTAACCATTACCTATATTTTTCTTTTAATAATTATATAAATAAAACAAGGTTTTAAAAACAGTGAAGGAATGGACTGATCTACATTTTTTACTAGCTATAATTAACAATAGTGAACATAAAGAAACAAAAAAAATACAAAGCTATTTTATGTAAAAACAGAGCTCTTTTGTTCTATTTCACTAGTGAACGAAAAATGGCACCCTAAGTTTAAATTAATAAAATTAACTCCTTGTATACATTTTAAGTTTAATACAAAACCTAACCCAATGAAGTGGTTAGTACTTTTTTAAAGGGTATTTCTACAAACATTAACATTTTAAAACAAATGCAGACGATTAAGTGCGATAATTTGTCAATAAGAGATGTAAACAGTTCTTTCTTCAAACATAATGCAATAATGCCCGCTTATTTTTTTTGTCAATTTCATATAGAATATATAGAACAGGCAACTAGAATGCAAGCCAATGACAGAGAATTGATATGATTGCTCGACATTATTTATATAGGAAAATAACCAGTGTCCCATATCACATAACTCTTCATAACATGCACTGATTATTTCTCATTAAGTACTATGTTTTTTTAGATTTATTTCAAAAGAATTAATGTAGTTCAGGCTCTTGGCCAAAAACTCCATGCAGCTCCAGGGAGAAGTATAGCTATAAGTATGGATGAGAATAAATTCACAGCATTATTGTCTAAAATAGGTTTCCCAGAGATAAGCTTTGAATTAGTGGTTGGTTGATTGACAATCTTCCCTGTATTTTCCTCGTAACCTGAATATTGCATGATTGCACCCAAATAGGAATCTATTACAGATCCAAGTAAACCAGCCATTACACCATAAATTACAATTGGCCACTGTGGAGCTGCAATGTCCAAATCATTCACAAACATAAGCTGAGTTAGAAAATATGCTACTCCCACAAACAGTCCACCGAGAAGACTTGCAATGAGACCTACTGGAGTGACTCCTCCATTGGTACCTACAGGAACTTTTCCCCAGGTAGTTATTAACCTTGGTGCACCTTTACTCAGTACAGGACCTATCTCTGAAGCCCATGTATCACCCGCTGAGCAAACGATTGCTCCCAGTAGTGATAAGCACATCCATGATGCAGTGTATTCATTGGAAAAGTCAATAGGTATTTCCCCAGGACCATTTTCTACCATGTACAGCAAAGCCAACTCTGTAGGGACGCCACCATTACAGAAAACTTGCACACAATTCCTTTGTCCACCTTCTTTATATTCAGAATCATAGTGCTTCTTAACATCTCCTTTCCATTTAGTGAGTTTGGAGGAAGTAAAGAAAAATATAAACAAAGCTGAAAAAAAGCTGTAATTGGCAACAGTCAAGATGAAGCCAACAAGTAACCCTGCAAGGGCACCGCTATGATCCAAGCTTTTCCTTTTTAATCCATGAGATGCAATGATGACTGGGATTACTACAGATACCAACCAGCGCTAAGGAGAGATGGGCCTTAGTGTGCCGTAATATGTACTTGCAGTAATAGATATTATCCAGAAGGACAACGATATGCAGAGGATCATACACAAAAGGACAATGTTCATCATCATTTTTACAGATTCTTTGTAGAGGTTGTCTTGAATAAAAAGCATGAGGACAGTCTAACAGAGTGCCTGACTATAACATTTCAGCTGCCTTGACTTCCGTCTGTTATCCATCTCCACTAGCAGGAGACACCTGTATACAAAAAACAAACCCGAGCCACTGATCAAATGCACACTTGCACCAGCTTAGGGTTTATTTTATAGTAAGTATTTAGTTTTAAATAGGAGTTATTTAGGTATTAATTGTAATTTTTATTTAGATTTATTTTAATTATGTTAAAGTTAGTGGGTGTTAGGGTTAGATTTAGGGTTAGGTTTAGGGGCTAATAACTTTAGTATAATGGTGGCGACGTTGGGGGTGGCAGATTAAGGGTTAATAAGTGTAGGTAGGTAGCGATGACATTGGGGGTGTCATATTAGGGGTTAATAAGTATAATGTAGTTGGCGGCGATGTCGGGGGCAGCAGATTAGGGGTAAATAAGTGTAATGTAGGTGGCGGCAGATTAGGGGTTAATAAGTGTAATGTAGGTGGCGGCGATGTTGGGGGCGGCAGATTAGGGGTTAATAAGTGTAATGTAGGTGGCGGCGATGTCGGGGGCGGCAGATTAGGGGTTAATAAGTGTAATGTAGGTGTTGTGATGTTGGGGGCGGCAGATTAGGGGTGTTTAGACTCTGGGTTTATGTTAGGGAGTTAGGTTTAAACATAACTTTTTCTTTCCCCATAGGAATCAATGGGGCTGTGTTACGGATCTTTACGCTCCATTATTGCAGGTGTTAGGCTTTTTTTTAGCCGGCTCTCCCCATTGATGTCTATGGGGAAATTATGCACAAGCACGTAAAACCAGCTCAAAGCAGCGCTGGTATTTGGGTGCAGTATGGAGCTCAAAGGAGCTCAACGCTGCAATATTGCCTGCTAATGCTGGGTTTTCGCAAACCTGTAATACCAGCGCTGTTAAAGTTGAGCGGTGGAAATAACTTGCAAGTTAGCAGCGAGGCAGCCATAACGCAAAACTCGTAATCTGGCCTTAAGACTAAATACTTACCTGTAAAATAAACCCTAAGCTAGCTACAATATAATTAATAGTTACATTGTAGCTAGCTTAGGGTTTATTTTTACTTTACAGATAAGTTTGTATTTATTTTAACTAGTTAAAATAAATACAAGTTTACCTGTAAAATAAAACCTAACCTGAGTTACACTAACACCTAACATTACACTACAATTAAATAAAAAAAATACATTTATCTAAATTGCAAAAAATAATAAATTCTAAATTACAAAATATAATAAACACTAAATTACAAAAAAATAATAAACACTAAATTAAACAAAATAAAAAAGAAATTATTACACCTAATCTAATAGCCCTATCAAAATAAAAAAAGCCCCCCAAAATAAAAAAAAAACCCTAGCCTACACTAAACTGCCAATTGCCCTTAAAAGGGCCTTTTGTGGGGCATTGCCCCAAAGAAATCAGTTCTTTTTGCTGTGATAAAAAAAATACAAACAACCCCCCAACAGTAAAACCTACCACCCACACAACCAACACCCCAAATAAAATCCTATTTAAAAAACCTAAGCTCCCCATTGCCCTGAAAAGGGCATTTGGATGGGCATTGCCCTTTAAAGGGCATTTAGCTCTTTTACATTGCCCAAAGTCCCTAATCTAAAAATAGAACCCACCCAATAAACCCTTAAAAAACCTAAAACTAACCCCCGAAGATCCACTTACAGATTTTGAAGACCGGACATCCATCCTCATCAAGCCGGGAGAAGTCTTCATCCAAGCGGACAGAAGTCCCCATGAAGCCGGGAGAAGTCTTCATCCAAGTGGCATCTTCTATCTTCATCCTTCCGACATGGAGCTGCTCCATCTTCCAGACATCCGGCACGGAGCATCCTCTTCTGTTCATGGCTACTGAAGAATGAAGGTTCCTTTAAGGGACGTCATCCAAGATGGCGTCCCTTGAATTCCTATTGGGTGACGTCCATTAACCCTTTTGTGACTGGATTAAAGTGTCTACATCGGAACAACTGTTCCGATGTAGACAAATTGAAATTACGCGATTGTGCAAACGATTGCGAGATTTCAATTATGGGATCGGGTCTGGGGGGCGTCCCGATGGCACTAGGAACGCCCTCCAGACCACGATCAAATCCTGCAGGCGCAGTAGGCTTCAGGACAGCCATTGGCTATTACGTTGTATTCCGTCATAACGGCTTTAAAGCCCAGCGCCGTTGTGACGAAATACAGTGGCATAACAGCGGCAAAAGGTTAAAGGTACCTTCATTCTTCAGTAGCTGTCAACAGAAGAGGATGCTCCGCACTGGATGTCTTGAAGATGAAGCCGCTCTGCGTCGGAAGGATGAAGATAGAAGATGTTGTCTGGAGGAAGACTTCTGCCAGCCTGGAGGACGACTTCTTGCCGCTTGGATGAAGACTTCTCCCGGCTTTGTTGAGGACTTCTTGCCGGTTGGATGAAGACTTCTCCCGGCTTGATGAGGATGGATGTCCGGTCTTCAAAAACTGTAAGTGGATCTTCGGGGGTTAGTGTTAGGTTTTTTAAGGGTTTATTGAGTGGGTTTTATTATTAGATTAGGGACTTTGGGCAATGTAAAAGAGATAAATGCCCTTTTAAGGGCAATTCCCATCCAAATGTCCTTTTCAGGGCAATGGGGAGCTTAGGTTTTTTTTAGATAGGATTTTATTTGGGGGTCTTAGTTGTGAGGGTGGTGACTTTTACTGTTGGGGGGTTGTTTGTATTTTTTTTTACAGATAAAAGAGCTTATTTCTTTGGGGCAATGCCCTGCAAAAGGCCCTTTTAAGTGCTATTGGCAGTTTAGTTTAGGCTAGGGTTTTTTTTATTTTGGGGGGCTTTTGTATTTTGATAGGGCTATTAGATTACGTGTAATTACTTTAAATATTTGATCATTTCTTTTTTATTTTGTGTAATTTAGTGTTTATTTCTTTTGTAATTTAGTTAATTGTATTTAATTAATGTAATTTATTTAATTGTAGTGTAATGTTAGGTTTTAGTGTAAGACAGGATAGGTTTTATTTTACAGGTAAGTTTGTATTTATTTTAGCTAGGTAGTTAGTAAATAGTTAATAACTATTTAATAACTAATCTATCTAGTTAAAATATATACAAACTTACCTGTGAAATAAAAATAAAACATAATCTAGATACAATATAACTATTAGTTATATTGTAGCTAACTTAGGTTTTATTTTACAGGTAAATATTTATTTAGTTTTAAATAGGAATAATTTAGGTATTAATTGTAATTTTTATTTGGAATAATTTAAATTATGTTAAAGTTAGTGGGTGTTAGGGTTAGACTTAGGGTTAGGTTTAGGGGTTAATAACTTTAGTATATTAGCAGCGATTTTGGGGGCAGCAGATTAGGGGTTAATAACAGTAATGTAGGTTGCGACGATGTTAGAGACAGCAGATTAGGGGTTAATAAGTGTATGTAGGTGGCGATGATATTGGGGGCAGCAATTAGTGGTTAATAATATTTAACTAGTGTTTACGATGCGGGAGTGCGGTGGTTTAGGGGTTAATATATTTATTATAGTGGCGGTGATTACCGGAGCGGCAGATTAGGGGTTAATAAATTTATTTTAGTGTTTGCGATGCGCATTGTGCGATGAGCACAATGCTATTTATGTAAAACACATGAACTAACTCCATCTAGCTGTGAAAAACTGTCAAATGCATTCAGATAAGAGGCGGCCTTCAAGGGCTTAGAAAACAGCATTGAGCCTACCAAGGTTTAGCTTTCAACTAAAAATACTAAGAGAACAAAGCAAATGTGATTATAAAAGTAAATAGAAAGTTTAAAATTGGATGTCCTATCTGAATCATGAAAGTTTAATTTGGAATTTACTATCCCTTTAAGAGAGTTGCAGATTAAGATTTTACACAGAGCATATTTGACTCCACAGGGTCTCGCTAATTGGGTACCCCAAATATTTTACATTACTTTAGGAGTTGTCCTCTAGTAGGCCAATGGAAGAAGATTCTATATTGGAGCCTTTAGGCTTGCCGGAAACAGCAGTTATGAAGCAACGGTCTGAGGACTGAAGCTCCATAACCTGTCCGCTGCCTCTGAGGCTGCGGTCTTCAATCCGCCCGATCCTATGTGATCAGGCTGATTGACACCCCCTGCAAGCGGCCGATTGGCCGCAAATCTGCAGGGGGCGGCATTGCACAAGCAGTTCACAAGAACTGCTTGTGCAATGATAAATGCAAACTGCGTATGCTGTCGGCATTTATCGATGTACAGCTACATCGTATCATGTCTGCTCGCACTGTGATAAATCTACCCCATAATCACATTTTATTTCTTCAATGGGGTTTATAAAATAAATGTGATCAACCTCTTACAGTTTTAATTGCCAGGAAATGTTTATTGAAATCTTGGACTACGCAGTCGGTCCCCCTCTATCTCACAGATTAGAAACCTACTAAAAGCACACATTTTTATTGAACAAATGGAAACAAGACTAAATGTACAGAATAGATTGGCACTTCCTCTACGTAAATGGCATCAGTTAATCCTTACATTTGACTTAAAAGCACAAAGGCCTTTACTAACTCCATTCTGCCCATCAGTTGTGTTTCTTGAAGCATCACTTAGAGGTGAGTGGGATCATCTCTTTGACTCTCCGTGATGTGAGTTTTTTTTTTTTTTTTTTTCATTCTTTACTTTCCTTTGGGTTCCACTGTCCACTCGATATCATCACTGCAAACTATAGCGGTGAGATACAACATTTATGATATACTACAATGCATAATGTTATCTGAAGTTTAATGTCTTATTTATTTATGGTTAGAGTTTGGGGTTAACTTAAAGGGACATGAAACCCAAAATGTTTATTTCATGATTCAGATAGAGAATACAATTTTAAACAACTTTCCAATTTACTTCTATTATTTAATTTGCTTCCTTATCTTGTTATTCTTTGCTGAAAGGTTTATCTAGGCAAGTTCAAGAGCAGCAAAGAACCTAGGTTCTAGCTGTTGATTGGTTGCTGCATATATAAACTGATTGTCATTGGCTCACCCATGTGTTCAGTTAGAAACGAGTAGTGCATTAATGCTCCTTCAACAAATAATACCAAGAGAATTAAACAAATTAGATGATAGAAGTAAATTAGAAAGCTGAAATATTTTTTTTTGTGTTTCATGTCCCTTTAATAAATAAAAAAAAGATAAGAGCTGTTAAAAAATTTGAAAAGTTTCTATATTCCCATCGGATTTGAGGATTTATAAAGTGCCTTATTCAATTAATAAGTTGTTTGAAAATTAACTTTTGCTCTGGCATTGGCAATAGCAAATGTAATATTCTTGACATACATACAATGTACCTATGTTTCTGAAAATCTCTTTTCAATAAAAAGAATAATGAAAAAAAAAGTTCCTTTATTTTAGTGACATAAGTTAACACATCAAACAGCTAAGTTTTGGCCTGTACAGCCCTTAATCATGATACAGTACTCTGGTATTCACTTCCTTATATAGCACCTGTGTGTTAATATTTAACTCTTTCAATGACCATGTATCCTTTTTTCAAAATGTAATTTCTTTTACACTACAGCCATCTAGTGGTCATTTTTAAAAAAAATGTTTTATTGAGGTTCTTTGCAAGGCATGCAACAATAATTATCGACTGGTAAAAGATCATGCATTCATAGGACAAATTACACTTCAAATACAGTCAAATTTGCCTAAGAAACTTTGGACCCACTAGAAGTCAAATGGGGCCATTTTTGGACCCCTCTAGAAAGCAGTGCATGCATAACTATAATGGGATAACAAAGGGAAACCACTCTTGTGTCTCCTTTGAAGAACCTAATTTTGGTTTTATGTGATCTATCTATAGGTATGATAAACAATGAAGCTTTAATATAGTAACGAGTATTAGCGACTGGGATTGTTGATATGAGCTGTAGGAGAATAAATTAAATATACTGGTATAGGCTATGATTATAGTTGAATATGAGAGTGAAAGGGACACTTCTAATCCATCAATTTAAATAACATCATAAAGGCTATGTAGTACACACTATTGTAAACAGTAAAGGCTATACATATACTGAGGTCAGCTATTGTTGTTTGTCGTGAAAATACAGACTAAGATGATAAAATGTAGTGGGGTTCACTGGCAAGTATACACTGGCTTGATAAGACAGTAGCCTCATCTTATGTAGTGGGGACAGAGTGCAGATGTTGTTAACCCCATGCATAAAGGGTAAAAATTATATGGCTCAGGGTTAGCACAGACTTAGATTTAGTAGTTAGTTAAGGAGGCTAAAAAGTAACTTTTAGGATTGTGCTAGGGTCTCCCAACAGAGCATGTGTAGAGAAGTGCTGACATATTCAAAATTCTCAAAGGTGGGGTGGTACCCCTTCACTTAAATTAAAATTTTCTCTTAGGTTCTGGATATATGTTAATGCGTTGCATCCTGGTGGAAATGTATTTTTACTGTAAAGCAGCTAGTAGGTGGGTACTATTTAGGTGTCACTCAATATGCCACCTTGGTATAAACCTTGGTAATGTTTTTGACCTGCTGTCTCAGCCGCAGACAGCAGGATCCCAGGGTGGTCCCTAGTGATGTTTTCAGACCCCCAAGCGGCATAAGTAACCTCGTTCACCTAAGGCACTAGTAACCTAAGAGAGCTAGGAGATATACGTGGAATACAAGTTTTTATGATAAATACCAATCCAACTTTAGAAGAAATAACCCCCTTCTATAAAATTCTGAATTATGTATATAACAGTATAACAATACAGACCCGTCCTAGGAGTAACTAGTCCCCAACTATATACATTCATTTAAATAGGAAAATTGATGTAGGCAAACAAATGGTGACTTGGGAAATAGGTATATGAAGAGGGACTGTCAACCACTTTCAATAGGTAAATACAGATTACAGGTAGATTATAAATAAGTAGATAGTCAAGGGTGTGATTCAGGCTAAATGCATCGTGTGAGCAAAGAACTCTAGAGCCCCTGTCCATAGTAACATATGGAGCAGTGTGAAATATAAGGGTCTCACAAACATCCGGCATATGAGCCATCATTAAAGTAAACCGGACCCTATATGACTTATGGTTCTTCTAATAAGCAGGGACAGTCATAACAGTCATATCAGTTAGATCCTAGTCAATGAATAGGACAGGATATGGCTGGTTGTAATCCGTTTTCAGGACGGCCAAGTTACTACCAAACCTGCAGTGTCGATCTTATGTCAGATCCCTCAGTATGGAGGTCTAACCGATCCCAGATTTTCTCCATTCCGTTATGGCCCATGGCTGTTTTGTAAAGGAGGCATGTACCGGATTATGTCTCTGGTGAGAACCGCATATGCCTTTCAAGACGAGAGTCCTCTGTACTATCAGGCCAAAGCGCCCAAATCATTGATGTGCTATTGATAGGGCCAGGAATTCAGTACTGCGGAACTGACGGTTTCGGAATTGAGGATTTTCGGGGGAATCTTCAGACGAAGCCGATTTGTTGTTCATCTCAACACTTTTTAGCATAGGGCTTCTCTGTACTGCATAGTGTGGGTTATCAATGTAACTGACATCAGTGTCGTGTGGCTCCAGGGCTGAGGTCAATACACTCATCGCTCCCTGTTCGGATGGTGGGTTTGGTGAAAAACACTTGCCAATGAGCTTATGGAGTCTCTGATAGTGATCCTCAAGCATTGCAAGTATTGCTGTTTCCAAGGCCTTTCCCTTCATAGTTATTTTTGCTGAGAGTTTGGTAGTTAATTTTGGCAAATACACATACAGTTGCGCAGTGGAATAAAGTGCCCGCTTCTATGTACAAGGCCCAGTGAGTGCTCCTTCGAGCAACTATCCTATTGCAGGATGTCGTAACCCCAGAGTTTGCGGGGGGGGGGTAATTGTGTGGCAGCCCCAGATCTATGCTTCAGTCTCAGCATAGGGTCGCTTCTTAAGATCCTCACGGCTAATTATAAAAATGGCTGCCAGGCCACTGTGAGAGATCCTGTCACACATCTTTGCCATAGAGCATAGGCAGAAACATGATCAGATCCTCAATACTGAGCATATATCAGTTCCTAGCTAGGTAAGTGTCCTCAGATGAGTAGAAAATAGTATTATTACTGTAGAAAACTTATATCAAGACACTCATTGACTGGGAGCTTCACAGAGACGCGTGTTGCTGCTATGAGAGTAGGCTCCACCCCCTCCTAGTGGTCATTTTTCTTATAAAAACATAATCACCTGGATACCTAGAAGAATCTGATTTAAAACATTTCACCTAAAAATAAGCTAGACAGTATATTTCAGTTATTTACAAACAAATCAAACTCCTAAATCCAAGCTTATAAAATAAATGCAAATCATAATCTCTGTTTAAACGCATAGGATGTACCTAGGTGGTGGATCTACCAGACATTCCTTTTCTTAGGCATTAACTCCCTGTTTCCACCCCTCCTTATTTTTAGAATATGGTCTATTACTTGGAAGGAATCTCATTTAACTCACTGAATGACCCACTGTGGTGAAGTGGGAAGATACTGGTAATGTCATATCCTTACCCCTTATGGAAGATTTGTGAGCACTTATTCTATCGTTAACAGGACATATAGTCTCCCCAACATAGCTCTGCCCACATGGGCATTTCAATTTTCAAACAGCATAGGGCCAGATTACCAGTGGAGCGGTATCGTTAGCGCTAGAGCGTTAACACAATCTCAAGATAGTGGTGTTCTTTACGCTAAAATCCATATTACAAGAGGCACGCTGTTTAAATTACTGCAATTTCATTTGCGTAAAATCATGGTGATTTACGCTCCCCATATTTTCTATGGGCGGCATTGAGCGGTGATATCCTTCATATTATAAGCTAAAAGTAAATGTGATCGCTCAAACGCAATCGCATTTACCGCTCAAACTTTTTACACGACCTTAAAGGTTGCATAAAAAGTTTTACCAGAGGAAGCAGTTGCACTAAACTACACTTTTAACCCCGCCCTAAACCACCACACCCCATTGCAAAGTAACCCACTACACTATCAACCCCTAAACCACCAAAACACTGAAAGAAAATCAACCCACTAACATCTAAACCTCCTAACCTAACACCTCATAGGTTACCCCAGAACAGACTAACCTTACCTTTTAAAAAAAAAAAAAACTACAAGACTATGCATTGCTAAGTATTGGAGGGAAAGGGCACCAATATGGCAGGAGGTTCTGGATAGAATTAGTTTGACACATAAACTCCATGGAACCGCAGCTTTTATCCTGGGAAATGTAGATACATACCACAAAATTTGGTTTTACTGGTTAATGCAAACTAGATGAATTACTAGTAGCCTCAAGGCCCCAAATTAGGGCTACAGAAAGATAATTATTATATACCGGAAAAAACTGACATGGAAATGTTTTAACAGATATTTCATCCCCCATAATGAGTATAACTTTGAATGTGCCAATTGGCAATGACACACAAGACTGCTCTTCAAATGACTACTTGTTATTTTGTAATATTGTTTTTTGTTTTTTTTTACTTAAGTTGTTCCTTTGTTATTTGTTTTTGAAAATAATATGCAAAACATCTCTGTTAAATATTGTTCTGCTCTGTGCATCAGATCAGGGATCAGTCCCTGATGTCTGCAATGAAGTCACATTATGCTGTATAATATAAAATTGTATGGACGCTGTGGACTGATATCTCAACTTACAGTCACTTGTAAAGTTTGATACAGAGGACGGACGATGAACATTTACCACATTGATGTAATATCCAATGATCTTCTGATGTACTGAAATATTAATGCTTATCAATATGTGATGTGATGTATTTTGCATAATAAAAAATATTTTAACATAAAAAAAAAAAACTAACTACCCTACCTTACCTGAAAAAAAACCTAACATTGCTTAAAATAAAGCTTACATTAGTTAAAAAAAACTAGCATTACTTTACGGCTAGTGATGGCATGAAAAGGACGTCGGAAATGAAGATAAGATGTATGAGGAGAAAACCGCCACTGGGATGAAGACAAGAAGATGGACTGTCGCCAGGATGAAGATGGAGTGCTGCCGCCCTGATTTATCTATGGTGACTACGTCCATCTTCAGCGTTTAGTGTTAGGTTCTTTTTTTTACTGTTTTTTTTTTAACATTAGGGTTGTTGTTTTTTTTTTTTTTTTTTTTTAATGGGCATCAAAATACCTAAATGCCCAGCCAAATGCCCTTAATAATACTTTTTAGAGTAGTTTTTTGTTTTTTAGATTGTTTTGTGGGGGGGAGGGGAGTGGGTTGATAATTGTGGAGGTTTGTATTTTTGTTCTCTAACAAAAAGAGCTGAGACTTTAGGGCAATGCCCTACAAAAGGCCCTTTTAAGGGCTATATCTGTAGTTTAGGGTTAGTAAAGGTTTTATTATTTAAAGGAGTTTAGTGGGGTTTTACAATAGGCAAAACTGATTTTTTCTTTTTGGTAATTTGTTTATTTTTTGTAATGGTAGATTTTTCTATTTTTAAGTAATGCAATATTAGTTTTTTTTTTTTAACTAATGGATTATTTTTTTTAAGTAATGCTAGGTTTATTGTTTTTAAAGATAAGGTTAGG
Source organism: Bombina bombina (assembly GCF_027579735.1). Taxonomy (NCBI): domain Eukaryota; kingdom Metazoa; phylum Chordata; class Amphibia; order Anura; family Bombinatoridae; genus Bombina; species Bombina bombina. Next base: position 18,308,246 of record NC_069501.1, on the reverse strand, counting down.
TTTTTTAACTTTTTCAGGTAATTTTTTTTCCTTTTTTTTTAAAGGTAAGGTTAGTCTATTCTGGGGTAACATAGGGGGTTTAGATGTTAGTGAGTTACTTTGCAATGGGAGTTGTGGTGGTTTAGGGGTTGATATTGTATTAGGTTACTTTGTGATGGAGGTTGTGGCGGCTTACAGGGTTAATAGTGTAGTGGAAACATTTCGATGGGCTATGTGGTGGTTTAGGGGCTATTAGAGTAGGGGGCTTATGGCAATTCGACACAAGTATAAGTGTTCGTTTTTTTAATGTTTTTTATTCACTTTTCTCTCTCCATTGAAGTCATTGGGAGAGTACGTTAACGTGATCACGATATTCTAACTTCTGCTCTTTGCGCGCGTCGGGTTAGCGTGTATAAGTGATAAATATTTTTATTTTGTAATATGCGCACACAGACAGCAGTCGAGTGGAGTTAGCGGGCAGTTATGGGCTCCAATGTAGCCCCATTATACGTCAACCTATTTGTAAATCAATTTGAGAAACGAACCATTTGTAGTAATTTGGTGTTTCAAAAATTTGCAGTGTCTGACTTTGTTTTATAGATAACAGGTTTGATGTGTGGAGCACATTTGAGTCCTTACAAGAATTTGTAGATTGTTTAAATCAGTACACTGATTGTGTGACATTTATATTATGTACATTTACACTACAGGTCAATTTCTTGGATACAACAGTATATAAAAAGGTTTATTTACAGACTTATATAGTAACACAACTGAACGGAATACATTGCTACATTATGAAAGTTTTACTCCTTAAAGGATACCTAGGAGTAATTTTATTAGGACTCTGTAATGTGAAAGGAGAGGAAAGTTGAGGTATTTAAAATAGATGGCCAATAGGTTATTGCAGAAAGAGGTTATCCATCACTGGTTATTGAAAAATGTAAGGAAGAGATTTTGGCTAACACTGACAAGGTGGGTGTCAGACAGGAACATAGAAATGTTGAAAATAAAGTGTTTTTTTACATCTGAATATACTACACATACTGAAAAAATCTTTGCAGTTTTGAGAAAACATTGGTATCTCTTAAGCAAATTTAACACAAGTGTAAGTGTCACTTTTAGCAAATTAAAATGTAAATTGTGAAGATCATATGAAGTTGTTGGGGGTCCTGCCCATATTTTGCATAACTCCTTACAAGCTGATGCTGACAGCCTTTCAGTTCATGTTCAAACTATTGTAATTAAAGTGTAAAATTACTTTTCCATATACGCTGTTCATGTTGCATCATTCAAAAAATATTGTGATTTTGTTAATGGAACAAGATCTGTTAAGTCATGTAAAAACAAGATGGTTAAAGGGACACTGAACACACATTCTTTCTTTCATGATTCAGATAAAGCAGCAATTTTAGGCAACTTTCTAATTTACTCTTATTATCAATTTTTCTTTGTTCTCTTGCTATCTTTATGTAAAGCTTAGCAGCCAGCCCATTTTAGCTTCAGCACCATGGATAGAGCTTGCTTATTGGAGGCTTATATTTACCCACCAATAACCAAGCATAACCCAGGTTCTCAACCAAAATGGGCCAGCTCCTATGCATCACATTCCTGCTTTTTTAAAGAAAGATAGCAAGAGAATGAAGAAAAATTGATAATAGAAGTAAATTTGAAAGTTGCCTAAAATTGCTGCTCTATCTGAATCCTGAAAGAAAAATGTTGGGTTTAATGTCCCTTTAAGTATGTTTCCAGCAACTGAAAGGTTCCTACAGATATTTCAACCTCTGAGATCCGACTTCCTTTCTTTAGATAGATGTCCAGTTCTCTTGTAATCTTTCTTCTCTAATAGACTTGGTGAGGTGTATTTCTGGTTCCATAGGGCACAAATGAGTCTGTTAGAAAAAGCTATACTAAGAATTGAGATGAAAGAAATCTCAGTGAATGAGGTTGGTTTTATCAGAACTTTGAAAAGACAGAAAACCAAGGTTGCCCACCATGACAGAACAAGATATTTGTGCATATTTATTATTATTATTAATAATCTATGCAATGAAAGGGAGATCATTGTTTTGCCATCAGTATCCATTTAAATTTTTGTCATAGTATTTGTATGTGGTTATTGTTTAAGGGGCCCAGCTAGCCGGCCAGGCCATCTAATGTTTTGAAAGCTTAAAGGGACACTGAACCCAAATTTTTTCTTTTCTAATTCAGAAAGAGCATGCAATTTTAAGCAACTTTCTAATTTACTCCTATTATCAATTTTTCTTCGTTCTCTTGCTATCATTGTTTGAAAAAGAAGGCATCTAAGCTTTTTTTTGGTTTCAGTACTGTGGACAGCACTTTTTTATTGGTGGATGAATTTATCCACCAATCAGCAAGGACAACCCAGGTTGTTCACAAAAATGGGCCGGCACCTAAACTTACATTCTTGCATTTCAAATAAAGATACCAAGAGAATGAAGAAAATTTGATAATAGGAGTAAATTAGAAAGTTGCTTAAAATTTCATGCTCAATCTGAATCACGAAAGAAAATTTTTGGGTACAGTGTCCCTTTAAATCATCCCATACAGCAACATATATAAGCAATGACATTAGTCATATTTTTGTCTACTTGTATTTTTCTGTCACATGACATAACATAAAACACTGGGTGTGTGTTTTTTTTAATATTAGGGATTTGTTTTGTTTTTTTTGTTTTTTTTTATAAACTTTTTATTAAGGTTTTGCACATTTGACAACAGATAGAAAATGACTTAATGTACATTCAGATAATACAGTACAAAATAATGGTATAGATGAAAAACATATTATTTGAGAAATGGTACACTTCTGAAACCTTCATTTTATCATTTTAGATGCTAGCATGACAGACTAATTAGCAGGTCTCTTATGGACCTATTGATATAGGTAAAAACTTAAAGCGCATGTTAGTCAAATAGAGGACCTGAGTCAGCCCCCTGCCTTATATCAAATATACCAGCGGGTAAACACCGCTTAAAATAAAACTGCATAAGTACAGTTGTTGTATAGGGATAATACTCAAGCGAACATTAAAACATATAGAAGTGAATATAAGAACGTATAAATTAAAGCATAAACATGTAAAGATTAGTTTGCTTTAGATGATATATGTCGCCCAAGTATGACCCATGTACCTACTTCAACTAGACTAATATGTTAAAGTGACTAATAAAGGCTCCTCAATAATGATGTCGCGAACATAAAAATTTGGGTTCGCGAACGGTGAACACGAACTTCCGCAAAAGTTTGCGAACCGGCGAACCCGGCGAACCGCCATTGACTTCAATGGGCAGGCGAATTTTAAAACCCACAGGGACTCTTTCTGGCCACAATAGTGATGGGAAAGTTGTTTCAAGGGGACTAACACCTGGACTGTGGCGTGCCGGAGGGGGATCCATGGCAAAACTCCCATGGAAAATTACATAGTTGATGCAGAGTCTGGTTTTAATCCATAAAGGGCATAAATCACCTAACATTCCTAAATTGTTTGGAATAACATGCTTTAAAACATCAGGTATGATGTTGTATCGATCAGGTAGTGTAAGGGTTACACCCGCTTCACAGTGACAGACCAAACTCCCGCAGCGGGTACAACATCATCATCATCACACCGTATGTCCATGTGTGTAATGCTGCCTGACTGAGACATATCCCTGTTATCTACATCCTCTGGCAATAATGGTTGTGCATCACTCATTTCTTCCAACTTATGTGTAAATAACTCCTCTGACAGATCAAGTGAAGCGGCTGTGGTGCTAGTATTGGTGGTGGCAGCAGGCGGGCAAGTGGTAACTTGAGAGGTGCCCGAAGCTAAGCTGGAGGAGGATGGTGCGTCAAGGTTCCGAGCAGAAGCTGTAGAAGATTGGGTGTCCTGTGTTAGCCAGTCAACTATGTCCTCAAAACTTTTCGATTTCAGGGTACTTGGCCTCTGAACACTGGGCATTATTCTAGGGCCAAAGGGAATCACAGCACCATGACCACAACGGCCCCTGTGGGGTGGCCTGCCTCTGTCTGTAATTTTTTTTTCAATTAGTGGTACTATGCGTGCAAGCTACTGTGACAACAGATATGAGTGGCACTGTGCACTGGCAGAAGTTGGCAGAGTAGACGCTGTAGGCCTGACACACACGCTTGCAGACAACTAACTGCTATTCAATCTATTACAGTCAAAATTGTATTTTTTTTTTAATGTACACTACTGTTACACCAGATATGAGTTGCACTGGTGTGACACTGTGCCCTGGCAGGCCCTGAAAAATCTGTTACACATCTACAACCACCAAAAAACAACCATGCTAAATAGTTTCAAAATTTTGTCCTGAGTTTAGAAATACCCAATGTTTACAAGTTCTTTGCTTTTTTTCCAAGTTATAGGGAAATAAATACAAGAAACACTTTGCTATTTCAAAACCACTTTTTTTCAAAATGAGCGCTAGTTACATTGGAACCCTGATATCTGTCAGGAATACCTGAATATCCCTTGACATGTATATATTTTTTTTTAGAAGACATCCCAAAGTATTGATCTAGGCCCATTTTGGTATATTTCATGCAACCATTTCACCGCCAAATGCCATCAAATAAAAAAAAAATGTTCACTTTTTCACAAACTTTAGGTTTCTCACAGAAATTATTTACAAACAGCTTGTGCAATTATGGTACAAATGGTTGTAAATGCTTCTCTGGGTTCCCCTTTGTTCAGAAATAGCAGACATATATGACTTTGGCGTTGCTTTCTGGTAATTAGAAGGCCGCTAAATGCTGCTGCGCATCACACGTGTATTATGGTTAGCAGTGAAGGGGTTAATTAGGTAGTTTGTAGGGAGCTTGCAGGGTTAATTTTAGCTTTAGCGTAGAGATCAGCCTCCCACCTGACACATCAGACCACCTGATCCCTCCAAAACAGCTCCCTTCCCTCCCCCACCCCACAATTGTCCCCGCCATCTTAAGTACTGGCAGAAAGTCTGCCAGTACTAAAATAAAAGGTTTTTAATTTTTTATTTTTTTTTAGTAATTTACATATGCTGTGGTGTAGCATCCCCCCCTTAGCCCCCAACCTCCCTGATCCCCCCAAAACCGCTTTCTAACCCTCCCCATCTGCCTTATTGGCGGCCATCTTGGGTACTGGCAGCTGTCTGCTATTATTTCACAGTCAAAAAAGTGTTTTTTTTTTTTTTAAATGTACTCTACTGTTACACCAGATATGAATGGTGGCACTGGGCAAGTGGGCACAGTATACGTTGTGAGCCTGTCACACACGCTGGCAGGCAGGCAACTGCAATTAGATTTCACAGGAAAAAAAAAAAGCAGACTGATGTTCTAGCCCTAAAAAGGGCTTTTTGGGGTGCTGTCCTTACAGCAGAGATCAGATGAGTCCTTCAGGACTGTAGTGGACACTGAATACACTAGCCTAGCTATCGATTTCCCTATTAAATTAGCAGCAGCTACACTGTCCCTCCTCTCACTAAAAAAACAGCTTCCAAATGAATCTAAAATGGATGCTGTCCAGGAGGTGGGAGGTTCTGGGAGGGAGTGTCTGCTGCTGATTGGCTGTAATGTGTCTGCTGACTGTGAGGTACAGGGTCAAAGTTTACTCAATGATGACGAATAGGGGGCGGATCGAACATCGCATATGTTCGCCCGCCGTGGCGAACGCGAACATACTATGTTCGCTGGGAACTATTCGCCGGCGAACTATTCGCAACATCACTACTCCTCAACCAAGTTTACCTGTCATTTAATGGCTAACCCCGCGTAGGAAGACCGTTCAACTCTCGCCGGCTGAGAGAAGAAGAGGAGGGTTTTTAATTAACTTGTAAGCCAAACAGAAAAGATCAGTATCGCCATCTGTAATAGTACTTATAATAAATTGTAGGTAACATGAAATTGGTACAAGGTTAAAATGTGGCGTAGATGCGCAACATAGCAGTAGTGCAATATACCTAGCAAACAGAGAACGTTCCTAACTCACATATTATAGACTACTGTTTTTAAAGTATTATACAATATGTAATAAACCTGCAGAATAAAATCATATAGTTATGCACGAATATGGAGGTTCAGAGTGGGCTCAATAGAAAAACATATATGCAACATTAGGACCTGCAGGAAGACTCATACATTATTAGGCAAAAAGGAAACCAGTGGCTTAATAACTAAAACTCTTGGGACCTCTAATATTAGCTGCACTTGTTTATTCTTAAAACTAGTGGGAGTTGAGCCCACCTGGTTAAAGTAACAGACTAATTGCCTTAATAAAAAACAATTAATAAAGAGTCCTCCATGAATATCGAGCCTTGATTAAAATTAGGCTCAACCACAAAGAAAAGAAGCAAAGTAATACATTGAGTCCAGTGACAAAGTCATTAATCCATGTACAAGAGCATAAGAAACTGTCATCAGTCAGTACTTGGGTAACATCCAGATCTCACCCTATATCCTTCTTGAGTAAAGTTTCCAGAAAACGTCCTCTATACATGGGGTCAAAATTGCTGAACTCAGCTAGCCGCAGCCGGTGTATATTGAGAGAGACATTCTGATATTGCGACATCATAGTCTCCACGTCATATGGAGCTGCAGAAAATGTAATCTCTATACCGCGGGAGTCGGCCGTACCTCCCCGGCTTCTGTATAAGGCTGAGACATGTACAGCTGCGTCTCTCTGGGTATGAGGGCTAGAAAAAAGTAAGTGGTAGTGCTTTGAATCCGGACATTGCAAAAGTGCTTAGTGGAGGTCTCGGTCTGTGCTGTATCTCAAAGGCTGACTGATCGAGTGGTGCAGTACCTTAGGGGCATCCATGCCTTTGCGGTTAGTCGGAGTGACCATGTGAACATGCTTGGGGTAAGATCCCAAAGGCTGTAGCGGCAGCGTCTCGACTCGTACTTCTAATGGTGGCAGCAAGGTCCTCCATGCAGCAGTCCATTTTGGATTCAAATCGCATCAGCAATTCCCGCATGAGACCACACCTCTCCCCCATATTGAATGTTATATGAAAATTCTTCTGCATTCGCAGGTATTCTAGTAAGAGCTGTATTATCCCTCTCCCAACCGGGAGAGAGAGGGCTTGAATTCTCGGCACTAGGCCGCTGCGTGTTATTATGATAATCCGGACCTGGGCTGGATACTCATGTAGTTTTACGGCAAAAGTACCAATCTCTTCAGGATAACTTCCCCTTTCAATTGGTCCAATATATTACCACCTAAGATCAATAGGGATCCAAATAAACATCCAGAATGTGAGATCTCTTTAGGAGCTACAGAAAGTGTGATCTAGTATGGCCGCCATCCGGACACGCCCCTTGTTTATTTTTTAATGGGTGCAAAAGAGCTGATTGCCCTTTTAAGGGCAATGACCATACAAATGCCTATTTAGGGGCAATGGGTAGCTTAGGTTTTTTTTAGACTTTTTAGGTAAAAGAGCTGATTGCTTCAGGGCAATGCCCTACAAAAGGCCATTTTAAGGGCTATTGGTAGTTTATTGTTAGCATAGGGGGTATTTTTATTTGGGGGAGCTTTTTTTTGTTTTTATAGGGCTATTAGATTAGGTTTAAATTTTATTATTTTTGATCATTTCGTTTATTATTTTTCGTAATGTTAGTGTTTTTTTTGTAATGTTAGATTTTTAATTTTCGTAATTTTAGTTTTTTTTTAAATGTAACTTTTTTTTTAAAAAAATTTGTAGTGTTAGGATTTTTTGAATTTCTAACAGGTTTTTTTTTTTTTTTTTTTAAAAAGTAATGTTAGGTTAATTAATAGTTTAAGCTTAGGTTTATTTTATTTCACAGGTACATTTTTAATTATTTAATAGTAGTTATATTGAAAGTTTAATTTAAAGCTAGGGTGTGTTAGGTTTAGTGGTTAATAGTTTAATTTAATGTGTCACAATGTGGGTGTTTGGTGGTTTAAGGGTTAATAGGTTTAGTTTAGTATTTGTGATGTTGGGCACCGGCGGTTTAGGAGTTAATAGGTTTAGTATTCGCAATGTGGGGGCTGGCAGTTTAGGGGATAATAGGTTTATTATAATAGTTGCGATGTGGGGGCCAGCGGTTTAGGGGTTAATTGGTTTATTTAGACTTGGCGATGTAGGGGGTCGGTGATTTAGGAGTTAATATTTTGATTTAGTGTTGGCGATGTGGGTGGGTGGCGGATTAGGGGTAAATAGGTTTATTATAGTATTTGTGATGTGGGGGGATGGCAGTTTAGGGGTTAATACATAGTTTATGGGTGTTAGTCTACTTTGTAACATTTTTGTTATGAGTTTTGTGAAACATTTTTGTTTCGCAAAATCCATAACTACTGGTCTTTGATCGTGGAATGGATCGTGGCAGTATAAGCTATAACGCTAGCATAATACCAAAAAAACCCCACACAACTTGTAATACGGGTGACCTGAAAATTCCACACTCAAAAGTCATTTTTTGAGTGCGGAATGAAGAGTTGCGTAAAGGCTAAAATGCTAGCGGTATAGCCGTACCGCCACAGCTTGTAATACGAGAGACCTGCATATTCCGCGCGCAGAGGCCAATTTTTCAATGGTATAGCCATACAGCAACACTTGTAATCTTGCTGAGACATTGTTAAATGATACAGTAGTATGTTTTCATTATTCATCGATAAACTCCTTTAAAACACAACACCCCCCCTCCCCCCCGGTCATTCCATTGTAATATCAATTTGTCCCTGTTTTGTGGGAGAGAATTATGGCAACCCTATGCCTAAGTGTTTTTATTAAAAATCTAAATTTTGCACATTTTCAGCAATTAAATCAATAAATATATACAGTTGTATGCAAACGTTTAGGCACTCCTGACAATTTCCATGATTTTCGTTTATAAATAATTGGGTGTTTGGATCAGCAATTTCATTTTGATCTATCAAATAACTGAAGGACACAGTAATGTTTCAGTAGTGAAACGAGGTTTATTGGATTAACAGAAAATGTGCAATATGCATCAAAATGAAATTAGACAGGTGCATAAATTTGGGCACCCTTGTCATTTTGTTGATTTGAATACCTGTAACTACCTAGCACTGATTAATTGAAACACACAATTGTTTTGGTGAGCCCACTAAGACTTGAACTTCATAAACAGGTGCATCCAATCATGAGAAAAGGTATTTAAGGTGGCCAATTGCAAGTTGTTGTTCTTTTTGACTCTCCTCTGAAGAGTGGCAACATGGGGGCCTTAAAACAACTCTCAAAAAGCTATCACAGAGATTTAAGCTGTCAGTGTCCACTGTGAGGAACATAGGGAAGAAATGGAAGACCACAGGCACAGTTCTTGTTAAGGCCAGAAGTGGCAGGCCAAGTAAAATATCGGAAAGGCAAAGGATGGTGAGAATAGTCAAAAACAGCCCACAGACCACCTCCAAAGACCTACAACATCATCTTGCTGCAGATGGTGTCACTGTGCATCGTCAAAAATTCAGCGCACTTTACACAAGGAGAAGCTATATGGGAGAGTGATGCGGAAGAAGCCTTTTCTGCACACACGTCACAAACAAAGTCGCTTGAGGTATCCAAACGCACATTTGGACAAGCCAACTTCATTTTGGAAGAAGGTGCTGTGGACTGATGAAACAAAGATTGAGTTATTTGGTAATAACAACGAGCATATGCATGGTGGCAAAATAACACAGCGTTCCAAGACAAACACTTGCCACCCACAGTAAAATTTGGTGGATGCTCCATCAAGCTGTGGGGTTGTGTGGCCAGTGCCGGTACTGGGAATCTTGTTAAAGTTGAGGGTCGCATGGATTCCACTCAATATCAGCAGTAGTGATGTCGCGAACAGTTCGCCGGAGAACAGTTCCCGGCGATCATAGCTTGTTCGCATTCGCCGTGGCGGGCGAATATATGCGATGTTCAATCCGCCCCCTATTCGTCATCATTGAGGAAACTTTGACCCTGTTTCTCACAGTCTGCAGACACATTTCAGCTAATCAGCAGCAAACACTCCCTCCCAGACCCTCCCAGCTCCTGGGCAGCAGCCATTTTAGATTCATTCTGATCCTACATTCTTAGTGAGAGGAGGGATAGGGCTACTGATGATTTTATAGGGAAATTGATAGCTAGGCTAGTGTATTCAGTGTCCACTACAGTCCTGAAGGACTCATCTGATCTCTGCTGTAAGGACAGCACCCCAAAAAGCCCTTTTTAGGGCTACATCAGTCGGTTTTTTTTTGTTTTTTTCTTTGTAATCTAATAGCAGTTGCCTGCCTGGCACTGCCAGCCTGTGTGTCAGGCTCACAGCATATACTGTACCTACTTGCTCAGTGCCACCAGTCATATCTGGTGTAAAATTAGTGTAAATTTAAAAAAAAAACTTTTACATCAGTCTGCTAGCGTAATCTAATTGCAGTTGCCTGCCTGCCAGCGTGTGTGCCAGGCCCACTTGCCAAGTTAGTGGCACCACTCATATTTGTTGTAACAGTAGTGTAAATATTTTTTTAAAAATTTTTTGACTGTGAAACATCAGTCTGCTAGTGTAATCTAATTGCAGTTGCCTGCCTGCCAGCGTGTGTGCCAGGCCCACTTGCCAACTAGTGCCACCAATCATATTTGTTATAACAGTAGTGTAAATATTTAAAAAAAAAAATTTTGACTGTGAAACATCAGTCTGCTAGTGTAATCTAATTGCAGTTGCCTGCCTGCCTGCCAGCATGTGTGCCAGGCCCACTTGCGAACTAGTGCCACCAATCATATTTGATATAACAGTAGTGTAAATATTTATAAAAAAAACTTTTTTTCTGTGAAACATCAGTCTGCTAGTGTAATCTTATTGCAGTTGCCTGACAGCGTGTGTGCCAGGCCCACTTGCCAAGTTAGTGGCACCACTCATATTTGTTGTAACAGTAGTGTAAATATTTTAAAAAAAACTTTTTTGACTGTGAAACATCAGTCTGCTAGTGTAATCTAATTGCAGTTGCCTGCCTGCCAGTGTGTGTGCCAGGCTCACTTGCCAACTAGTGCCACCAATCATATTTGTTATAACAGTAGTGTAAATATTTATAAAAAAAACTTTTTTTCTGTGAAACATCAGTCTGCTAGTGTAATCTTATTGCAGTTGCCTGCCTGCCTGCCAGCGTGTGTGCCAGGCCCACTTGCCAAGTTAGTGGCACCACTCATATTTGTTGTAACAGTAGTGTAAATATTTTTTAGAAAAACTTTTTTGACTGTGAAACATCAGTCTGCTAGTGTAATCTAATTGCAGTTGCCTGCGTGCCAGCGTGTGTGCCAGGCCCACTTGCCAAGTTAGTGGCACCACTCATATTTGTTGTAACAGTAGTGTAAATATTTTTAAAAAAAACTTTTTTGACTGTGAAACATCAGTCTGCTAGTGTAATCTAATTGCAGTTGCCTGCCTGCCAGCGTGTGTGCCAGGCCCACTTGCTAACTAGTGCCACCAATCATATTTGTTATAACAGTAGTGTAAATATTTAAAAAAAAAACTTTTTTAACTGTGAAACATCAGTCTGCTAGTGTAATCTAATTGCAGTTGCCTGCCTGCCTGCCAGCGTGTGTGCCAGGCCCACCTGCCAAGTTAGTGGCACCACTCATATCTGTTGTAACAGTAGTGTAAATATTTAAAAAAAAACTTTTTTGACTTTGAAACATCAGTCTGCTAGTTTAATCTAATTGCAGTTGCCTGCCTGCCAGCGTGTGTGCCTGGCTCACTTGCCAACTAGTGCCACCACTCATATCTGTTGTAACAGTAGTGTAAATATTTAAAAAAAACTTTTTTGACTGTGAAACAGCAGTCTGCTAGTGTAATCTAATTGCAGTTGCCTGCCTGCCAGCGTGTGTGCCAGGCCCACTTGCCAACTAGTGCCACCAATCATATTTGTTATAACAGTAGTGTAAATATTTAAAAAAAAACTTTTTTGACTGTGAAACATCAGTCTGCTAGTGTAATCTAATTGCAGTTGCCTGCCTGCCAGCGTGTGTGCCAGGCCCACTTGCCAACTAGTGCCACCAATCATATTTGTTATAACAGTAGTGTAAATATTTATAAAAAAAAACTTTTTTTCTGTGAAACATCAGTCTGCTAGTGTAATCTTATTGCAGTTGCCTGCCTGCCTGCCAGCGTGTGTGCCAGGCCCACTTGCCAAGTTAGTGGCACCACTCATATTTGTTGTAACAGTAGTGTAAATATTTTTGAAAAAAACTTTTTTGACTGTGAAACATCAGTCTGCTAGTGTAATCTAATTGTAGTTGCCTGCCTGCCAGTGTGTGTGCCAGGCCCACTTGCCAACTAGTGCCACCAATCATATTTGTTATAACAGTAGTGTAAATATTTAAAAAAAAAAAAAATTTGACTGTGAAACATCAGTCTGCTAGAGTAATCTAATTGCAGTTGCCTGCCTGCCAGCGTGTGTGCCAGGCCCACTTGCCAACTAGTGCCTCCAATCATATTTGTTATAACAGTAGTGTAAGTATTTATAAAAAAACTTTTTTTGACTGTGAAACATCAGTCTGCTAGTGTAATCTTATTGCAGTTGCCTGCCTGCCAGCGTGTGTGCCAGACCCACATGCCAAGTTAGTGGCACCACTCATATTTGTTGTAACAGTAGTGTAAATATTTAAAAAAAAAAACTTTTTTGACTGTGAAACATCAGTCTGCTAGTGTAATCTAATTGCAGTTGCCTGCCTGCCAGCGTGTGTGCCAGGACCACTTGCCAAGTTAGTGGCACCACTCATATTTGTTGTAACAGTAGTGTAAATATTTTAAAAAAAAACTTTTTTGACTGCGAAACATCAGTCTGCTAGTGTAATCTAATTGCAGTTGCCTGCCTGCCAGCGTGTGTGCCAGGCCCACTTGCCAACTAGTGCCACCACTCATATCTGTTGTAACAGTAGTGTAAATATTTTAAAAAAACTTTTTTGACTGTGAAACATCAGTCTGCTAGTGTAATCTAATTGCAGTTGCCTGCCTGCCAGCGTGTGTGCCAGGCCCACTGGCCAACTTGTGCTACAAATCATATTTGTTATAACAGTAGTGTAAATATTTTAAAAAAAAAACTTTTTTTGACTGTGAAACTTCAGTCTGCTAGTGTAATCTTATTGCAGTTGCCTGCCTGCCTGCCAGCGTGTGTGCCAGGCCCACTTGCCAAGTTAGTGGCACCACTCATATTTGTTGTAACAGTAGTGTAAATATTTTTGAAAAAAACTTTTTTGACTGTGAAACATCAGTCTGCTAGTGTAATCTAATTGTAGATGCCTGCCTGCCAGTGTGTGTGCCAGGCCCACTTGCCAACTAGTGCCACCAATCATATTTGTTATAACAGTAGTGTAAATATTTAAAAAAAAAAAAATTTGACTGTGAAACATCAGTCTGCTAGAGTAATCTAATTGCAGTTGCCTGCCTGCCAGCGTGTGTGCCAGGCCCACTTGCCAACTAGTGCCTCCAATCATATTTGTTATAACAGTAGTGTAAGTATTTATAAAAAAACTTTTTTGACTGTGAAACATCAGTCTGCTAGTGTAATCTAATTGCAGTTGCCTGCCTGCCAGCGTGTGTGCAAGGACCACTTGCCAAGTTAGTGGCACCACTCATATTTTTTGTAACAGTAGAGTAAATATTTTAAAAAACAACTTTTTTGACTGTGAAACATCAGTCTGCTAGTGTAATCTTATTGCAGTTGCCTGCCTGCCAGCGTGTGTGCCAGGCCCACTTGCCAACTAGTGCCACCACTCATATCTGTTGTAACAGTAGTGTAAATATTTAAAAAAAAACTTTTTTGACTGTGAAACATCAGTCTGCTAGTGTAATCTAATTGCAGTTGCCTGCCTGCCAGCGTGTGTGCCAGGCCCACTGGCCAACTTGTGCTACAAATCATATTTGTTATAACAGTAGTGTAAATATTTTTTTAAAAAAACTTTTTTGACTGTGAAACATCAGTCTGCTAGTTTAATCTAATTGCAGTTGCCTGCCTTCCAGCGTGTGTGCCAGGCCCACTTGCCAACTAGTGCCACCAATCATATTTGTTATAACAGTAGTGTAAATATTTAAAAAAAAACTTTTTTAACTGTGAAACATCAGTCTGCTAGCGTAATCTTATTGCAGTTGCCTGCCTGCCAGCGTGTCTGCCAGGCCCACTTGCCAAGTTAGAGGCACCACTCATATTTGTTGTAACAGTAGTGTAAATATTTTTTAAAAAAACTTTTTTGACTGTGAAACATCAGTCTGCTAGTGTAATCTAATTGCAGTTGCCTGCCTGCCAGAGTGTGTGCCAGGCCCACTTGTCAACTAGTGCCACCAATCATATTTGTTATAAAAGTAGTGTAAATATTTAAAAAAAAAACAATTTGACTATGAAACATCAGTCTGCTAGTGTAATCTAATTGCAGTTGCCTGCCTGCCAGCGTGTGTGCCAGGCCCACTTGCCAACTAGTGTCACCAATCATATTTGTTATAACAGTAGTGTAAATATTTAAAAAAAAAACTTTTTTGACTGTGAAGCATCAGTCTGCTAGTGTAATCTTATTGCAGTTGCCTGCCTGCCAGCGTGTGTGACAGGCCCACTTGCCAAGTTAGTGGCACCACTAATATTTGTTGTAACAGTAGTGTAAATATTTTAAAAAAAAACTTTTTTGACTGTGAAACATCAGTCTGCTAGTGTAATCTAATTACAGTTGCCTGCCTGCCAGCGTGTGTGCCAGGCCCACTTGCCAACTAGTGCCACCAATCATATTTGTTATAACAGTAGTTTAAATATTTATAAAAAAAAAACTTTTTTTACTGTGAAACATCAGTCTGCTAGTGTAATCTAATTGCAGTTGCCTGCCTGCCAGCGTGTGTGCCAGGCCCATTTGCCAAGTTAGTGGCACCACTCATATTTGTTGTAACAGTAGTGTAAATATTTTTTTTAAAAAACTTTTTTGACTGTGAAACATTAGTCTGCTAGGGTAATCTAATTGCAGTTGCCTGCCTGCCAGCGTGTGTGCCAGACCCACTTGCTAACTAGTGCCACCAATCATATTTGTTATAACAGTAGTGTAAATATTAAAAAAAAAAACTTTTTTAACTGTGAAACAGCAGTCTTCTAGTGTAATCTAATTGCAGTTGCCTGCCAGCGTGTGTGCCAGGCCCACCTGCCATTTAGTGGCACCACTCATATCTGTTGTAACAGTAGTGTAAATATTTTTTAAAAAAACTTTTTTGACTGTGAAACATCAGTCTGCTAGTTCAATCTAATTGCAGTTGCCTGCCTGCCAGCGTGTGTGCCAGGCTCACTTGCCAACTAGTGCCACCACTCATATCTGTTGTAACACTATTGTAAATATTTAAAAAAAAAACTTTTTTGACTGTAAAACAGCAGTCTGCTAGTTCAATCTAATTGCAGTTGCCTGCCACCAGCGTGTGTGCCAGGCCCACTTGCCAACTAGTGCCACCAATCATATTTGTTGTAACAGTAGTGTAAATATTTTTTAAAAAAACTTTTTTGACTGTGAAACATCAGTCTGCTAGTGTAATCTAATTGCAGTTGCCTGCCTGCCAGCGTGTGTGCCAGGCCCACTTGTTAACTAGTGCCACCAATCATATTTGTTATAAAAGTAGTGTAAATATTTTAAAAAAAAAAATTTGACTGTGAAACATCAGTCTGCTAGTGTAATCTAATTGCAGTTGCCTGCCTGCCAGCGTGTGTGCCAGGCCCACTTGCCAACTAGTGCCACCAATCATATTTGTTATAACAGTAGTGTAAATATTTATAAAAAAAACTTTTTTGACTGTGAAACATCAGTCTGCTAGTGTAATCTTATTTCAGTTGCCTGCCTGCCAGCGTGTGTGCCAGGCCCACTTGCCAAGTTAGTGGCACCACTCATATTTGTTGTAACAGTAGTGTAAATATTTAAAAAAAACAAACTTTTTTTGACCGTGAAACATCAGTCTGCTAGTGTAATCTAATTGCAGTTGCCTGCCAGCGTGTGTGCCAGGCCCACTTGCCTACTAGTGCCACCAATCATATTTGTTATAACAGTAGTGTAAATATTTTAAAAAAACTTTTTTGACTGTGAAATATCAGTCTGCTAGAGTAATCTAATTGCAGTTGCCTGCCTGCCTGCGTGTGGGCCAGGCCCACTGGCCAACTAGTGCCACCAGACATATTTGTTAGAACAGTAGTGTAAATATTTATAAAAAAAAACTTTTTTGACTGTGAAACATCAGTCTGCTAGTGTAATCTTATTGCAGTTGCCTGCCTGCCTGCCAGCGTGTGTGCTAGGCCCACTTGCCAAGTTAGTGGCACCACTAATATTTGTTGTAACAGTAGTGTAAATATTTTTTAAAAAAACTTTTTTGACTGTGAAACATCAGTCTGCTAGTGTAATCTAATTGCAGTTGCCTGCCTGCCTGCCAGCGTTTGTGCCAGGCCCACTTGCCAACTAGTGCCACCAATCATATCTGTTGTAACAGTAGTGTAAATATTTTAAAAAAAAACTTTTTTGACTGTGAAACATCAGTCTGCTAGTGTAATCTTATTGCAGTTGCCTGCCTGCCAGTGTGTGTGCCAGGCCCACTTGCAAAGTTAGTGGCACCACTCATATTTGTTGTAACAGTAGTGTAAATATTTAAAAAAAAAAAACTTTTTTGACTGTGAAACATCAGTCTGCTATTGTAATCTAATTGCAGTAGCCTGCCTGCCAGCGTGTGTGCCAGGTCCACTTGCCAACTAGTGCCACCAATCATATTTGTTATAACAGTAGTGTAAATATTTATAAAAAAAAACTTTTTTTACTGTGAAACATCAGTCTGCTAGTGTAATCTAATTGCAGTTGCCTGCCTGCCAGCGTGTGTGCCAGGCCCATTTGCCAAGTTAGTGGCACCACTCATATTTGTTGTAACAGTAGTGTAAATATTTTTTAAAAAAAACTTTTTTGACTGTGAAACATCAGTCTGCTAGTGTAATCTAATTGCAGTTGCCTGCCTGCCAGCGTGTGTGCCAGGCCCACTTGCTAACTAGTGCCACCAATCATATTTGTTATAACAGTAGTGTAAATATTTTAAAAAAAAACTTTTTTAACTGTGAAACATCAGTCTGCTAGTGTAATCTAATTGCAGGTGCCTGACTGCCTGCCAGCGTGTGTGCCAGGCCAACCTGCCAAGTTAGTGGCACCACTCATATCTGTTGTAACAGTAGTGTAAATATTTAAAAAAAAACTTTTTTGACTGTGAAACATCAGTCTGCTAGTTTAATCTAATTGCAGTTGCCTGCCTGCCAGCGTGTGTGCCAGGCTCACTTGCCAACTAGTGCCACCACTCATATCTGTTGTAACAGTAGTGTAAATATTTTAAAAAAAACTTTTTGGACTGTGAAACAGCAGTCTGCTAGTGTAATCTAATTGCAGTTGCCTGCCACCAGCGTGTGTGCCAGGCCCACTTGCCAACTAGTGCCACCAATCATATTTGTTGTAACAGTAGTGTAAATATTTTTAAAAAAAACTTTTTTGACTGTGAAACATCATTCTGCTAGTGTAATCTAATTGCAGTTGCCTTCCTGCCAGCGTGTGTGCCAGGCCCACTTGTCAACTAGTGCCACCAATCATATTTGTTATAAAAGTAGTGTAAATATTTAAAAAAAAAAATTTTTGACTGTGAAACATCAGTCTGCTAGTGTAATCTAATTGCAGTTGCCTGCCTGCCAGCGTGTGTGCCAGGCCCACTTGCCAACTAGTGCCACCAATCATATTTGTTATAACAGTAGTGTAAATATTTATAAAAAAAAACTTTTTTGACTGTGAAACATCAGTCTGCTAGTGTAATCTTATTGCAGTTGCCTGCCTGCCAGCGTGTGTGCCAAGCCCACTTGCCAAGTTAGTGGCACCACTCATATTTGTTGTAACAGTAGTGTAAATATTTAAAAAAAAAAACTTTTTTTGACCGTGAAACATCAGTCTGCTAGTGTAATCTAATTGCAGTTGCCTGCCAGCGTGTGTGCCAGGCCCACTTGCCAACTAGTGCCACCAATCATATTTGTTATAACAGTAGTATAAATATTTTAAAAAAAACTTTTTTGACTGTGAAACATCAGTCTGCTAGAGTAATCTAATTGCAGTTGCCTGCCTGCCTGCGTGTGGGCCAGGCCCACTTGCCAACTAGTGCCACCAGACATATTTGTTCTAACAGTAGTGTAAATATTTATAAAAAAAAACTTTTTTGACTGTGAAACATCAGTCTGCTAGTGTAATCTTATTGCAGTTGCCTGCCTGCCAGCGTGTGTGCCAGGCCCACTTGCCAAGTTAGTGGCACCACTCATATTTGTTGTAACAGTAGTGTAAATATTTTTTAAAAAAACTTTTTTGACTGTGAAACATCAGTCTGCTAGTTTAATCTAATTGCAGTTGCCTGCCTGCCTGCCTGCCAGCGTTTGTGCCAGGCCCACCTGCCAAGTTAGTGGCACCACTCATATCTGTTGTAACAGTAGTGTAAATATTTAAAAAAAAACTTTTTTGACTGTGAAACATCAGTCTGCTAGTGTAATCTAATTGCAGTTGCCTGCCTGCCAGCATGTGTGCCAGGCCCACTTGCCAACTAGTGCCACCACTCATATCTGTTGTAACAGTAGTGTAAATATTTTAAAAAAAACTTTTTTGACTGTGAAACAGCAGTCTGCAAGTGTAATCTAATTGCAGTTGCCTGCCACCAGCGTGTGTGCCAGGCCCACTTGCCAACTAGTGCCACCAATCATATTTGTTATAACAGTAGTGTAAATATTTTTTTAAAAAACTTTTTTGACTGTGAAACATCAGTCTGCTAGTGTAATCTTATTGCAGTTGCCTGCCTGCCAGCGTGTGTGCCAGGCCCACTTGCCAAGTTAGTGGCACCACTCATATTTGTTGTAACAGTAGTGTAAATATTAAAAAAAAACTTTTTTGACTGTGAAACATCAGTCTGCTAGTGTAATCTAATTGCAGTTGCCTGCCTGCCAGCGTGTGTGCCAGGCCCACTTGCCAACTAGTGCCACCAATCATATTTGTTATAACAGTAGTGTAAATATTTATAAAAAAAAACTTTTTTTACTGTGAAACATCAGTCTGCTAGTGTAATCTAATTGCAGTTGCCTGCCTGCCTGCCTGCCAGCGTGTGTGCCAGGCCCATTTGCCAAGTTAGTGGCACCACTCATATTTGTTGTAACAGTAGTGTAAATATTTTTTACAAAAAACTTTTTTGACTGTGAAACATCAGTCTGCTAGTGTAATCTAATTGCAGTTGCCTGCCTGCCAGCGTGTGTGCCAGGCCCACTTGCTAACTAGTGCCACCAATTATATTTGTTATAACAGTAGTGTAAATATTAAAAAAAAAAACTTTTTTAACTGTGAAACATCAGTCTTCTAGTGTAATCTAATTGCAGTTGCCTGCCAGCGTGTGTGCCAGGCCCACCTGCCATTTAGTGGCACCACTCATATCTGTTGTAACAGTAGTGTAAATATTTAAAAAAAAAACTTTTTTGACTGTGAAACATCAGTCTGCTAGTTCAATCTAAATGCAGTTGCCTGCCTGCCAGCGTGTGTGCCAGGCTCACTTGCCAACTAGTGCCACAACTCATATCTGTTGTAACACTAGTGTAAATATTTAAAAAAAAAATTTTTTGACTGTAAAACAGCAGTCTGCTAGTTCAATCTAATTGCAGTTGCCTGCCACCAGCGTGTGTGACAGGCCCACTTGCCAACTAGTGCCACCAATCATATTTGTTGTAACAGTAGTGTAAATATTTTTAAAAAAAACTTTTTTGACTGTGAAACATCAGTCTGCTAGTGTAATCTAATTGCAGTTGCCTGCCTGCCAGTGTGTGTGCCAGGCCCACTTGTCAACTAGTGCCACCAATCATATTTGTTATAAAAGTAGTGTAAATATTTTAAAAAAAAAATTTTTTGACTGTGAAACATCAGTCTGCTAGTGTAATCTAATTGCAGTTGCCTGCCTGCCAGCATGTGTGCCAGGCCCACTTGCCAACTAGTGCCACCAATCATATTTGTTATAACAGTAGTGTAAATATTTATAAAAAAAAACTTTTTTGACTGTGAAACATCAGTCTGCTAGTGTAATCTTATTTCCGTTGCCTGCCTGCCAGCGTGTGTGCCAGGCCCACTTGCCAAGTTAGTGGCACCACTCATATTTGTTGTAACAGTAGTGTAAATATTTAAAAAAATAACTTTTTCTTAACCGTGAAACATCAGTCTGTTAGTGTAATCTAATTGCAGTTGCCTGCCAGCGTTTGTGCCAGGCCCACTTGCCTACTAGTGCCACCAATCATATTTGTTATAACAGTAGTGTAAATATTTTAATAAAAACTTTTTTGACTGTGAAACATCAGTCTGCTAGAGTAATCTAATTGCTGTTGCCTGCCTGCCTGCGTGTGGGCCAGGCCCACTGGCCAACTAGTGCCACCAGACATATTTGTTAGAACAGTAGTGTAAATATTTATAAAAAAATTTTTTTTTGACTGTGAAACATCATTCTGCTAGTGTAATCTTATTGAAGTTGCCTGCCTGCCTGCCAGCGTGTGTGCTAGGCCCACTTGCCAGGTTAGTAGCACCACTCATATTTGTTGTAACAGTAGTGTAAATATTTTTTAAAAAAACGTTTTTGACTGTGAAACATCAGTCTGCTAGTGTAATCTAATTGCAGTTGCCTGCCTGCCAGCGTGTGTGCCAGGCCCACTTGCCAACTAGTGCCACCAATAATATTTGTTATAAAAGTAGTGTAAATATTTAAAAAAAAAACTTTTTTGACTGTGAAACCTCAGTCTGCTAGTGTAATCTAATTGCAGTTGCCTGCCTGCCAGTGTGTGTGCCAGGCCCACTTGCCAAGTTAGTGGCACCACTCATATTTGTTGTAACAGTAGTGTAAATATTTAAAAAAAAACTTTTTTGACTGTGAAACATCAGTCTCCTAGTGTAATCTAATTGCAGTTGCCTCCCTGCCAGTGTGTGTGCCAGGCCCACTTGCCAACTAGTGACACCACTCATATCTGTTGTAACAGTAGTGTAACTATTTAAAAAAAAAACTTTTTTGACTGTGAAACATCAGTCTGCTAGTGTAATCTAGTTGCAGTTGCCTGCCTGCCTGCCAGCGTGTGTGCCAGGCCCACTTGCCAAGTTAGTGGCACCACTTATATTTGTTGTAACAGTAGTGTAAATATTTAATAAAAAAACTTTTTTGACTGTGAAACATCAGTCTGCTAGTGTAATCTAATTGCAGTTGCCTGCCTGCAAGCGTGTGTGCCAGGCCCACTTGCCAAGTTAGTGGCACCACTCATATTTGTTGTAACAGTAGTGTAAATATTGAAAAAAAAAACTTTTTTGACTGTGAAACATCCGTCTGCTAGTGTAATCTAATTGAAGTTGCCTGCCTGCCTGCCTGCCAGCGTGTGTGCCAGGCCCACTTGCCAAGTTAGTGGCACCACTCATATTTGTTATAACAATAGTGTAAATATTTAAAAAAAAAAAAACTTTTTTGACTGTGAAACATCAGTCTGCTAGTGTAATCTAATTGCAGTTGCCTGCCTGCCAGCGTGTGTGCCAGGCCCACTTGCCAAGTAGTGCCACCAATCATATTTGTTATAACAGTAGTGTAAATATTTAAAAAAAAAACTTTTTTAATGTGAAACATCAGTCTGCTAGTGTAATCTAAAAGCAGTTCCCTGCCTGCCAGCGTGTGTGCCAGGCTCACTTGCCAACTAGTGCCACCAATCATATTTGTTATAACAGTAGTGTAAATATTTAAAAAAAAAACTTTTTTGACTGTGAAACATCAGTCTGCTAGTGTAATCTTATTGCAGTTGCCTGCCTGCCAGCGTGTGTGCCAGGCCCACTTGCCAAGTTAGTGGCACCACTCATATTTGTTGTAACAGTAGTGTAAATATTTTTAAA
The DNA here is from genome assembly GCF_027579735.1 of Bombina bombina. Taxonomy (NCBI): domain Eukaryota; kingdom Metazoa; phylum Chordata; class Amphibia; order Anura; family Bombinatoridae; genus Bombina; species Bombina bombina. Next base: position 18,286,373 of record NC_069501.1, on the reverse strand, counting down.
AAAACTTTTTTGACTGTGAAACATCAGTCTGCTAGGGTAATCTTATTGCAGTTGCCTGCCTGCCAGCGTGTGTGCCTGGCCCACTTGCCAAGTTAGTGGCACCACTCATATTTGTTGTAACAGTAGTGTAAATATTTTAAAAAAAACTTTATTGACTGTGAAACATCAGTCTGCTAGTGTAATCTAATTGCAGTTGCCTGCCTGCCAGCGTGTGTGCCAGGCCCACTTGCCAACTAGTGCCACCAATCAAATGTGTTATAAAAGTAGTGTAAATATTTTTAAAAAAAACTTTTTTGACTGTGAAACCTCAGTCTGCTAGTGTAATCTAATTGCAGTTGCCTGCCTGCCAGCGTGTGTGCCAGGCCCACTTGCCAAGTTAGTGGCACCACTCATATTTGTTGTAACAGTAGTGTAAATATTTAAAAAAAAACTTTTTTGACTGTGAAACATCAGTCTGCTAGTGTAATCTAATTGCAGTTGCCTGCCTGCCAGTGTGTGTGCCAGGCCCACTTGCCAACTAGTGACACCACTCATATCTGTTGTAACAGTAGTGTAACTATTTAAAAAAAAAACTTTTTTGACTGTGAAACATCAGTCTGCTAGTGTAATCTAGTTGCAGTTGCCTGCCTTCCTGCCAGCGTGTGTGTCAGGCCCACTTGCCAAGTTAGTGGCACCACTCATATTTGTTGTAACAGTAGTGTAAATATTGAAAAAAAAAACTTTTTTGACTGTGAAACATCCGTCTGCTAGTGTAATCTAATTGTAGTTGCCTGCCTGCCTGCCAGCGTGTGTGCCAGGCCCACTTGCAAAGTTAGTGGCACCACTCATATTTGTTATAACAATAGTGTAAATATTTTTTAAAAAAAAACTTTTTTGACTGTGAAAAATCAGTCTGCTAGTGTAATCTAATTGCAGTTGCCTGCCTGCCAGCGTGTGTGCCAGGCCCACTTGCCAAGTAGTGCCACCAATCATAATTGTTATAACAGTAGTGTAAATATTTAAAAAAAAACTTTTTTGACTGTGAAACATCAGTCTGCTAGTGTAATCTTATTGCAGTTGCCTGCCTGCCAGCGTGTGTGCCAGGTCCACTTGCCAACTAGTGCCACCAATCATATTTGTTATAACAGTAGTGTAAATATTTAAAAAAAAAAACTTTTTTGACTGTGAAACATCAGTCTGCTAGTGTAATCTTGTTGCAGTTGCCTGCCTGCCAGCGTGTGTGCCAGGCCCACTTGCCAAGTAAGTGGCACCACTCATATTTGTTGTAACAGTAGTGTAAATATTTAAAAAAAAACTTTTTTGACTGTGAAACATCAGTCTGCTAGTGTAATCTTATTGCAGTTGCCTGCCTGCCAGCATGTGTGCCAGGCCCACTTGCCAAGTTAGTGGCACCACTCATATTTGTTGTAACAGTAGTGTAAATATTTTAAAAAAAAAAAATTTTGACTGTGAAACATCAGTCTGCTAGTGTAAACTAATTGCAGTTGCCTGTCTGCCATTGTGTGTGCCAGGCCCACTTGCCAACTAGTGCCACCAATCATATTTGTTGTAACAGTAGTGTAAATATTGAAAAAAAAAACATTTTTGACTGTGAAACATCCGTCTGCTAGTGTAATCTAATTGTAGTTACCTGCCTGCCAGCGTGTGTGCCAAGCCCACTTGCCAAGTTAGTGGCACCACTCATATTTGTTATAACAATAGTGTAAATATTTAAAAAAAAAAACTTTTTTGACTGTGAAACATCAGTCTGCTAGTGTAATCTAATTGCAGTTGCCTGCCTGCCAGCGTGTGTGCCAGGCCCACTTGCCAAGTAGTGCCACCAATCATAATTGTTATAACAGTAGTGTAAATATTTTAAAAAAAACTTTTTTGACTGTGAAACATCAGTCTGCTAGTGTAATCTTATTGCAGTTGCCTGCCTGCCAGCGTGTGTCCCAGGTCCACTTGCCAACTAGTGCCACCAATCATATTTGTTATAACAGTAGTGTAAATATTTAAAAAAAAAAACTTTTTTGACTGTAAAACATCAGTCTGCTAGTGTAATCTTGTTGCAGTTGCCTGCCTGCCAGCGTGTGTGCCAGGCCCACTTGCCAAGTAAGTGGCACCACTCATATTTGTTGTAACAGTAGTGTAAATATTTAAAAAAAAACTTTTTTGACTTTGAAACATCAGTCTGCTAGTGTAATCTTATTGCAGTTGCCTGCCTGCCAGCATGTGTGCCAGGCCCACTTGCCAAGTTAGTGGCACCACTCATATTTGTTGTAACAGTAGTGTAAATATTTTAAAAAAAAAATTTTTGACTGTGAAACATCAGTCTGCTAGTGTAAACTAATTGCAGTTGCCTGTCTGCCAGCGTGTGTGCCAGGCCCACTTGCCAACTAGTGCCACCAATCATATTTGTTATAACAGTAGTGTAAATATTTAAAAAAAAAACTTTTTTGACTGTGAAACCTCAGTCTGCTAGTGTAATCTAATTGCAGTTGCCTGCCTGCCTGCCAGCGTGTGTGCCAGGCCCACTTGCCAAGTTATTGGCACCACTCATATTTGTTGTAACAGTAGTGTAAATATTTAAATAAAAACTTTTTTGACTGTGAAACATCAGTCTCCTAGTGTAATCTAATTGCAGTTGCCTGCCTGCCAGCGTGTGTGCCAGGCCCACTTGCCTAGTGACACCACTCATATCTGTTGTAACAGTAGTGTAACTATTTAAAAAAAAACTTTTTTGACTGTGAAACATCAGTCTGCTAGTGTAATCTTGTTGCAGTTGCCTGTCTGCCAGCGTGTGTGCCAGGCCCACTTGCCAAGTTAGTGGCACCACTTATATTTGTTGTAACAGTAGTGTAAATATTTAATAAAAAAACTTTTTTGACTGTGAAACATCAGTCTGCTAGTGTAATCTAATTACAGTTGCCTGCCTGCAAGTGAGTGTGCCAGGCCCACTTGCCAAGTTAGTGGCACCACTCATATTTGTTGTAACAGTAGTGTAAATATTTTAAAAAAAAACTTTTTTGACTGTGAAACATCAGTCTGCTAGTGTAATCTAATTGCAGTTGCCTGCCTGCCTGCCAGCCTGCTAGCGTGTGTGCCAGGCCCACTTGCCAAGTTAGTGGCACCACTCATATTTGTTATAACAGTAGTGTAAATATTTTTTTAAATTTTTTTTTTACTGTGAAACATCAGTCTGCTAGTGTAATCTAATTGCAGTTGCCTGCCTGCCAGCGTGTGTGCCAGGCCCACTTGCCAAGTAGTGCCACCAATCATAATTGTTATAACAGTAGTGTAAATATTTAAAAAAAAAACTTTTTTGACTGTGAAACATCAGTCTGCTAGTGTAATCTTATTGCAGTTGCCTGCCTGCCAGCGTGTGTGCCAGGCCCACTTGCCAAGTTAGTGGCACCACTCATATTTGTTGTAACAGTAGTGTAAATATTTAAAGAAAAAAAAAATTTGACTGTAAAACATCAGTCTGCTTTTTTGTGTCAGGCTTACAGCGTATACTGTGCCCACTTTCCCAGTGCCACCACTCATATCTTGTTTAATAGTAGTTTAAGTGTACATTTAAAAAAAATAAACTTTTTGGATTGTGAAACATCAGTCTACTTTTTTGTGTCAGGCTCACAGCGTATAATGTGCCCACTTGCCCAGTGGCACCACTCATATTTTGTTTAATAGTAGTATAAGTCTACATTTTTAAAAAAAAGGCAGGCAGAGGCAGGCCACCCCGCAGGTGCCATCGTGGTCGTGGTGCTGTGATTCCCTTTGACCCTACAATAATGCACATTGTTCAGAGGCCACGTACCATGAACGCGAAAAGTTCTGAGGAGGACCTAGTTGACTGGCTAACACAGGACACCCAATCTTCTACAGCTTCCGCTCGGAACCTTGATGCACCATCAACCTCCAGCTTAGCTTCGGGCACCTCTCAAGTAACCAGTGCCACTCGCCCGCCTGCCGCCACCACCAACACTAGCACCACAGCCGCTTCACTTGATCTGTAAGAGGAGTTATTGACACATCAGTTGGAAGAAATGAGTGATGCGCAACCATCATTGACAGAGGATGTAGATAACAGTGATATGTCTCAGTCAGGCAGCATTACAGACATGGATGTACAGTCTGATGATGATGATGATGTTGTACCCGCTGCTGCCTCCTTTGTTGATTTGTCAGATACAAGTGAAGCGGTTGATGATGATGCGTCCGTGGATGTCACGTGGGTGCCCGCTAGAAGAGAAGAAGAAGAGGGGGAAAGTTCAGATGGGGAGACAGAGAGGGGGAGGTCGTTGCAAGGAGAAAGTGGCACAGTCAGACAGCATGCATCGGCACCCAGGTCAGCCAGACAGCACGCCAATCAACGCATGCTGTTGCCACCACCAGAATGCCGTCATTGCAGAGCTCAGCAGTGTGGCATTTTTTTGTGTGTGTCTGCCTCTGACAACAGCAATGCCATTTGCAACCTGTGCCAAAAGAAACTGAATCGTGGGAAGTCCAACACCCACCTAGGTACAACTGCTTTGCGAAGGCACATGATCTCACATCACAAACACCGATGGAATGAACACATGAGTAGAAGCAGCACACAAACTCAAAGCCGCCATCCTCCTCCTGGTCCAGCATCTACAGCCACGTCAACCACTGCTGTACTCCTTGCCCCCTCTCAACCATCCGCCACTCAGTCTCTCTTCCGTAGCAGTTCCTGCTCATCTGCCCACAGTCAGGTGTCTGTCAAGGACATGTTTGAGCGTAAGAAGCCAATGTCCCAAAGTCACCCCCTTGCCCGGCGTCTGACAGCTGTATTGTCTGAACTCTTAGCCCGCCAGCTTTTACCATACAAGCTGGTGGAGTCTGAGGCATTCAAAAAATTTGTATCTATTGAGACACCGCAGTCGAAGGTACCCGGCTGAAATTTCTTTTCACAAAAGGCAATCCCCAACCTGTACTAGATTGTGCGAAAGGAAATAATGGCATGTCTGGCTCACAGTGGTGGGGCAAGGGTACATCTGACCACTGATAGCTGGTCTGCAAAGCATGGTCAGGGCAGGTATATCACCTACACTGCGCATTGGGTAAACCTGCTGACGACTGACAAGCATGGAATGCGTGGCTCTGCAGAAGAGTTGGTGACACCGCCACGACTTGCAGGCAGGCATGCTGCTACCTCCTCTACTCCTCCTACTCCATCCTATTCCATAACCTCTTCCTTGGCTGAGTCCTCTTCTGCTGCTGCGTCTTGCTCCACATCAACGGCACCCCCCCAGCTCCCCAGGTACTATTCCACATCCCGGATACGGCAGTGTCACGCCGTCTTGGGGTTGACTTGCCTGAAAGCAGAGAGTCACACCGCAGCAGTACTCCTGTCCACCCTGAACGCACAGGTGGATCAGTGGCTGACTCCGCACCAACTGGAGATTGGCAAAGTGGTTTCTGACAATGGAAGTAATTTGGTGGCAGCATAGAAAATGGGCAAGTTGACACGTGCCGTGCATGGCACATGTGTTTTAATCTGATTGTACAACGCTTTGTGCATAAGTACCCAGGCTTACAGGATGTCCTGAAGCAGGCTAGGAAGGTGTGTGGCCATTTCAGGCGTTCCTACACGGCCATGGCGCACTTGTCAGATATCCAGCAGCGAAACAACCTGCCAGTGAGGCGCATGATTTGCGACAGCCCGACACGTTGGAATTCAACACTCCTAATGTTCGACCGCCTGCTCCAACAAGAAAAAGCTGTTAACGAGTATTTGTATGACCGGGGTGCTAGGACAGTCTCTGGGGAGCTGGGGATTTTTTGCCACGTTACTGGACGCTCATGCGCAATGCCTGTAGGCTCATGCGTCCTTTTGAGGAGGTGACAAACCTAGTCAGTCTCACCGAAGGCACCATCAGCGACATCATACCATTTGTTTTCTTCCTGGAGCGTGCCCTGCGAAGAGTGCTGGATCAGGCCATAGATGAGCGTGAAGAGGAAGAGTTGTGGTCTCCATCACCACCAGAAACAGCCTTATCAGCATCACTTGCTGGACCAGCGGCAACGCAGGAATAGGATTGTGAGGAAGAGGAGTCAGAGGAGGAATGTGGCTTTGAGGAGGAGGAGGAAGACCAAGCACAACAGGCCTCCCAGGGTGCTCGTTGTTGTCACCTATCTGGTACACGTGGTGTTGTACGTGGCTGGGAGGAAGAATACACCTTCAGTGAGATCAGTGAGGACGAGGAAGGGGACATGAGTAGCTCGGCATCCAACCTTGTGCAAATGGGGTCTTTCATGCTGTCGTGCCTGTTGAAGGACACTCGTATAAAAAAGCTGAAGGAAAACGAACTGTACTGGGTGTCCACACTACTAGACCCCCGGTATAAGCATAAAGTGACTGAAATGTTACCAAATTCCCGCAAGTCGGAACGGATGGAGCAGTTCAAAAATAAATTAAAAAGTATGCTTTACACAGCGTATAAGGGTGATGTCACAGCACAACGGGAACAGGGGAAGAGATGAAAGTAATACTCCTCCTCCCATGACCACGCCGGCAAGGACAGGACGCTTTCCAGACATGTTGTTGATGGAGGACATTCGGACCTTTTTAACTCCTATGCATCGCCACAGCCCTTTGGGATCCAGCCTCAGAGAACGACTCAACCGACAGGTAGCTCGGATCTCGACACTCTGAGGAGTGATGAACCCCTTGACTACTGGGTGTGCAGGCTTGACCTGTGGCCTGAGCTATCCCAATTTGCAATCGAACTTCTGGCCTGCCCCGCTTCAAGTGTCCTGTCAGAAAGAACCTTCAGTGCAGCAGGAGGTATTGTCACTGAGAAGAGAAGTCGCCTAGGTCAAAAAAGTCTTGATTATCTCACCTTTATTAAAATGAATGAGGGATGGATCCCGAAGCGACTGACATTGGGCGATACATTCGAGTAAAAAAGGCCTGATGAGATGAGCTGCCTTGGGCTAAAAATGGTCCACACGCTGCTGTTTTTATCTTCAAATGCCGGATGACTTGCGTGACTTATCCGCCAACAACTAGGGTTCAAGCCGCAATGTTTTAGGGCACTTTCTAACTGTCAAACAAACATCAATTTTTCTGTCCACTGCTACAGCAGCGGCTGCAACAATACCTAATTTTTCAGGCATGTATACATGCCTAATTTTTCTGGCCTGAAGGAGAACGACCTGTACTGGGTGTCCAAGCATCTTTTTCTATCTCCCGGTTCCTAAAAATTATCTCCGGGTTCCTAAAATCGATGCCATAGCTGTACTCGATTCTGCAAAATGAAGTCATGGCATATGGGGTCTTTCATGCTGTCGTGCCTGTTGAGGGTCAGGGACCCTCGTATAAAAAGGTTGAAGGAGAACGACCTGTACTGGGTGTCCAAGCATCTTTTTCCATCTCCCGGTTCCTAAAATCCATGCCATATACACGTTCCCTGATAGGGGACACCACAGTGGAAGGTACCTGGCCACAATTTCTTTGCACAAAAGGCAATCCCGGCCCCCAACCTGTACTCGATTGTGCAAAAGGAAGTAACCTTACCATGGGTCCCAGACCGCACGTCTTGTAATTCTCTGTCTGGGAAATTATATAGCTATCAAATCTATCTATTTATCTATCAAATCTATCTAACTATCAATCGTATCTATCATATGTATATTGCATCTATTGATCTATGTAATTCGTATCTATCAAATGTATATTGCATCTATTGATCTATGTAATTCGTATCTATCAAATGTATATTGCATCTATTGATCTATGTAATTCGTATCTATCAAATGTATATTGCATCTATTGATCTATGTAATTCGTATCTATCAAATGTATATTGCATCTATTGATCTATGTAATTCGTATCTATCAAATGTATATTGCATCTATTGATCTATGTAATTTCTATCTATCAAATGTATATTGCATCTATTGATCTATGGAATTCGTATCTACCAAATGTATATTGCATCTATTGATCTATGTAATTCGTATCTATCAAATGTATATTGCATCTATTGATCTATGTAATTCGTATCTATCAAATGTATATTGCATCTATTGATCCATGTAATTTGTATCTATCAAATGTATATTGCATCTATTGATCTATGTAATCTATGTATCTATCTATCAAATCTATCTATCTCATGGTTGTGCAAATGGACTGTTTGCGGTTGTTTGCGGTGTGTTACACGGGGAGTTTGGTCTGTCACTTTGAAGCGGGCGTAACCCTTACACTACCTGATCGATACAACATCATACCTGATGTTTTAAAGCACGTTATTCCAAACAATTTAGGAATGTTAGGTGATTTATGCCCTTTATGGCTTAAAACCAGACTCTGCATCAACTATGTAATTTTCCATGGGAGTTTTGCCATGGATCCCCCTCCGGCATGCCACAGTCCAGGTGTTAGTCCCCTTGAAACAACTTTTCCATCACTATTGTGGCCAGAAAGAGTCCTTGTTGGTTTTAAAGTTCGCCTGCCTATTGAAGTCAATGGCGGTTCACCCGGTTCGCCGGTTCGCGAACAGTTGCAGAAGTTTTAGTCCGCCGTTCACGAACCAAAATTTTTAGGTTTGCGACATCACTAATCAGCAGATACTTGAGAATAATGTTGAGGAATCAGTCACAAAGTTGAAGTTATGCCAGGGCTGGATATTTCAACAAGACAACGACCCAGAACACTGCTCAAAATCTACTCTGGCACTTATGCAGAGGAACAAGTACAATGTTCTGGAATCGCCATCTCAGTCCCCAGACCTGAATATCATTGAAAATCTGTGGGGTGATTTGATGTGGGCTGTCCATGCTCGGCAACAATCAAATCTAACTGAACTGGAGATGTTTTGCAAGGAGGAATAGTGAATAGTCCAAAATACCTTCATCCAGAATCCAGACACTCATAAAAAGGCTATATGAAGCGTCTAGAGGCTGTTATTTCTGCTAAAGGAGGCTCTACTAAATATTGATGCACTATTTCTGTTGGGGTGCCCAAATGTATGCACCTGTCTAATTTCGTTTTGATTTTCTGTTAGTCCAATAAACCTCATTTCACTACTGAAATATTACTGTGTCCTTCAGTTATTTGATAGATCAAAATGAAAGTGCTGATCCAAACACCCAATTATTTATAAATGAAAATCATGGAAATTGTCAGGGGTGCCTAAACTTTTGCATACGACTGTACCTCAGCTCATTAAAAGCATTTGATACAGCCACATTGGCTTGGATTTATTTATTTTACTTTTATAACCATATGGTATTTGTTGATATGTACATTTATTTAACAATGTTTTAAATGTTATCCATTTATCCTCTGTATTTTTATTAGAGAATACTAATAATAATTTATGTTATTTAATGATTTCCTTAAATCATTGAATTTTTCTATATAAAAATTAAAATTTATAGTTGAACCTCTAAGACACTGCTTATGGAAAGTGATTTCAAATGTGACTTAGGGGCCGACTTATTAAGGGCCGAATGGCCCTGAATGTCCCTGTTTCCGTGCAAGCCTTCAGGATCGCCGGAAACAGGAGTTAAAGGGACAGTCAACACCAGAATTTTTGTTGTTTAAAAAGATAGATAATCCCTTTATTACCCATTTCCCAGTTTTGCATAACCAACACTGTTATAGAAATATACTTTTTACCTCTGTGATTACCTTGTATCTAAGCTTCTGCAAACTGCCCCCTTATTTCAGTTGTTTTGACAGACTTGCATTTTAGCCAATCAGTGCTACCTCCAGGGTAACTTCACGTGCATGAGCTCAATGCTATCTATATGAAACACATAAACTAATGCCCTCTAGTGGTCAAAATGCATTCAGATTAGAGGCAGTCTTCAAGGTCTAAGAAATTAGCATATGAACCTCCTAGGTTTAGCTTTCAACTAAGAATACCAAAAGAACAAAGCAAAATTGGTGATAAAAGTAAATTGGAAAGTTTTTTAAAATGATAATCCCTATTTAAATCATGAAAGTTTTTTTTGGACTTGACTGTCCCTTTATGAAGCAGCAGTCTTAAGACAGCTGCTCCTTAACTTGTAAGCGTCCTCTGAGGCTGCGGACAGCAATCCGCCCGATCTCATACGATCAGGTTGATTGACACCCCCTGCTAGTGACTGTGAATCCGCAGGGGGCGGCATTGCACAAGTAGTTCACCAGAACTGCTTGTGCAATGTTAAATTCTGACAGCGTATGCTGTCGGCTTTCAGCGATGTTGGGCGGACATGATGCGCTACACTGGATCATGTCCGTCCGACTATTAATAAATCGACCCCCAAGTTATGATCACTGTTACCCAAATGTTCTCTGACTTCTATGTTTGATATTATATCTATATTGTTTGATAGCACTAAATTCAATATAGATTTATTTCTAATTGTCTCCTCTATTCATTGTGACAAGAAGTTAGCCCTGAGAACATTTAAAAATGTATCCCCCTTAGCTGAATTACTAGTTTTATTGGCCCAGTTTATATCAGGGTAGTTAAAATCTCCCATAATTACAGCACTGTTATTAGCAGCCTTACCTATTTGTATTAGTAGTTGCGTTTCCTCCGGGTCACTAATGTTGGGGGGCTTGTAGCAGATTCCTAATGATATTTTTTTAGGATTTATTTTCCTCACTCCTTATTTCAACCCACAGAGTCTCTACATTGTCACCTGTATCATCACGAATATCTTCCCTTATTGTAGGTTTAAGGTTAGATTTAATATACATGCAGATTCCTCCACCCCTTTTATTATTCCTGTCCCTCCTAAATAATGTATACCCCTCTAAGTTAACTGCCCAGTCATGTGAATCATCCCACCAAGTTTCAGTTATACTGATAAAATCATAGTCCTCTTCTGCAACTAAGAGCTCCAGCTCCCCCATTTTTCCTTCTATCATGTTTCTTAAAGCTATAGTTAAAGGACCAGTACACTCAGTGAAATAAACTCCAGTATCTACAATTGCGCAGTTGTCATGACTATAAAAATGTATACTGATGAATACATTTTGTTAAATTCTGTATAAATTTTACCTTTTGTAACACTGCTTGTAGTTGCAGCTTGACGATTGTGGAACACCCAAGCAAAAGGGCTGCACTTCCATGCTACTTTACCACGCCCCACAGCCTATCCAAACCACTTATCTAATGATATGCAAATCATTTCCCTTAGAGATGCTCATTCTGTATTCAGCCACAATCTCCAGGCAACAAGCAGGGGGTATAGGAAACAATTGTATTTTCTGTGTAATTGTATGGGTGATTATTTATAAATAAAATAACTAAATAATCAGTACAAAACAAAATATTACCATCAAAATTCATAATTGTTTTCTATAACCCCTGTTTGTTGCTTGGAGATTGTGGCTGAATACACAAACAGGGGTTATAGAAAACAATTAGGAATTTTGATGGTAATATTTTTTAGTGTGAAATAAAACTGAAATAAAACCAAAAGCAGAAATAAAACCAAGATTAGAGCATTGTATAAATTCTAACAGCTAGGGGGTCGATCCGATAAAAATCGTCGCCCGCAAAAGCCAGCGACGCCAATATTTGCGCTGGTTTGGTATCACATATACAGCGTAACCTAGAAGTTACGCCCGTATATTTCTGCCGTCGCCCGTAGTTTTTTGGGCTATAGGCAGGTATACCAAACCAGCGCAGTTTGGTATCCAATATGCAGCGTAAGGACTTACGTGGCGAAAATGGAGAAAACTTACTCCATTTTCACCTCGCCACAAAAAGCAGCCGTAAGAAGCCTTACGCTGACTATTGGAGCCCCGTAACTCCCTAAACTAGCTAGAAAATAAACCTAACACCTAACGCATGCGCAATGTCTATCTACCTGTCACCCGCGATCTGCTAAATAAAACCTAACACCTAACGCATGCGCAATGTCTATCTACCTGTCAACCGCGATCCCCCCCCCCCCGAAATCCCTAATAAAGTTATTAACCCCTAAACCGCCGCTCCCGGACCCCGCCGCCATCTACATAAACTAACCCCCTACTGTGAGCCCCTAAAACCGCCGCAATCTACTTTATCCATCCCCTAATCTGACCCCTAAAACTGCCGCCACCTATATTAATATTATTAACCCCTAATTTAATCTACCTACCCCGCCGCCAGCTATATTATCTATATTAACCCTAAGTATATTATAGTTAATATAGTTATTACATTATATATATTAACTATATTAACCCTAATTATATTAGGGTTAATATAGTTACTATAGTATTTATATTAACTATATTAACTCTATCTAACCCTAACACCCCTAACTAAATTTATATTAAATTAATCTAATTCATATTATAAACTAAAATGTTCCTATTTAAATCTAAATACTTACCTATAAAATAAACCCTAAGATAGCTACAATATAATTAATAATTACATTGTAGCTATGTTAGGGTTAATATTTATTTTACAGGTAAATTGTTAATTATTTTAACTAGGTCTAATAGCTATTAAATAGTTATTAACTATTTAATAGCTACCTAGTTAAAATAATTACCCAATTACCTGTAAAATAAATCCTAACCTAAGTTACAAATACACCTACACTATCAATAAATTAAATAAACTACAAATATCTATCTAAAAATACAATTAAATTAACTAAACTAAATTACAAAAAAAAACAAACACTAAATTACAAAAAATAAAAAAAAGATTACAAGATTTTTAAGCTAATCACACCTATTCTAAGCCCCCTAATAAAATAATAAAGCCCCCCAAAATAAAAATATTCCCTGCCCTATTCTAAATTAAAAAAAAGTTCAAAGCTCTTTACCTTACCAGCCCTTAAAAGGGCCTTTTGTGGGGCATGCCCCAAAGAATTCAGCTCTTTTGCATTTAAAAACATATACAATACCCCCCCCCCCATTACAACCCACCACCCACATACCCCTATTCTAAACCCACCCAAACCCCCCTTAAAAAAGCCTAACACTATCCCCCTGAAGATCTCCCTACCTTGTCTTCACCACACCGGGCCGAACTCCTCATCCGATCCGGGCGATGTCTTGCTCCAAGCGGCAAAGAAGAATTCTTCCTCCGGCGACGTCTTCCTCCAAGCGGCAAAGAAGAATTCTTCCTCCGGCGACGTCTTCCTCCAAGCGGCAAAGAAGAATTCTTTCTCCGGCGACGTCTTCCTCCAAGCGGCAGCAAAGTCTTCATCCTTCCGGCGGCATCTTCAATCTTCTTTCTTGGCTCCGCCGCCGCGGAGCATCCATCCCGGCCGACGACTGAACGACGAATGAGGTACCTTTAATTGACGTCATCCAAGATGGCGTCCGCCGAATTCCGATTGGCTGATAGGATTCTATCAGCCAATCGGAATTAAGTTAGAAAAATCTGATTGGCTGATTGAATCAGCCAATCAGATTCAAGTTCAATCCGATTGGCTGATTGGTTCAGACAATCGTATTGAACTTGAATCTGATTGGCTGATTCAATCAGCCAATCAGATTTTTCTAACTTAATTCCGATTGGCTGATAGAATCCTATCAGCCAATCGGAATTCGGCGGACGCCATCTTGGATGACGTCATTTAAAGGAACCTCATTCGTCGGGAAGTCGTCGTGCCGGAAGGATGCTCCGCGGCGGAGGAGCGAAGTAAGAAGATTGAAGATGCCGATTTGCTTGAAGACGTCACCGATGGAAGAAAACTCTCTGCCGCTTGCTTCAAGACATCGCCCGGATGGAAGAAGACTTCACTGCCGCTTGCTGGAACACATCGCCCGGATCGGATCAGGAGTTCTGCCCGGCGGGGTGAATACAAGGTAGGGAGATCTTCAGGGGGGCTAGTGTTAGGTTTATTTAAGGGGGGTTTGGGTTAGATTAGGGGTATGTGGGTGGTGGGTTGTAATGTTGGGGGGTGGTATTGTGTTTTTTTTTGCAGGAAAAAGAGCAGTTTTCTTTGGGGCATGCCCCCACAAAAGGCCCTTTTAAGGGCTGGTAAGGTAAAAGAGCTTTGAACTTGTTTTAATTTAGAATAGGGTAGGGAATTTTTTTATTTTGGGGGGCTTTATTATTTTATTAGGGGGCTTAGAATAGGTGTAATTAGCTTAAAAATCTTGTAATCTTTTTTTTATTTTTTGTAATTTAGTGTTTTTTTTTTTTGTAATTTAGTTTAGTTTATTTAATTGTATTTTTAGATAGATATTTGTAGTTTATTTAATTTATTGATAGTGTAGGTGTATTTGTAACTTAGGTTAGGATTTATTTTACAGGTAATTGGGTAATTATTTTAACTAGGTAGCTATTAAATAGTTAATAACTATTTAATAGCTATTATACCTAGTTAAAATAATTAACAATTTACCTGTAAAATAAATATAAACCCTAACATAGCTATAATGTAATTATTAATTACATTGTAGCTATCTTAGGGTTTATTTTATAGCTAAGTATTTAGATTTAAATAGGAATATTTTAATTACTAATATTAATATTAGATTTATTTTAATAAGAGTTTAGTTAGGATGTTAGAGTTAGATAGGGTTATTATACTTTATATATATAATATAATAACGATATTAACTATATTAACCCTAATATAATTAGGGTTAATATAGTTAATATAGCTGGCGGCGGTGTAGGGGGATTAGATTAGGGGTTAATACATTTATTATAGGTGGCCGCGGTGTAGGGGGATGTAGATTGTAGGCAAAAGAGCAGTTTACTTTGTGACAAAGCCCCGCCAAAAGCCCTTTTAAGGGCTGGCAAAAGAGCTGTTACTTTGGGGCAATGCCACGCAAAAAGCCCTTTTCAGGGCTATTTGTAGGGTTAGACTTAGGTTTAGTGGTAGGGATAGTTTAGTATTTTAGGGGTTAAATAATTTAATATAGATGGCGGCGGGGTAGGGGGATTAGATTAGGGGTTAATAATTTTAAAATAGCGGCGGGGTAGGGGCTCACTTTAGGGGGTTGGTAAGGTAGATGGCGGCGGTGTTAGGGGCTCACTTTAGGGGGTTATAGATTTAATATAGCTGGCGGCGGTTTAGGGGTTAATAACTTTATTAGGTAGCGGCGGTTTAGGGGTTAATACATATTTTATTGTTAGGCTAGTGAGGGGGGATAGCGGATAGAGGGTTAGACGTGTCGGGCTATGTTAGGGAGGCGTGTTAGACGTGTCGAGCTATGTTAGGGAGGCGTGTTAGACAGTGCGGGTGATTTAGACTTTAGTCAGGTTTTGTAGGCGCCGGCAGTTTCTAACTTGCCGCAAGTCACTGGCGACGCCAGAAATTTGTACTTGCGCAGATTTCTGGACATCGCTGGTTTGTGAGACTTGCGCCACTTTAGCAAGTGACGGTGCCGTATATTGGATGGCTCGAGTTGCGAGCTGAAACTGCGGGCGACGCGGGTTCCCTCGCTTGCGCCGCAAACTGCGATCTATATCGGATCGCGCCCCATATGTGTTGGCATACATTTGCAATGTAAACAAATTTGATGTTGCTATTCCAACTGCAAAAATAAATTTGATGTTGCCATTTCAATACCAAAACTAAATTTTAAATGCTATGTTGCTATTTCAACACCAACTCTAACAGCTAGATGCATTGGCATACATTGGCAATGTAAAAGTTGAATAATTGGAAAAAATTTATGTTGCTATTTCAACATCAAAAATATTTTTTTCAATTGTATGTTGTTATTTCAACACCAACCAATTCTAACAGCTAGATCTGTTGGCATACATTTGCAATGTAAACAAATTTTATGTTGCTATTCCAACTCAAAAAATAAATGTGAACACCAAAAATGAAATTTTAAATTGTATATTGTGATTTCAACACCAACTCAAATGTATGCCAACACATATAGCTGTTTGAGTTGTTTTTGAAATAACAACATACAATTTAAAATTTTATTTTTGGTGTGTAAATTGCTACATCAAATTTATTTTTGGAGATGAAATAGCAACATTTGTTTCCAATTTTTTAGGAAAGCATAAACAAATATTATCAGGGTTTTAGGAGAAATAGATTCTGTCAGACTAATCAAATTAGTTTTCTATCAAGAAGTGACTGTACAGAACACAGATAACCAAATTGTTGAACAACAAAGAACAAATAGCTGTAGTACCTGGTTTATACTCAATTTGGGAACAAGTAATATGTGGGTTCCCTTAATAATTAGTACTTAGTCTAATTGTATTTTTTTTATATAAATGACCTAGAGGGGGGATTAGATAGCAACACCACCAAAACTGTGTAAGGTGAATAATTAGAGCATGATATAACTACTTTGCAAGGTAATTTCCAAAAGCTGAACAAAAGGAATAGGCTGGTAAATGGAAAATAAACACTGTTAAGATACAATGTGACATTTTGAAAGCAAAAATAAGCATGATACTTATTACTGGTACAAGACTTGGTGAAGTGAAACACATGTGGAAAATAATTTAGGGGTTCTTGTGGACTTCCATTGGGGCAAAGCTACCAGTACTGTGTGCTGTGTGTGATTCCGTAGCGGCAGCAAAATCAAACGCCACAAAATTCCTGCTGCTCCCTGCTATTAGTCTCTTGGTCCCAAGCTTTTTCCAGGGTCGAACAGGGCACAAGGAGTTGTATTTTGCCTACAGCGAAGTCCAAAGTAGGTGTTGATGGCCTGCGGTGAACATCAGACTTGTTTATATCATAAGGAAAATCGGAGGAGGTGCTTCAGGAGGGGTTAGCTGTGCCATTCATGTGTCGCTGGCTGGCTCAGCGTTTCGTGGGTCCTGGAAGATCTGGTGTGAAGGATATGCTATCAGCAACTCCGATTTTAGTTAGGAGCATTGTACCCTCAGAGGGATCTGGGTGAGCGGCTCTAACCTCACGGAGGTAAGAGAAAAATAAAATATGGCTGCAGCATAATCCCCACACAAAGCTCCAAGACAGTAAGGTTGGCGACAAGTGCTCAGTTACAATCTTGCTCCTGATTTATCAAGGTACCCCTATTGATATTGGAGTTCTGGATGTGTGCATATGTATGGGCTGCCAAGTAGTGATGTCGCGAACAGTTCTGCCGCGAATAGTTTGCAGCGAACATAGCATGTTCGCGTTCGCAGTGGACGGCGAACATATGCGATGTTCGATCCGCCCCCTATTCGTCATCATTGAGTAAACTTTGACCCTGTAGCTCACAGTCACAAGACACATTCCAGCCAATCAGCAGCAGACACTCCCTCCCAGACCCTCCTACCTCCTGGACAGCATCCATTTTAGATTCATTCGGAGCCTGCATTCTTAGTGAGAGGAGGGACAGTGTAGCTGCTGCTGATTTAATAGGGAAATCGATAGCTAGGCTAGTGTATTCAGTGTCCACTACAGTCCTGAAAGACTCATCTGATCTCTGCTGTAAGGACAGCACCCCAAAAAGCCCTTTTTAAGGCTAGAACATCAGTCTGCTTTTTTTTTCCCTGTGTAATCTAATTGCAGCCTGCCTGCCAGCTCAGGCTCACAGCGTATATTGTGCCCACTTGCCCAGTGCCACCACTCATATCTGGTGTAACAGTAGTGTACATTTAAAAAAAAAACAAAAAAAACTTTTTTTAATTTGAAATAATAGCAGTCATTTTCCTTCATACGTGTGCGTTTGAGGTCCTGCCAGGGCACAGTGTGACACCAGTGCAAGTCATATCTGCTAAAACAGTAGTGTACATACATTTAAAAAAAAAAACCTTTTTTACTGTGAAATAATAGCAGTCAGTTTCCCTCACACGTGTGCGTTTCAGGTCCTGCCAGGGCACAGTGTGACACCAGTGCAAGTCATATCTGCTAAAACAGTAGTGTACATACATTTAAAAAAAAAAACCTTTTTTACTGTGAAATAATAGCAGTCAGTTTCCCTCATACGTGTGCGTTTCAGGTCCTGCCAGGGCACAGTGTGACACCAGTGCAAGTCATATCTGCTAAAACAGTAGTGTACATTTAAAAATAAAAAAATAAACTTTTTTTAATTTGAAATAATAGCAGTCAGTTTCCTTCACACGTGTGTGTTCCAGGTCCTGCCAGGGCACAGTGTCACACCAGTGCAAGTCAAATCTACTAAAACAGTAGTGTACATACATTAAAAAAAAAAAAAAAAACTTTTTTTACTGTGAAATAATAGCAGTCAGTTTCCCTCACACGTGTGCGTTCCAGGTCCTGCCAGGGCACAGTGTCACACATTAAAAAAAAAACCCTTATACTACCTGATCGATACAACATCATACCTGATGTTTTAAAGCATGTTATTCCAAACAATTTAGGAATGTTAGTTGATTTATGCCCTTTATGGATTAAAACCAGACTCTGCATCAACTATGTAATTTTCCATGGGAGTTTGCCATGGATCCCCCTCCGGCATGCCACAGTCCAGGTGTTAGTCCCCTTGAAACAACTTTTCCATCACTTTTGTGGCCAGAAAGAGTCCCTGTGGGTTTTAAAATTCGCCTGCCTATTGAAGTCTATGGCGGTTTGCCCGGTTTGCCGGTTCACGAACTTTTGTGGAAGTTCGCGTTCGCTGTTAGCGAACGCAAAATTTTAGGTTTGCGACATAACTACTGCCAAGCACTTGGGAATAACTGGCCCCTCCATATCACCCCATTCAATCCTGTAACCTGACACTAAAATAAAATTAACTGTCCCCAGTGACATCTAAAAGGTTCAAGAAAAAAGTGTGTTTGGGGGAGCCGAAATTACCCTGTCATATCTTATGCTACATCAGCACTGGGACTGTTCCTACATATAGGTTACAGCATATAACCGGTAGTCTTACCTTTCAAATATGAGCCACGATTACAGCATGTTGAGGGCGGGTCACAACAGAGATGAAAGGGCTAAACGTACGTATTAATTTGGTAAGCAAGGGTATAGACAAGCCTGTTAAATTCATTGTAGTAAAAAAACAAACATAATTTTTTAGGCAAACTTTCTTATTTATTTTTTCAGTCTGTCAATTACTTTCAATTAAAAATAAAACATTATTTGGGTGAACTGTTCCTTTAAGAAATGGATAACTTACAGCTTTCCCTAAAATAGTATCCATTTTAATTTCTTCTCAATTACTTATTTTATCTGATGGAGTTTATTAAAGGGACACTCAATTAAAATTAAACTTCATTATTCAGATAGAGCAGCAATTTAATTTTTTTTCCAATTTACTTCCATTAACAAAAATGTGCACAGTATTTTAATATTTGCACTTTTTGAGTCACCAGCTCCTACTGAGCATGTGCAAGAACTCACAGCATATACGTATATGCATTTGTGATTGGCTGATGGCTGTCACATGGTACAGGGGGAGTGGAAATAGACAGAACTTTACAATTTATTTGAAAAAAAATCTACTTCTCATTTGAAGTTCAGACTAAGGGCTCGATGATTGAAAGCTCTCTGGGCTGGCGAGATTATTAAAGAATGCTCGCCAGTCCTATTTCCCTTGTGGAATGATCTAAAGCCATTTTTTACCCTGAAAACAGGGTGTCTCGCTAAGGGGCGTATACTGCATTTTCATATGAAATGTGCACAACAAAATTCGCATTTTAAACATTATACAAAACAAATATTTGAATCATTCACACAAAAATAAGCAGGGGAAAATTGTATTGTTAAGGTGCATCAAAATCGTAACTAAATTCTTCACCAAAAATCATATGTTAACAAAAACGTAAAATTAGTATCTAATTTACACAGGAATAAATCAAATTAAATATTCACAGCGTAAATCGTAATTGTAGTACACTGAATGTGCAAAAATCACACTGAAATTTGAATTTATAAATACAAAATGCAAAGTGTAATTGTTGTTTTTTTGTAAAATGGGCTGAACATGGGCGTTCCATGGGCGTATATGACAATGTCTCACTAATCCCAGCGTAATTCTTTAAAGATTTTCGCACTGCAGATATCACAGTTTTTTCTCGCCAACTAAAAGGTGGGGAGCTTTTGTCAAAACAATACGAACACTTATAACCCCAATAGAAAACAAATACATACGAACATATAGGCGAATGTAAGATGCTATAAGCAGAAAGCAGCGTAATGTGAGTTATATTGGCTGCAGGATTTTAATTCTTAAGTGCTCCCCCTGCTCCCTGATAACTTCGCACTAAGGAGCGAAGTTTCCCTATCCAGCGAGCTCCATTACTTTTAATAGGAGCCATCTCGCAACTCGCAGGGACTGCCCCTTTTTTACGATCATTGCACCGGGGCAGCCCTGCGAGTGTCAGCGAGAAAAAGGTTTGAGCTGGCGAACAATATATCATCGAGCCCTAAGTGCTATTGCATTGTCTTCTTATCATGCATTTGTTGATTATGCAAATCTACTGTGTTGGCTGGTCCTTTAAGTTATTTACAAATTGATCCTTTACCTTTATATTGGTATTTAAATAGCCTGTGGCATCCCTACCTGTACTAAAAGTTTCTATACTTAAAGGGACATGAAACCCACATTTTTTTCTTTCATCGTTCAGGTAGAGCATATCATTTAAAACAACTTTCCAATGTATTTCTATTATCTAACTTGTTTCATTCTTTGTGTATCCTTTGTTGAAAAGTATACCTAGGTAGGCTCAGAATCTGCCGATTGGAGGCTGCACATTGATACATCTTGTCATTGGCTTTCAGATAGCTCTTAGTAGTGCACTCTGATCTTTCAACAAAGGATACCAAGAAAAATAAGCAAATTAGATAATAGAAATAAATTGGAAAGTTTAAAATTGAATGATCTATCTGAATCATGAAATAAAATTGTTGGGTTTCATGTCCCATTAAGTATAGACTATAGAAAAGCTATGTAAACAGCCAGCAGAAACTACACTCCCAGTGGGAGAGATAAGCAACTAAATGTTAATTTCCAATTGTTCTCTCTTTTAGGGCCCGATTCTATAAGGATCTCTGGGGATGTGAGATTCTATAAGGATCTCTGGGGTTGTGAGATTCTATAAGGATCTCTGGGGTTGTGAGATTCTATAAGGATCTCTGGGGTTGTGAGATTCTATAAGGATCTCTGGGGTTGTGAGATTATTTAAGGATCTCTAGGGTTGTGAGATTCTATAAGGATCTTTGAGGTTGTGAGAGTCTATAAGGATCTCTAGGGTTGTGAGATTCTATAAGGATCTCTGGGGTTGTGAGATTCTATAAGGATCTCTGGGGTTGTGATATGCTATAAGGATCTCTGGGGTTATGAGAATCTATAAGGATCTCTGGGGTTGTGAGATTCTATAAGGATCTCTGGGGTTGTGAGATTCTATAAGGATCTCTGGGATTGTGACATTCGATAAGGATCTCTGGGGTTGTGACATTCTATAAGTATCTCTGGGGTTGTGACATTCTATAAGTATCTCTGGGGTTGTGACATTCTATAAGGATCTCTGGGGTTGTGAGATTCTATAAGGATCTCTGGGGTTGTGAGATTCTATAAGGATCTCTGGGGTTATGAGATTCTATAAGGATCTCTGGGGTTGTGAGAGTCTATAAAGCTCTATAGGGTTGTGAGATTCTATAAAGATCTTTGGGGTTGTGACATTCTATAAGGATCTCTGGGTAGTGATGTCCCGAACTGTTCGCCCGCGAACGTTTCACAATGAACATAGCTTGTTCGCGTTTGCGGCTGTGGGCGAACACATGCGATGTTCGATCCGCCCCCTATGTGTCATCATTGAGGAAACTTTGACCCTGTATGTCACAGCCTTCTGACACATTAGAGCCAATCAGCATCAGACAATCCCACACAGACCCTCCCCTCTTGTTGGCAGCAGCCATTTTAGACTCATAACGACCTTGCTTTGTTAGTGAGAGGACGTTTTGTGTTGCTGCTGCTGACATAATAGGGAAATAGATAGCTAGGCTAGTGTATTTAGTGTCCACTAAAGTCCAGAAGGACTCATCTCATCTCTGCTGCAAGGACAGCACCCCAAAAAGCCCTTTTTAGGGCTTTAATTCGAGACGTTTTTTTTTTGTTTTTTTCGTATTTTTATTAGCATTTGCCTGGTTTTCAGCCTGTGTGTGAGGCTCACAGCATATGCTGTGATTACTGCCACCACTGACATCTGCCTAACAACATTAGTTTAAATTTAACCAACAAAACTTTGAAATTATTTTGCTACTGTAATTTATTTTCATTTTCTATCAGGCCTGTGTCACACAGCATATATTCTGGTTCATTGCTCTGTGCCAGCCACCAGTGTTAATATCCGTTTATAACATTATTTTAAATTTAAAAAATTTTTTTTTAATCATTTTGCTAGTGTAATCTAATTACATTTTCTATCAGGCCTGTGTCTGTCAGGCTCATACAGCATTAATATACTTCAGTTTTTTTCAGTCTTTTGGTTAATTGCTCTGTGCCAGCCACCACTCATATCTGCTTCACCTTATTTTAAATAAAAAAAAAAACTTTTAAATTTTTTTGTTAGTGTAATCTAATATCATTTGCTATCAGGCCTGTGTGTTTTGCTGACTTACAGAGCATACTGTGTTTACTTGCTGCCCTCCCTAGTCTATGAGCCACGACTCATATGTGTTTAACCTTTTTTTAATTTCCCAAAAAAAAAAAAAAATTAAATCATTTTTCTAGTGTAATCTAATTGTATTTTCTATCAGGTGTGTGTGTATCTGACTTACAAAGCCTACTGTTTTTAATAGCTGCCCTTCCAAGGCTATCAGCCACGACTCATATGTGCTTAACCTTTTTCTTTAAATTCCCCCAAAAAATCTTTAAATCATTATGCTAGTGTAATCTAATTTTATTTTCTATCAGGCCTGTGTCTAACTGTCTATCTGACTTACACAGCATACTGTTGTTAATTGCTGCCCTACATAGCAGCCAGCCAGTGCGACCACTCTTATGTGCAGTGCACTTCTTAACATTATTTTAATATTAAAATATAAAATTTTAAAATATTTTGCTAGTGTAATCTAACTTAATTTTCTATCAGGCCTGTGTTTTCTCACTTACACAGCATACTGTGTTAAATTGCTGCCCTACCTACCAGCCACGACTCATATCTGCCAGCCTGTGTGCCAGGCCCAACTAGCCAATTAGTGCCACCAATCATAGTTGTTGTAACAGTATTGAAAACATTGTGAATCATCACTTTTTGGACTGTGAATCTGCAGTCTAGTAGTGCCATTGAATAGCAGTTCCCTCCTGCCTGCCAGCCAGCCTGTGTGCCAGGCCCAACTAGCCAATTAGTGCCACCAATCATAGTTGTTGTAACAGTATTGTTAATCTTTAAAATTACAAATTGTTCGCTTGTGATTCATCAGTTTTCTTGTGCCATTGAATTGCACTTTCCTCCTGCCTGCCAGCCTGTGTGCCAGGCCCAACTAGCCAATTAGTGCCACCAATCATATTTCTTGTAACAGTATATAAAAAATTTAAAATCATAATTTTTTTTACTGCAAATATTCAGTCTCCTAGTGCCATTGAATTGCACTTTCCTCCTGCCTGCCAGCCTGTGTGCCAGGCCCAAACTAGCAAATTAGTGCCACCAATCATAGTTGTTGTAACAGTATTGTTAATATTTAAAATTAAACATTGTTCGATTGTGAATCATCATTTTGCTTGTGCCATTGAATTGCACTTTCTTCCTGCCTGCCAGCCTGTGTGCCAGGCCCAATTAGCCAATTAGTGCAACCAATCATATTTCTTGTAACAGCATATAAAATTTTTTAAATCATAATATTGTTGACTGCAAATCTTCAGTCTCCTAGTGCCATTGAATTGCAGTTTCCTCCTGCCTGGCAGCCTGTGTGCCAGTCCCAACTAGCCAATTAGTGCCACCAATTATAGTTGTTTAAACAGTATTTAAAAAATTGTAAATCATCACTTTTTTGACTGTGAATCTGTAGTCTAGTAGTGCCATTGAATTGCAGTTCCCTCCTGCCTGCCAGCCTGTGTGTCAGGCCGACTTGCCAACTAGTTACACCAATCATATTTGTTGTCACAGTATTGTTATTATTTAAAATAAAAAAAAATTTGATTGTTATTCTGAATCCTCAGTTTTCTCGTGCCATTGAATTGCACTTTCCTCCTGCCTGCCAGCCTGTGTGCCAGGCCCAACTAGCCAAGTAGTGCTAGCAATCATATTTCTTTTAACAGCCTTGAAAAAATTGTAAATCATCACTGTTTTGACTGTGAATCTGCAGTCTCCTAGTGCCCTTGAATTGCATTTTCCTCCTGCCTGCCAGCCTGTGTGCCAGGACGATTTGCCAACTAGTTACACCAATCATATTTGTTGTCACAGTATTGTTAATAATTTAAATTCAAAATTTTTTGATTGTTATTCTGAATCATCAGTTTGCTCATGTCAATGAATTGCACTTTCCTCCTGCCTGCCAGCCTGTGTACCAGGCCGACTTGCCAACTATTTACACCAATCATAATTGTTGTCACAGTATTGTTAATTATTAAAATTAAAAAAAATTTGATTGTTATTCTGAATCCTCAGTTTTCTCGTGCCATTGAATTGCATTTCCCTCCTGCCTGCCAGCCTGTGTGCCAGGCCCAACTAGCCAATTAGTGCCAGCAATCATATTTCTTTTAACAGTCTTGCAAAAATTGTCAATCATCACTGTTTTGACTGTCAATCTGCAGTCTACTAGTGTCCTTGAATTGCATTTTTCTCCTGCCTGCCAGCCTGTGTGCCAGGCCGACTTGGCAACTAGTTACACCAATCTTATTTGTTGTCACAGTATTGTTAATAATTAAAATTAAATTTTTTTTTATTGTTATTCTGAATCCTCAGTTTGCTCGTGCCATTGAATTGCACTTTCCTCCTGCCTGCCAGCCTGTGTGCCAGGCCGACTTGCCAACTATTTACACCAATCATATTTGTTGTCACAGTATTGTTAATAATTAAAATTAAAAATTTGTTGATTGTTATTCTGAATCCTCAGTTTTCTTGTGCCATTGAATTGCACTTTCCTCCTGCCTGCCAGCCTGTGTGCCAGGCCGAACTAGCCAATTAGTGCCAGCAATCATATTTCTTTTAACAGTTTATAAAAAATTGTCAATCATCACTGTTTTGACTGTCAATCTGCAGTCTACTAGTGTCCTCGAATTGCATTTTCCTCCTGCCTGCCAGCCTGTGTGCCAGGCCGACTTGCCATTGTCAACTAGTTACACCAATCTTATTTGTTGTCACAGTATTGTTAATAATTAAAATTAAAAAATTTTTGATTGTTATTCTGAATCCTCAGTTTTCTCGTGCCATTGAATTGCACTTTCCTCCTGCCTGCCAGCCTGTGTGCCAGGCCCAACTAGCCAAGTAGTGCTAGCAATCATATTTCTTTTAACAGCCTTGAAAAAATTGTAAATCATCACTGTTTTGACTGTGAATCTGCAGTCTCCTAGTGCCCTTGAATTGCATTTTCCTCCTGCCTGCCAGCCTGTGTGCCAGGACGATTTGCCAACTAGTTACACCAATCATATTTGTTGTCACAGTATTGTTAATAATTTAAATTCAAAATTTTTTGATTGTTATTCTGAATCATCAGTTTGCTCATGTCAATGAATTGCACTTTCCTCCTGCCTGCCAGCCAGTGTACCAGGCCGACTTGCCAACTATTTACACCAATCATAATTGTTGTCACAGTATTGTTAATTATTAAAATTAAAAAAATTTTGATTGTTATTCTGAATCCTCAGTTTTCTCGTGCCATTGAATTGCATTTCCCTCCTGCCTGCCAGCCTGTGTGCCAGGCCCAACTAGCCAATTAGTGCCAGCAATCATATTTCTTTTAACAGTCTTGCAAAAATTGTCAATCATCACTGTTTTGACTGTCAATCTGCAGTCTACTAGTGTCCTTGAATTGCATTTTTCTCCTGCCTGCCAGCCTGTGTGCCAGGCCGACTTGGCAACTAGTTACACCAATCTTATTTGTTGTCACAGTATTGTTAATAATTAAAATTAAATTTTTTTATTGTTATTCTGAATCCTCAGTTTGCTCGTGCCATTGAATTGCACTTTCCTCCTGCCTGCCAGCCTGTGTGCCAGGCCGACTTGCCAACTATTTACACCAATCATATTTGTTGTCACAGTATTGTTAATAATTAAAATTAAAAAATTTTTGATTGTTATTCTGAATCCTCAGTTTTCTTGTGCCATTGAATTGCACTTTCCTCCTGCCTGCCAGCCTGTGTGCCAGGCCGAACTAGCCAATTAGTGCCAGCAATCATATTTCTTTTAACAGTTTATAAAAAATTGTCAATCATCACTGTTTTGACTGTCAATCTGCAGTCTACTAGTGTCCTCGAATTGCATTTTCCTCCTGCCTGCCAGCCTGTGTGCCAGGCCGACTTGCCATTGTCAACTAGTTACACCAATCTTATTTGTTGTCACAGTATTTTTAATAATTAAAATTAAAAAAATTTTGATTGTTGTTCTGAATCCTCAGTTTTCTCGTGCCATTGAATTGCACTTTCCTCCTGCCTGCCAGCCTGTGTGCCAGACCCAACTAGCCAATTAGTGCCAGCAAACATATTTCTTTTAACAGTATTGCAAAAATTGTCAATCATCACTATTTTGACTGTCAATCTGCAGTCTACTAGTGTCCTTGAATTGCATTTTCCTCCTGCCTGCCAGCCTGTGTGCCAGGCTGACTTGCCAACTATTTATACCAATCATATTTGTTGTCAGAGTATTGTTAATAATTAAAATTAAAAAAAATTTTGATTGTTGTTCTGAATCCTCAGTTTGCTCCTGCCATTGAATTGCACTTTCTTCCTGCCTGCCAGCCTGTGTGCCAGGCCCAACTAGCCAATTAGTGCCAGCAATCATATTTCTTAAAACAGTATTGAAAAAATTATAAATCATCACTGTCTTGACTGTCAATCTTCAGTCTACTAGTGCCCTTGAATTGGATTTTCCTCCTGCCTGCCTGCCTGTGTGCCAGGCCCAACTAGCCAATTAGTGCCACCAATCATATTTCTTGGAACAGTATTGAATTTTTTTTTAATCATAACTGTTTTGACTGTGAATCTTCTGTCTCCTAGTGCCATTGAATTGCAGTTTCCTTTCTCCCAGCATGTGTGCCAGACAGGCCCATTTGCCAACTATTGCCAACAATCATATTTGTTGTAAATCTAAGGATTGGCCTCAGCGCCTGATAGAAACCTATAAGCCTGGGGGCGGGTAGCTCCTAGCAGTTACCCAGAAAAAGTACTGAAAAGGTGATAGAGCCCAGGCACCTACCCTAAGAAGGCTAGGTTTGAGTAATATGTAACCAGACCTTGGCTAAAAATTACTTTAATACATTTCACATATAAATAAAATCAAGGTGCAATTTTATATAAGCAATGGACAACAATAGCTTTAAGAACAGTATTAAAAAACAATATAAAAACACAATAAATAACAATAAATTATACTTCATGGATCCATGAGCAGGAAAAACAAGTAATTGGCAGCAGAATATATAACAGGTAAGAACAATGGTAAATTTAATAATAGGACAGAGATCAATCTAATAATAAAAAGAGTTCATAAAGATCCAAAGGTCCAAAAGTTCTAAAAATCCAAAGGAAATCCAAAATAATTAATAAAAAATGTGTTTATAATCCTGTGATAAACAATTGATGTGCAATTCCAATAAAAAATATGATGTGCAATTCCAATAAAAAATATTTATTGAATGTGATCCAAAATTAAAAGTCAAATCCAAATGAGTGACTAAAGTCTTAAAGTTGACAAAAAGCCTGAAAATTATGTGATCAGAAGTGGCATCAGGAAATTTGGTGAAGTTGGTGGCTTATACAGCAAAGTATATGGTGTTAAAAAAGAAAAGAAAATTGAAAGAAAAAATGATTCTGCAATATCCAAATGGGCAGGTGATATAAAAGCAAAAATAACAATGACAAGAAGAAGGAACAGACGATCCACCTGTGGAAAAACAAAACGAAATATAGTGTAGGATGTCCTAAAAGAATAGCAAATAATGGAATAAGGCTTACCAGTGCTGGTCTACGCGTTTCGGCCTGTGCTAGGCCTTTCTCAAGACTGGTTTGTGCATGTTAGAGGTGGCCTTATATAGGGTGCTTTACCGGATGTTGCAAATTCGTTTACTTCCGGTTTTTAATGTTGCGTTTTTATCGATAAACAAACTAAACTATGAACTTAGTTCAGTGATTTAAAATGAGAGACTAGGGATGTTTCGGGACTTAGTAATCCTTATAACTTGGTGAAATATATGACTGTTTCGTTGGCTTCATTAACCTCGTGACGTCACTTCCGGTACAGGTAATCTGTTGCGATCGTAAAATAATGATCGTTAACTCCAAATGGTTATATATGGACATAAACTTTTATATGGGGGTGTAAACCGGCTAAGTTGATTGTTAAAATTAGTGCCATATGTACGGGGATATTTATAAACACTATAACTAGGTCCGTGAATGGACCGACCCGATTGGTCGTGACGTCACGACATATGGTATGCGCCTTTTGATTGGCTCTAGAGAAGGTGTGTTTGTTGTTCCTCCATGATGTGTATTGGGGCTACGTGAATGGCCCTATTTGGAGGTGTCAGGATTCTTTCTATTTTGATTGGAGATAGGAGGTATAGCATATTCGGACTGAACAACTCGGTGTAATTTTATACCGATTTTACGAGGTTCCTTAGTGTGAATGGTATTGAGGTTGATATAATTTCAAACATATTGTCATGATGCATATAGCGCACTGTGTTTAGAATAAAATAATATTATAAACCCTGCGTTTTTCTTTGTAATCTAGCAAGGTAATTAGTGGATCACAAGAAAAGTAGATGATAAATACTGTGCGTATAAGTTAAAGTGTTGAATGCATGGGGGAATATTCCGAGCAGTTGAATTTTAAGAAATTTTACAAATCCCTTAATTTAATTCGAAGGTCGATAAGGGAATTCCATAGCAATAAGAAATAAAATAAAAATAAAATAGAAATAGCGTTTTTCCAAAACTGACAATTCAAGGAGAATGGGGATAATTCTTTAAATTGATTGTATTACAATAATACAATTTATAACTTGCACTGTGTATGAGGTAGGGGTAGAAACAAATCCTTTTACGACGGACCTTTTGGACCTTTGGATCTTTATGAACTCTTTTTATTATTAGATTGATCTCTGTCCTATTATTAAATTTACCATTGTTCTTACCTGTTATATATTCTGCTGCCAATTACTTGTTTTTCCTGCTCATGGATCCATGAAGTATAATTTATTGTAATTTATTGTGTTTTTATATAGTTTTTTAATACTGTTCTTAAAGCTATTGTTGTCCATTGCTTATATCAAATTGCACCTTGATTTTATTTATATGTGAAATTTATTAAAGTAATTTTTAGCCAAGGTCTGGTTACATATTACTCAAACCTAGCCTTCTTAGGGTAGGTGCCTGGGCTCTATCACCTTTTCAGTACTTTTTCTGGGTAACTGCTAGGAGCTACCCGCTCCCAGGCTTATAGGTTTCTATCAGGCGCTGAGGCCAATCCTTAGATTTACCACTTTTCCTTCCTAGCCTGTCCTTAGCAGCCGATCTATATACTTACTTATCCTAGATGGATTCACTTAATTCACTCAGGCAAGATGTCCTTATAGATGTCAATCAACACACTAAATTAATTAGTATTGAAGTTGAGGAAGATGACACTATAGACATTCAATCTATTTTCAAAGACTTATAAAAATTATTAATTTCAGAAGTCAAATATAAGGCTGAAATATCCTTTTTTTTAAAATGCCTAGAATTAGACATTATACCAAAGGGACTTGTCACCCATAAAGAGTGTGCTTTCCCACTATCTGATTCCATCTCTGAGAAATGGAAAATGGTGTTAATTAATACATCGAGACAGCTAATAAAGCTTATTATTGAATACAGAGAATCTCTGGCTATAGAGATGGATCATGAGATCAAAGAGAATGAAGCAATATTGCTAAATCTAGAACACTCTGGAAATGAGTCCAAAGATCTAGTAGATAAGAGAGACAATTTAGTTAAAAGAGTAAAAAAAGCTAGAGAGGATGTTATTCAAAAGAAAACAAAAAAACTCATGAGGGAATTAGAAACCAAAGAAAGGAGTAACTATGAAAAGGGAGCTACTACTAAAACTGAGAATACCGAGACAGATACAGATAAAAATCCCATAAACATTAAGATCCCTACCACACGAACTGCAACTAAGCCAAATCTTAATGATGAGACACATAATTTAGAATATGAACATGAACATAAAAGACACCCTCACAAACAAGAGCGTCTTAATAATAGAAATTATGATCAGAACAAGACATATAACGACTACGAGACACGATTCAATTATCGTACACAACCATCATATCTTTACCGGGGGTATAAGCCCGGATATAGACAAAATCGCAGATGACACAAGAATGACTACAGGGAATATGATGAAAATAGAGATATGAGACCCAGAGCCAATTACTCTCCAGATAGAAGGAGAGATATGAGACATAGAGCCAACTACTCTCCTGATAGAAGGAGAGACCAATGGAACAGTGGGTGGAACCAGTTTCAAAATAGGACACCATACTATCAAACTAACCATATCCAAACTAATTGGAGAGAAGAGTATTACCCACAAAGAAGACAACACCAATATAGGAGGCCACAGTGGAATAGACAAGACGATTGGAGACCTTCCTATTACCAACAGAGACAAGATGTCGATTTTGAAGAATATGATAAAGGAGATAATTCCAACTACATGCATAGAGATACATATAAGACACCTCAGACGAAAGGTGGTCGCAAGAAAGTTCAAGATGAACATTCAGGGAAGATACCAAAAGAAGGAAACACAAAGGAAGAGTGGAGGATCCAACACTGTATCAGGAAAACAGAACCAAGGGTCGATCCTCAAACATCTACTACCCCGAACATAGGGGACTCACATTCTTTTTTAGGGCTGGAATATCCACCCAGCAGAGAAAAAGACAGGTCACTAAAATCACAGAAAAATGTGGGGTCAGAAAAACCCAAAGCACTAAAAAGAAGACACATCGAGGAAGAAGAGGAGGTGTAAAATTAAACAAAAAAATGAATAAGGAAAATATGCCTGATACAAAAGATACTGATGCAAAAGATGATACTGGCATTTTCAATTTAAGTTCCCAAACTCTAACCAAAGAAGAAAACTCTGTCCTAAAGTTTGGACTTTCCTTTGCTCCCACTAGAAGTTTGGACAAATTCCAAACATTTGTCAACACTAAGGAATTTGTGCGGAAACTCACACTGAAAAGGTTTTTCTCAAGGTCCCCCGCTGAGAGATCGGCCTATACACCAAGAGAATATACAGACCTCTATAGACATACGGAACTTAAGCCTAAGTCAACCTCCTATCCAACTGCTAGTAAAGGAGCAGCTATAGAATCCTCCGAGAATATAGTATGTAGAGAAATAAGGGACATTCAACTGAGGAAATTAAAAATAAGGAAATATAACCTAACCACCCAACAGCTAAAAACAATTAAAGAACTTGAGAACAACTACGATCTAAGTATCAAACCAGCAGATAAGGGAGGAGGAATCGTGGTTATGAATAGGATCGATTATAAATTGGAGAATGAAAGAATACTAAGCGATCAAAAAACATATCACAGATTGCGCTCCAATCCGTTGGAAACATACAGGAAATAACTACTGACAATACTAAATAAAGCGAAAGAGATGGGGATTCTCAATGACAAAGAATACAACTACATTAATATTAACCATCCAATTACCCCTGTGATATATCACCTACCGAAGATCCACAAATCGCTACAAAAGCCCCCCGGAAGACCAATCATTTCGGGCATTGGATCATTAAGTAGCAACTTATCTGAATATGTTGACCTGAATCTACAAAGATATGTCCGACAATTACCATCTCACCTCAAATATTCTACCCAGGTTCTAAATTTATTGGAAGATATAGTGTGGGAAGAAGGCTATATTCTGGCCACCTGTGATGTCACCTCATTATATACATGTATCCCACATCAAGAAGGGTTAGAAGGTGTCGAATACTTCCTTAAGAAGGACAAAGAAGTTCCAGAAGAACAAATGGCAATTTCATTCTGGACAGTATTCAATATATACTTAATCACAAATATTTTTGTGATGATGGACACAACTACCAACAAATTTGTGGGACAGCAATGGGGACCAGGTTCACGCATAGCTACGCCAACCTTTACATGGGCAAATGGGAGCATATCTTTTGGGAGTCCTGCCCTCTTAGCGCGGACCTGGTCCTCTATCGACGTTATATTGATGACATACTCATCATTTGGAAGGGGACACAAAATGATCTGGATTTCACTTTTGAAGTTATGAACAAAAATCTAAACAATTTGCAATTCACATATGTCAGTAGCACTACTGAAATAATTTTCCTCGATCTGAAAATTGAAGTTATAAATGGGAAGCTGGAGACCTCAACACACTTCAAAGGGGTAGATAGCAACAATTATATCCACATGACAAGTTGCCATCACCACAATTGGAAAAACAACATTCCAAAAGGACAATTATTAAGGATGAGGAAAAACTGTTCTACTACAGAGAAATGGGAAGAACAGGCAACAATAATTAAATCTAAATTTCTAGAGAGAGGGTACGATGAGAACACTCTAGACCAGAAAATCCAAGAAGTTGGGATGATAGATAGAACCAGACTTACGAAATATAAGAAACCTATAAAGATGACAGATGAAGAGTTCCTCAATATCCCAATGATCACAGAATATAGTGAATATAGTGACAAAAACATCATTGAAAACATATTCAGAAAACATTGGGGTATACTGAAGGATGACGACATAATAGGCGAAAAACTGCCTATACAACCTAGGTTTATTTATAGGAAAACCAGGAATTTAAAAAACAAAATAGCCCCAAGTATACCAAAGAAAAAGACCTCTGGAATAAAAAACGTTTTCGGAAAAGAAATCAAAGCGTTTTTTTCCGTGCGCATCGTGCAAGGCCTGCAAGCAAGGCATCAAAGCAGCATCGTTCAGTTGTCATAACACCAAGGTAATA
The DNA here is from genome assembly GCF_027579735.1 of Bombina bombina. NCBI lineage: Eukaryota > Metazoa > Chordata > Amphibia > Anura > Bombinatoridae > Bombina > Bombina bombina. Next base: position 18,253,389 of record NC_069501.1, on the reverse strand, counting down.
AATAAAATTAACGATCTAATCAGATGCCAAGACAAAGGTATTATCTATATGCTTCAATGCTCATGTGGCCTACAATATGTAGGCCAAACCTCTAGGACTCTAAAAGACAGGATACGAGAACACCTGTTGCTCATTGAAAAATTGAACACAGACACAGCCCTATATAAACATTTTGCCGAGAAACACAAAGGTAATACTAAAGAGCTTACCTTTCTAGGGATACAGAAGATCAAAAAAGACTGGAGAGGAGGTCATTATGAAAAGAAACTCCTCACAGCGGAATCAAGGTGGATTTTCAACCTAGACTGTCTGTATCCAAGAGGTCTCAACAATAAAGAAGATCTGTTGCATCTCTTCAATATGAAAAAGAACAAGGGGATATGGGAACGCGCTGTACAAAACAGCATATGAGAGGTAAAGAACTATATAAGGAATGTGGATTACACAAGAGTATAATAAAAAAGTTTATATTTGTTTATAATTGTATTACACTAAGCGATGCCGGCATCTGATACAAAGTAAAATAGTACAATTAAAATAGGATAAGAATCAACATAAATTATAAAACATCAGTGTGTAGTGCTGTAAGTAACTATAAAAATAATAATATGTTGCAAAGTAACACAATGTTAAAATTGAAACAGAGTCAATGTTACCGTCCTTTCACAATCAGGCCAGTGATTAGAGTGTCTGATCCAGCTGTTTATATGAATGCAGGTATGACTTGGAAAATTCCCTCTGCGTTGTTTTTAAAACAGCGAAAAGCTTGCAGAATCTTCTGTCTTGTATCCAATGACTGTGAGTTAAATTTCAAAGACACATTCACAGCCGTATTTGCGGGATGTCCCGTGCTGTGGACCGGTTCCGGTCAGGAGGTCAAAGTGCAGGAGTAATGATAAGCAACAACAGACTTCATTTCTTTGAAGTAAAAATGAATCAGACTGCTTTTAACAAATGTGGGTCATGGGTGGGAATTACGCATATAGAGTCAATTCATATATTAAAGAGGCTCAATGCACCGCACCTACCGCATATGTAAGTCAAGCAGTTGCATTGCAAGTGAAGTTTGTAACAGCGTCCATATTATTCAGATTCCAGTGCTGGACAGAAGAAAGTAGATCATGGGTATGATGGTATTTCCAAGAAAAAACAACTCTGTGAATTAGAGTTGGTCTCAACCACCTTACCTACTACTTAATTTCACAAGTTATGAGCAAATTTCTACGCGTTTCAGCCTAGTCAGGCCTTTATCAAGATAAAGGCCTGACTAGGCTGAAACGTGTAGAAATTTGCTCATAACTGGACCTCCTGACCGGAACCGGTCCACAGCATGGGACATCCCGCAAATACGGCTGTGAATGTGTCTTTGAAATTTAACTCACAGTCATTGGATACAAGCCAGAAGATTCTGCAAGCTTTTCGCTGTTTTAAAAACAACACAGAGGGAATTTTCCAAGTCATACCTGCATTCATATAAACAGCTGGATCAGACACTCTAATCACTGGCCTGATTGTGAAAGGACGGTAACATTGACTCTGTTTCAATTTTAACATTGTGTTACTTTGCAACATATTATTATTTTTATAGTTACTTACAGCACTACACACTGATGTTTTATAATTTATGTTGATTCTTATCCTATTTTAATTGTACTATTTTACTTTGTATCAGATGCCGGCATCGCTTAGTGTAATACAATTATAAACAAATATAAACTTTTTTATTATACTCTCGTGTAATCCACATTCCTTATATAGTTCTTTACCTCTCATATGCTGTTTTGTACAGCGCGTTCCCATGTCCCCTTGTTCTTTTTCTATTTTGGTTTGATGTTAGGAGGTGCACTTACCTTTTGGGAATAGCATTTGAGATTTGAGCGTTGTATCTTATACCTACCCTGTTGTTTTGCATCTCTTCAATATGGTTTGACCATATGAAAGGTCCATCCATTCTCTGACTATGAACATTGATGCTCATAAGATTTAGAAAAACACTTCCCTTTGATCAACCAGTATACAGCATCCCCTCTCTAGGATTATGCCTTAAGATCAAGCTCTAAAATACTCCCTAAATACACGGCTATAGCTGTTCAAGAATATAACTTTACTTAGCGACAACGTTTGACTCTATCAGTTACACTAGAGTCATAAGCATTAAACTACACCCTTAAATACTCTAGCTCCTATGTAAGTCTCCTAAAGAACTTTTAAGACATTAAGCATATAAGCTAACCCCAACTACATAGGCCTAACCAGCCATTGTTTGAATGGGGAACACACATCTTGAAGGCTTGAAGATAGTCTCCATCCGAATTTTTGACTCACTGAATTTTTGACTCACTGAATTCTTAGACTAATTTCATTTTTTAATCAAAAACATTACACAAGTGGAATTTAGCATATCTCTTTTACATTCAATTATTAACCTTCCAATTCTAAGCTATACCCACAGCTCCTTTTCAACATCCTCCATAGACCCCAATATAGAGGCTGCCAAAATGTCAGCTACCGAGTAGAACTGTCGTTGTCTTTACAGATAAGGTTTATCTCCAAACTGCCATTACTACACACAGAGTGTAGAAATATAGACGTTTCATTAAGATTCTTTTATAACCCCTTTGGAATTTAACCTTATTCTGCAATACATATGAGGAAGCAAAAAAAGCCCAAGCTGTCGTAAAAGGATTTGTTTCTACCCCTACCTCATACACAGTGCGAGTTATAAATTGTATTATTGCAATACAATCAATTTAAAGAATTATCCCCATTCTCCTTGAATTGTCAGTTTTTAAAAAACGCTATTTCTATTTTATTTTTATTTTATTTCTTATTGCTATAGAATCCCCTTATCGACCTTCAAATTAAATTTAGGGATTTGTAAAATTTCTTAAAATTCAACTGCTCGGAATATTCCCCCGTGCATTCAACACTTTAACTTATACGCACAGTATTTATCATCTACTTTTCTTGTGATCCACTAATTACCTTGCTAGATTACAAAGAAAAACGCAGGGTTTATAATATTATTTTATTCTAAACACAGTGCGCTATATGCATCATGACAATATGTTTGAAATTATATCAACCTCAATACCATTCAAACTAAGGAACCTCGTAAAATCGGTATAAAATTACACCAAGTTGTTCAGTCCGAATATGCTATACCTCCTATCTCCAATAAAAATAGAAAGAATCCTCACACCTCCAAATAGGGCCATTCACGTAGCCCCAATACACATCATGGAGGAACAACAAACACACCTTCTCTAGAGCCAATCAAAAGGCGCATACCCTATGTCGTGACGTCACGACCAATCGTGTTGGTCCATTCACGGACCTAGTTATAGTGTTTATAAATATCCCCGTACATATGGCACTAATTTTAACAATTAACTTAGCCGGTTTACACCCCCATATAAAAGTTTATGTCCATATATAACCATTTGGAGTTAACGATCATTATTTTACGATCGCAACAGATTACCTGTACCGGAAGTGACGTCATGAGGTTAATGAAGCCAACGAAACAGTCATATATTTCACCAAGTTATAAGGATTACTAAGTCCCGAAACATCCCTAGTCTCTCATTTTAAATCACTGAACTAAGTTCATAGTTTAGTTTGTTTATCGATAAAAACGCAACATTAAAAACCGGAAGTAAACGAATTTGCAACATCCGGTAAAGCACCCTATATAAGGCCACCTCTAACATGCACAAACCAGTCTTGAAAAAGGCCTAGCACAGGCAGAAACGCGTAGACCAGCACTGGTAAGCCTTATTCCATTATTTGCTATTCTTTTAGGACATCCTACACTATATTTCGTTTTGTTTTTCCACAGGTGGATCGTCTGTTCCTTCTTCTTGTCATTGTTATTTTTGCTTTTATATCACCTGCCCATTTGGATATTACAGAATCATTTTTTCTTTCAATTTTCTTTTATTTTTTAACACCATAGACTTTGCTGTATAAGCCACCAACTTCACCAAATTTCCTGATGCCACTTCTGATCACATAATTTTCAGGCTTTTTGTCAACTTTAAGACTTTAGTCACTCATTTGGATTTGACTTTTAATTTTGGATCACATTTAATATATATTTTTTATTGGAATTGCACATCATATTTTTTATTGGAATTGCACATCAATTGTTTATCACAGGATTATAAACACATTTTTTATTAATTATTTTGGATTTCCTTTGGATTTTTGGAGCTTTTGGACCTTTGGATCTTTATGAACTCTTTTTATTATTAGATTGATCTCTGTCCTATTATTAAATTTACCATTGTTCTTACCTGTTATATATTCTGCTGCCAATTTCTTGTTTTTCCTGCTCATGGATCCATGAAGTATAATTTATTGTAATTTAGTGTGTTTTAATATTGTTTTTTAATACTGTTCTTAAAGCTATTGTTGTCCATTGCTTATATAAAATTGCACCTTGATTTTATTTATATGTGAAATTTATTAAAGTAATTTTTAGCCAAGGTCTGGTTACATATTACTCAAACCTAGCCTTTTTAGGGTAGGCGCCTGGGCTCTATCACCTTTTCAATCATATTTGTTGTCACAGTACTTCTAATATTTAAAAAAATTAACAATTTGTGACTTTTAAAACATCTGTCTTTTTGTTGTTGTCAGTCTCACAGCGTATACTGTGCCCACTTGCCCAGTGCCACCACTCATAATTTGTGTAATAGTATTGTCAGACTCAGTGTCCATTTAAAAAAAAATGACAGGCAGAGGCAGGCCACCCCGCAGGTTCCGTGGTCGTGGTCATGGTGCTGTGATTCCTTTAGACCCTACAAATATGCACATTGTTCAGACGCCGGGTGCCAGGGAGGGAGCGAAAAGTTCTGAGGAGGACCTAGTTGAATGGCTAACACAGGACACCCAATCTTCTACAGCTTCCGCTCCTAGTTCTCCTAACCTTGACGCACCATCTACGTCCAGCTGTGCTTTGGGCAGGTCTCAAGTGACCAGTGCCACTCGCCCACCTGTCGCCACAACCAACAACCAACACTAGCACCACAGCCGCTTCACTTGATCTGTCACAGGAGTTATTGACACATCAGTTGGAAGAAATGAGTGATGCGCAACCATCATTGACAGAGGATATAGATAACAGTGATATGTCTCAGTCAGGCAGAATTACCGACATGGAGGTACGGTGTGATGATGATGATGTTGTACCCGCTGCTGCTTCCTTTCTTGATGTGTCAGATACAAGTGAAGAGGTTGATGATGATGTGTCGGTGGATGTCACGTGGGTGCCTGATAGAAGAGAAGAAGAAGAGGGGGAAAGTTCAGATGGGGAGACAGAGAGGAGGAGGAGACGAGTTGGAAGCATGGGGAGGTCGTCTCAAGGAGCTAGTGGCACAGTCAGACAGCATGCATCGGCACCTGGGGTCAGCCAGACAGCACGCCGACGCCCATCAACGCATGCTGTTGCCACCACCAGAATGCCGTCATCGCAGAGCTCAGCAGTGTGGCATTTTTTGTGTGTGTCTGCCTCTGACAACAGCGATGCCATTTGCAACCTGTGCCAAAAGAAACTGAGTAGTGGGAAGTCCAACACCCACTTAGGTACAACTGCTTTGCGAAGGCACATGGTCTCCCATCACAAACGCCGATGGGTAGAACACATGAGTAGAAGCAGCACACAAACTGAAAGCCGCCCTCCTCCTCCTGCTCCAGCATCTTCAGCCACGTCAACCACTGCTGTCCTCCTTGCCCCCTCTCAAACATCCTCCACTGAGTCTCTCTTACGTAGCAGTTCCTGGTCATCTGCCCACAGTCAGCTGTCTGTCAAGGACATGTTTGAGCGTAAGAAGCCAATTTCTCAAAGCCACCCCCTTGCCCGACGTCTGACAGCTGGCTTGTCTGAACTCTTAGCCCGCCAGCTTTTACCATACAAGCTGGTGGAGTTTGATGCTTTCAAAAAATTTGTATCTATTGGGACACCGCAGTGGAAGGTACCTGGCAGAAATTTATTTTCACAAAAGGCAATCCCAAACCTGTACTCTGTTGTGAGAAAGGAAGTTATGGCATGACGGGCACACAGCGTTGGGGCAAGGGTCCATATGACCACGGATAGCTGGTCTGCAAAGCATGGTCAGGGCAGGTATATCACCTACACTGCGCATTGGGTAAACCTGCTGATGTCTGACAAGCATGGAATGCGTGGCTCTGCAGAAGAGTTGGTGACACCGCCACAACTTGCAGGCAGGCCTGCTGCTACCTCCTCTACTCCTCCTACTCCATCCTCTTCCATAACCTCTTCCATAACCTCTTCCTCGGCTGAGTCCTCTTCTGCTTCTGCGTCTTGCTCCACATCAATGGCACCCCCCCAGCTCCCCAGGTACTATTCCACATCCCGGGTACGGCAGTGTCACGCCATCTTGGGATTGACTTGCCTGAAAGCGGAGAGTCACACCGCACCAGCACTCCTGACCACCCTGAACGCACAGGTGGATCAGTGGCTGACTCCGCACCAACTGGAGATTGGCAAGGTTGTTTCTGACAATGGAAGTAATTTGGTGGCGGCATTGAAATTGGGCAAGTTGGCATGGCACATGTGTGTAATCTAATTGTACAACGATTTGTCCATAAGTACCCAGGCTTACAGGACGTCCTGAATCAGGCCAGGAAGGTGTCTGGCCATTTCAGGCGTTCCTACACGGCCATGGCGCACTTGTCCGATATCCAGCGTCGAAACAACCTGCCAGTGAGGCGCTTGATTTGCGACAGCCTGACACGGTGGAATTCAACACTCCTAATGTTTGACCGCCTGCTCCAACAAGAAAAAGCTGTTAATGAGTATTTGTATGACGGGGTGCTAGGACAGCCTCTGGGGAGCTGGGGATTTTTTTGCCAAATTACTGGACGCTCATGCGCAATGCCTGTAGGCTCATGCATCCTTTTGAGGAGGTGATAAACATTGTCAGTCGCACCGAAGGCACCATCAGCAACATCATACCATTTATTTTCTTCCTGGAGCATGCCCTGCGAAGAGTGCTGGATCAGGCCGTAGATGAGCGTGAAGAGGAAGAGTTGTGGTGTCCATCACCCCCACAAACAGCCTTATCAACATCGCATGCTGGACCTGCGGCAACGCAGGAAAAGGATTGTGAGGAAGAGGAGTCAGAGGAGGAATGTGGCTTTGAGGAGGAGGAGGAGGAAGACCGAGCAAAACAGGCATCCCAGGGTGCTCGTTGTTGTCACCTCTCAGGTACCCGTGGTGTTGTACGTGGCTGGGGGGAAGAAGATACCCTCAGTGAGATCAGTGAGGACGAGGAACGGGACATGATTAGCTCGGCATCCAACCTTGTTCAAATGGGTTCTTTCATGCTGTCGTGCCTGTTGAGGGACCCTCGTATAAAAAAGCTGAAGGAGAACGACCTGTACTGGGTGTCCACGCTCCTCGACCCCCGGTATAAGCATAAAGTGCCTGAAATGTTACCAAATTCCCGCAAGTCGGAAAGGATGGAGCATCTTAAAAATAAATTAAAAAAATATGCTTTACACATCGTATAAGGGTGATGTCACAGCACAACGGGAATGTAACAGGGGAAGAGATGAAATTAAACCTCCTCCTCCTCTTCCCACGACCACGGCGGCAAGGACAGGATGCTTTCCTGACGTCTTGTTGATGGAGGACATGCGTACCTTTTTAACTCCCATGCATCCCCAGAGCCTTTCGGGATCCAGCCTCAGAGAAAGACTCAACCGACAGGTAGCAGACTACCTAGCTTTAACTGCGGATCTCAACACTCTCAGGAGCGATGGACCCCTTGACTACTGGGTGTGCAGGCTTGACTTGTGGCCTGAGCTATCCCAATTTGCAATGGAACTTCTGGCCTGCCCCGCTTCAAGTGTCCTGTCCGAAAGGACCTTCAGTGCAGCAGGAGGTTTTGTCACTGAGAAGAGAAGTCGCCTAGGTCAAAAAAGCCTTGACTATCTCACTTTTATAAAAATGAATGAGGGATGGATCCCGAAGGGACTGACATTGGGCGATACATTTGAGTAAAAAAGGCCTGATGATGAGATGAGCTGGCTTTGGCTACAACTGGTACACAGGCTGGCCTTTTTTTTTTCTTATAAAGCCGGATGACTTGCTTGACTTATCCGCCAACAACTAGTGTTCAAGCCACAAGCTTTTAGTGCACTTTCTAAATGTTTTACAAACATCAATTTTTCTGGCCGCTGCTACAGCAGTTGCTACAACAATACCCAAATTTTTCAGTCATTTGTACATTCCTAATTTTTCTGGCCTCTGCTGCTGCTCTGTGGGTACAAAACTCAAATAAAAAAATAAGGCACATAACAGTGATTAAACTGTTAAGAATAGTACAACTTAACACACCACTCATATCTGGTGGACCATTAAATTGCACGCGCAGTTCCCTCAAATGTGAAGTAGGAGGACCGACCAAGCATCTTTATCCGTCTCTTGGTTGCTCTAAATTATCTCCGGGTTCCATCTATGACATACCTGTACTCTATTGTGCAAAAGGGTGGCATATGTAGTGTTTCATGCTGTTGTGCATGTTGCGGGTCGTGGACCATGGTATAAAAAGGCTGAAGGAGAACGACCTGTAATGGGTGCCCAAGCACATTTTTTGAAAAATGTTCCCGGTTCCTCTCAATTATCTCCGGGTTTCTAAAATGGATGCCATACCTGTACTCGATTGTGCAAAAGGATGGCATATGTGGTGTTTCCTGCAGTTGTTTCTGTTGAGGGTGCTGGACCCTCTTATAAAAATGCTGAAGGAGAACGACCTGTAGTGGGTGTCCAAGCATGTTTTTTTTGGCAATTTCACGTTTCCAAAAAATTATCTCTGTGTTTCTAAAATCAATGCCGTACCTGTACTCTATTGTTCAAAAGATGCCATATGTCATCTTTACTGCTGTTGTTTCATATGAGGGTCCTGGACCCTCTTATAAAAAGGCTGAAGTAGAAAGAAGTGTCCTGGGTGTCCAATCATTTTTTCGGTTCAATTTCCCGGTTGCAACAAATTATCTCCGGGTTTCTAAAATCAATGCTTTACCTGTACTCTATTGTTCAAAAGGATGCCATATGTCCTCTTTCCTGCTGTTGTTTCTGTTGAGGGTCCTGGACCCTGTTATAAAAAGGCTGAAGGAGAAAGAAGTGTACTGGGTGTCCATCCAATCATTTTTTTTGATTCACATTCCCGGTTGCAACAAATTATCTCCAGATTTCTAAAATCAATGCTTTACCTGTACTCTATTGTTCAAAAGGATGCCATATGTCCTCTTTCCTGCTGGTGTTTTGTTTGAGGGTCCTGGACCCTCTTATAAAAAGGCCTAAGGAGAAAGAAGTGTACTGGGTGTCCAATCAATGTTTTTTTTCGATTTCGCAGTTGCCAAAAATTATCTCTGGGTTTCTAAAATCAATGCTGTACCTGTACTCTATAGTTCAAAAGGATGCCATATGTTCTCTTTCCTGCTGGTGTTTTGTTTGAGGGTCCTGGACCCTCTCATAAAAATGCCTAAGGAGAAATAAGTGTACTGGGTGTCCAATCAATGTTTTTTTCGATTTCCCATTTTCCCAAAATTATCTCTGTGTTTCTAAAATCAATGCTGTACCTGTACTCTATTGTTCAAAAGGATGCCATATGTCCTCTTTCCTGCTGGTGTTTTGTTTGAGGGTCCTGGACCCTCTTATAAAAAGGCCTAAGGAGAAAGAAGTGTACTGGGTGTCCAATCAATGTTTTTTTCTATTTCCCAGTTGCCAAAAATTATCTCTGGGTTTCTAAAATCAATGCTGTACCTGTACTCTATTGTTCAAAAGGATGCCATATGTTCTCTTTCCTGCTGGTGTTTTGTTTGACGGTCCTGGACCCTCTTATAAAAATGCCTAAGGAGAAATAAGTGTACTGGGTGTCCAATCAATGTTTTTTTCGATTTCCCATTTTCCCAAAATTATCTCTGGGTTTCTAAAATCAATGCTGTACCTGTACTCTATTGTTCAAAAGGATGCCATATGTCCTCTTTCCTGCTGGTGTTTTGTTTGAGGGTCCTGGACCCTCTTATAAAAAGGCCTAAGGAGAAAGAACTACAGTGGGTGTCCAATCAATGTTTTTTTTCGATTTCCCAGTTGCCAAAAATGATCTTTGGGTTTCTAAAATCAATGCCGTACCTGTACTCTATTGTTCAAAAGGATGCCATATGTCCTCTTTCCTGCTGTTGTTTTTGTTGAGGGTCCTGGACCCTCTTTTAAAATGGCTGAAGTTGAAAGAAGTGTACTGGCTGTCCAATCAATGTTTTTTTCTATTTCCCGTTTCATAACAATTATCTCCGGGTTTCTAAAATCAATGCCGTACCTGTACTCTATTGTTCAAAAGGATGCCATATGTCCTCTTTCCTGCTGTTGTTTCTGTTGAGGGTCCTGGAGCCTCTTATAAAAAGGCTGAAGTAGAAAGAATTGTACTGGGTGTCCAATCATTTTTTTGGTTCAATTTCACGGTTGCAACAAATTATCTCATGGTTTCTAAAATCAATGCCTTCCCTGTAATCTATTGTTCAAAAGGATGCCATATGTCCTCTTTCCTGCTGTTGTTTCTGTTGAGGGTCCGGGACCCTCTTATAAAAAGGCTGAAGTAGAAAGAAGTGTACTGGGTGTCTAATCATGTTTTTTGGTTCAATTTCCCGGTTGCAAGCAATTATCTCCGGGTTTCTAAAACTATGCTGTACCTGTACTCTCTTGATCAAAAGGATGCCATCTGTCCTCTTTCCTGCTGTTGTTTCATATGAGGGTCCTGGACCCTCTTATAAAAAGGCAGAAGGAGAAAGAAGTGTACTGGGTGTCCTGTCCAATCAATGTTTTTTTATATTTCACGTTTCCTAACAATTATCTCTGGGTTTCTAAAATCAATGCCTTACCTGTAATCTATTGTTCAAAAGGATGCCATATGTCCTCTTTCATGCTGTTGTTTCGGTTAAGGGTCCTGGACCCTCTTCTAAGAAGGCCTAAGGGTAAAGCAGTGTACTGGGTGTCCAATCAATGTTTTTTTTTTATTTCCCTGTTCATAAAAATTATCTCAGGGATTCGATAATCAATGCCTTACCTGTAATCTATTGTTCAAAAGGATGCCATATTTCCTCTTTCCTGCTGTTGTTTCTGTTGAGGGTCCGGGACCCTCTTATAAAAAGGCCGAAGGTGAAAGAAGTGTACTGGGTGTCTTGTCCAATGTTTTTTCTATTTCACGTTTCCTAAAAATTATCTCTGGGTTTCTAAAATCAATGCTTTACCTGTACTCTATTGTTCAAAAGGATGCCATATGTCCGCTTTCCTGCTGTTGTTTTGTTTGAGGTTCATGGACACTCTTTTAAAATAGGCTAAGGAGAAAGAAGTGTACTGGGTGTCCAATCAATGTTTTTTTCTATTTCCCTGTTCATAAAAATTATCTCAGGGATTCTAAAATCAATGCCCTACCTGTAATCTATTCTTCAAAAGAATGCCATATGTCCTCTTTCAAGCTGTTGTTTCGGTTGAGGGTCCTGGAGCCTCTTCTAAAAAGGCCTAAGGATAAAGAAGTGTACTGGGTGTCCTGTCCAATCAAATTTTTTTTCTATTTCTCGTTTGCAACAAATTATCTCTGGGTTTATAAAATCAATGCCTTACCTGAAATCTATTGTTCAAAAGGATGCCAATGTCATATGTCCTCTTTCCTGCTGTTGTTTTGTTTGAGGGTCCTGGATCCTCTTTTAAAAAGGCCGAAGGAGAAAGAAGTGTACTGGGTGTCCAATCAATGTTTTTTTCTATTTCCCTGTTCATAAAAATTATCTCAGGGATTCTAAAATCAATGCCTTACCTGTAATCAATTGTTCAAAAGGATGCCATATGTCCTCTTTCCTGTTGGTGTTTCGGTTGAGGGTCCTGGACCCTCTTATAAAAACTTAAAAAGGCAAAAGGATAAAGAAGTGTACTGGGTGTCCAATCAATGTTTTTTTCTATTTCCCTGTTCATAAAAATTATCTCAGGGATTCTAAAATCAATGCCTTACCTGTAATCAATTGTTCAAAAGGATGACATATGTCCTCTTTCCTGCTGGTGTTTCGGATGAGGGTCCTGGACCCTCTTATAAAAACTTAAAAAGGCAAAAGGATAAAGAAGTGTACTGGGTGTCCAATCAATGTTTTTTTCGATTTCCCAGTTGCAACAAATTATATCTGGGTTTCTAAAAACAATGCCTTAACTGTAATCTATTGTCCAAAAGGATGCCATATGTCCGCTTTCCTGCTGTTGTTTTGTTTGAGGGTCATGGACACTCTTTTAAAAAGGGCTAAGGAGAAAGAAGTGTACTGGGTGTCCAATCAATGTTTTTTTCTATTTCCCTGTTCATAAAAATTATCTCAGGGATTCTAAAATCAATGCCTTACCTGTAATCTATTGTTCAAAAGGATGCCATATGTCCTCTTTCATGCTGTTGTTTCGGTTGAGGGTCCTGGACCCTCTTTTAAAAAGGCCTAAGGATAAAGAAGTGTACTGGGTGTCCAATCAATGTTTTTTTCTATTTCCCGGTTCATAAAAATTATCTCAGGGAATCAATAATCAATGCCTTACCTGTAATCTATTGTTCAAAAGGATGCCATATGTCCTCTTTCCTGCTGTTGTTTTGTTTGAGGGTCCGGGACCCTCTTCTAAAAATGCCTAAGGATAAAGAAGTGTACTGGGGGTCCAATCAATGTTTTTTTCTATTTCCCAATTGCAAAAAAATATCTCTGGGTTTCTAAAATCAATGCCTTACCTGTAATCTATTGTTCAAAAGGATGCCATATGTCCTCTTTCCTGCTGGTGTTTTGTTTGAGGGTCCTGGTCCCTCCTTTAAAAAGGCCGAAGGAGAAAGAAGTGTACTTGGTGTCCTGTCCAATCAATGTTTTTTTCTATTTCACGTTTCCTAAAAATTATCTCTGGGTTTCTAAATTCAATGCTGTACCTGTACTCTATTGTTCAAAAGGATGCCATATGTCCTCTTTCCTGCTGTTGTTTTTGTTGAGGTGTACTGGGTGTCCAATCATGTTTTTTTTTTCAATTTCACGGTTCCTAATTAATATCTCCGTGTAACTAAAATCAATGCCATACCTGTACTCTATTGTTCAAAAGGATGGCATATGTGGTGTTTCATTCTGTTGTGGCTGTTGAGGGTCGTGGCTGTGGGACAGCGTATAAAACGGCTGAAGGAGAACGACCTGTACTGCGCCTTGCTGCTCCTTTTAGGCAGGCCAGCTCTTTACATACATGCCCACAGACTCTGTAACGCATGTCTCTTTTAGGGAGAGGTGCAGCCATAATGCAGGGTCAGAACCTCTGCCTGCAACTGTTATACTCGATTTTGCGAAAGGAAGTAACCTTACCATGGTTCCCTGCACGCACGTATTGTTGTTATATTTTGGTGAGGGTAATCATGATGGCCATGTAGACCACCCCCGAGAGGCATGGAAGTAAGGGATGAGATGAAAATGCTAAGAATAGATCAACTTGAAACAACCGAGTTAGCCATGGTTGTTAATCCAAGACCGCTTGGCTTTTTTTTGGCTTTGGGTGCGGCTAATCATGCAGGCCATATAGAGCTGCCACCATTCAGTGTTGTATCAGGTATTAAACTAATAAGCACAGTACTACCAAAATACAGCCAATGAAGGGCCTATGAAGACTGAGCCAAAGTTGGATTGTAGTATTTTGTTAGGCTAATCATGATGGCCATGTAGACCACCACCGAGAGGCCTGGAAGTAACAGGGATGAGATGAAAGTGCTAAGAATAGTACAACTTGAAACAACCGAGTTAGCCATGGTTGTTAGTCCAAGACCGCTTGGCTTTTTTTTGGCTTTGGGTGTGGCTAATCATGCAGGCCATATAGAGCTGCCACCATTCGGTGTTGTATCAGGTATTAAACTAATAAGAACAGCACTACCAAAATACAGCCAATGAAGGGCCTATGAAGACTGAGCCAAAGTTGGATTGTAGTATTTTGTTAGGCTAATCATGATGGCCATGTAGACCACCACCGAGAGGCCTGGAAGTAACAGGGATGAGATGAAAGTGCTAAGAATAGTACAACTTGAAACAACCGAGTTAGCCATGGTTGTTAGTCCAAGACCGCTTTGTTTTTTTTTGGCTTTGGGTGCGGCTAATCATGCAGGGCATATAGAGCTGCCACCATTCGGTGTTGTATCAGGTATTAAATTAATAAGAACAGTACTACCAAAATACAGCCAATGAAGGGCCTTATGAAGACTGAGCCAAGGTTGGATTGTAGTATTTTGTTAGGCGAATCATGATGGCCATGTAGACCACCACCGAGAGGCCTGGAAGTAACAGGGATGAGATGAAAGTGCTAAGAATAGTACAACTTGAAACAACCGAGTTAGCCATGGTTGTTAGTCCAAGACCGCTTGGCCTTTTTTTTTGGTTTGGGTGCGGCTAATCATGCAGGGCATATAGAGCTGCCACCATTCTGTGTTGTATCAGGTATTAAACTAATAAGAACAGTACTACCAAAATACAGCCAATTAAGGGCCTATGAAGACTGAGCCAAGGTTGGATTGTAGTATTTTGTTAGGCTAATAATGATGGCCATGTAGACCACCCCCGAGAGGCCTGGAAGTAACAGGGATGAGATGAAAGTGCTAAGAATAGTACAACTTGAAACAACCGAGTTAGCCATGGGTGTTAGTCCAAGACTGCTTGGCTTTTTTTTTGGCTTTGGGTGCGGCTAATCATGCAGGCCATATAGACCTGCCACCATTCGGTGTTGTATCAGGTATTAAACTAATAAGAACAGTACTACCGAAATACAGTCAATTAAGGGCCTATGAAGACTGAGCCAAGGTTGGATTGTAGAATTTTGTTAGGCTAATCATGATGGCCATGTAGACCACCACCGAGAGGCCGGGAAGTAACAGGGATGAGATGAAAGTGCTAAGAATAGTACAACTTGAAACAACCGAGTTAGCCATGGGTGTTAGTCCAAGACCGCTTGGCTTTTTTTTGGCTTTGGGTGCGGCTAATCATGCAGGCCATATAGAGCTGCCACCATTCGGTGTTGTATCAGGTATTAAACTAATAAGAACAGTACTACCAAAATACAGCCAATTAAGGGCCTATGAAGACTGAGCCAAGGTTGGATTGTAGTATTTTGTTAGGCTAATCATGATGACCATGTAGACCATCCCCAAGAGGCCTGGAAGTAACAGGGATGAAAGTGCTAAGAATAGTACTAATTGAAACAACCGAGTTAGTCATGGGTGTTAGTCCAAGACTGCTTGGCTTTTTTTGGGTTTGGGTGCGGCTAATCATGAAGGCCAGATAGACCTGCCACCATTCGGTGTTGTTACAGGCATTAAACTGCTAAGAACAGTACTACTTAACACAACCTAGTTACCATGGGTCCCAGAGCATACGTTTTGTTATTATATTTTGTAAGGGTAATCATACAGGCCATATAGACCTCCCCCAATAGGGTGAGTAACAGGTATTGAAATGCTAAGAACAGTACTACTTAACACAAAGTTACCATGGGTCCCAGAGCATATTTCTTATTATTATATTTTGTTCGGTTAATCATGCAGGCCATATAGACCTCCCCCGATAGGGTGATTAACAGGTATTAAAATGCTAAGAAGAGTACTACTTAACACAACCTAGTTACCATGGGTCCCAGACCGCATGTCCTGTTATTATATTTTGTAAGGGTAATCATGCAGGCCATATAGACCTCCCCCGATAGGGTGAGTAACAGGTATTAAAATGCTAAGAACAGTACTAATTAACACATGCTAGTTACCATGGATCCCACACCGCGTGTCTTGTTGTTATACTTTGTCAGGGTAATCATGCAGGCCATATAGACCTCCCCCGACAGGGTGTAACAGGTATTAAAATGCTAAGAACAGTACTACTTAACACAACCTAGTTACCATGGGTCCCAGACCCAGAGCAAATGTCTTATTATTATATTTTGTATGGGTAATCATGCAGGCCGTATAGACCTCCCACGATAGGGTGAGTAACAGGTATTAAAATGCTAAGAAGAGTAATACTTAACACAACCTAGTTACCATGGGTCCCAGGCCGCATGTTTTGTTATTATATTTTGTAAGGGTAATCATGCAGGCCATATAGACCTCCCCCGATAGGGTGAGTAACAGGTATTAAAATGCTAAGGAAATTACTACTTAACACAACCTAGTTACCATGGGTCCCAGACCGCATGTTTTGTTATTATATTTTGTAAGGGTAATCATGCAGGCCATATAGACCTCCACCGATAGGGTGAGTAACAGCTATTAAAATGCTAAGGACATTACTACTTAACACAACATAGTTACCATGGGTCCAAGACCCAGAGCAGATGTCTTATTATTATATTTTGTATGGGTAATCATCCAGGCCGTATAGACCTCCCCAAATAGGGGGAGTTACAGAGATTAAAGTGCTAAGAATGGTACTACTTAAAACACAACCTAGTTAACATGGGTCCCAGACCACATGTCTTATTATTATATTTTTTCAGGGTAATCAGGCAGGCCATATAGACCTCCCCCGATAGGGGGGGTAACAGGGATTAAAGTGCTAAAAAAAGTACTAATTAACACAAGCTAGTTACCATGGGTCCAACACTGTGTGTCTTGTTGTTATACTTTGTCAGGGTAATTATGCAGGCCATATAGACCTCCCTTCATAGGGGGAGTAACAGGGATTACAGTTCTAAGAATAGTATTACTTAAACACAACCTAGTTACCATGGGTCCCAGACCAGATGTTTTCTTGTTATACTTTGTCAGGCTAATCATGCAGGCCATATAGAACTCCAACAAAAGGGGGGGTAAGAGGGATTAAAGTGATAAGAAAAGTTTTACTTAACACAACAAAATTACCATGGGTCCCAGACCGCGTGTCTTGTTGTTATACTTTGTCAGGGTAGTCATAACCACCATATAGACCTCCACCAATAGGGGGAGTTACAGGGCTGAAAGTGCTAAGAATAGTACTAATTAACACAACCTAGTTACCATGGGTCAAAGACCGCATGTTTAATTATTATACTTTGTCAGGGTAATTATATATCTAACAAATCTATCTATTTCTCTTCTATCGATTCTATCTAACTATCAATCTATGTATGTCTATCTATCGATCTATCTTCTGTCCGGACTGTTTTGAGACAGCCACTTGTGTTTTTGACAAATTTGAAGTAGGAGGACAGAATAATCATCTTCTTCCATCTCCCGGTTCCAAAAATGAAGGCCATATAGACTTCCCCCGATAGGGGGAGTAACAGGTTGTAGTAAACTGCTAAGAATAGTACTACTTAACACACCACGGGTCACAGACCGCATGTCTTATTGTTATACTCTGTCAGGGAAATTATATATATTTCAAATCGATCTATTTATCTATCAAATCGATCGAACTATCAAACGTATCTATCAAATGTAGATTGCATCTATTGATCGATGTAATTCATATCTATAAAATGTATATTACATATTTTGGTTGATGTCATTCGTATCTATAAAATGTATATTGCATCTTTGATTCGATAACATTCGTATCTATCAAATGTATATTGCATCTATTGATCTATGTAAATTGTATCGATCATATGTATATTGCATCGATTGAGCTATGTAATCTATGTATCTATCTATCAAATCTATCTATCTCGTGGTTGTGCAAATGGACTGTTTGCGGTTGATTGCGGTGCGTTACACTTGGAGTTTGCTCTGTCACTGTGAAGCGGCCGTAACCCTTACACTACCTGATAGATACGACATCATAACTGATGTTTTAAAGCACGTTATTGCAAACAATTTGGGAATGTTAGGTGATTTAGGCCCTTTATGGGTTAAAAGCAGACTCTGCATAAACTATGTAATTTTCCATGGGAGTTTTGCCACGGATCCCCCTCCAGCATGCCACAGTCCCAGTGTTAGTCCCCTTGAAACAACTTTTCCATCACTATTGTGGCCAGAAAGAGTCCTTGTAGGTTTTAAAGTTCGCCTGCCTATTGAATTCAATGGCAGTTCGTGCGGTTCGCCGGTTCGCAAACAATACCGGAAGTTCGAGTCCGCCATTCGCGATACGAAATTTTTAAGTTCGCGACATCACTATCTCTGGGGTTGTGAGAGTCTATAAGGATCTCTGGGGTTGTGAGATTCTATAAAGATCTTTGGGGTTGTGAGATTCTATAAAGATCTCTGGGGTTGTGAGAGTCTATAAAGATCTTTGGGGTTGTGAGATTCTATAAGGATCTCTGGGGTTGTGAGATTCTATAAAGATCTTTGGGGTTGTGAGATTCTATAAGGATCTCTGGGGTTGTGAGATTCTATAAGGATCTCTGGGGTTTTGAGAGTCTATAAAGCTCTCTAGGGTTGTAAGATTCTATAAAGATCTTTGGGGTTGTGAGATTCTATAAGGATCTCTGGGGTTGTGAGATTCTATAAAGATCTCTGGGTTTGTTAGGCTCTATAAGGATCTCTGGGCTTGTGAGGTTCTATAAGGATCTCTGGGGTTGTGAGGTTCTATAAGGATCTCTGGGGTTGTGAGATTCTATAAGGATCTCTGGGGTTGTGAGATTCTGTAAAGACCTATGGGGTTGTGAGATTCTATAAGGATCTCTGGGGTTGTGAGATTCTATAAGGATCTCTGGGGTTGTGAGATTCTATAAGGATCTCTGGGGTTGTGAGATTCTATAAGGATCTCTGGGGTTGTGAGATTCTATAAGGATCTCTGGGGTTGTGAGATTCTATAAGGATCCCTGGGGTTGTGAGATTCTGTAAAGATCTCTGGGGTTGTGAGAGTCTATAAAGCTCTCTGGGGTTGTGAGATTCTATAAGGATCTCTGGGGTTGTGAGATTCTATAAGGATCTCTGGGGTTGTAAAATTCTATAAGGATCTCTGGGGTTCTGAGATTCTATAAGGATCTCTGGGGTTCTGAGATTCTATAAGGATGCTGCCAGTCCTTCTATTACCCTGGTGGTATTATATAAAGCACTTTTTACCTTTAATACAGGGTGTCTTGCTAAGGAACATATACTGCATTTTCATATGTGAATGAGATACATTACAAAAGTGCACAATTAAATGTATTGTTAAAGAGCATCAAAAATTGTAAAAACTTTGCTCACCAAAAATTGTATGGGCTCGATGATTGAAAGCTCGTTTTTAAAATGATATGATGTAAAGATGTCCGCACTGGAGTGCGAATATAATATCGCAATGATTGAAAGTGTTTGAAATTGATTGCGTGTATGTATTCGAAATGGGCGTGTTTTCGTCATTCGACATACGCTGCAAATGTTTTTTTTTGCTTTGCGTAATGTTAAATACCCACTTCGTATGTGTAATTCTGTATTTGTAATTTCTTTCAAAAGTGTCTATTGATCAATTGTATTATCAACTTTGAAATTAGAAATTCAGATTTGTATATTATAAATATTAAATGTCCAAAACTCATGTATTATTTCTGACTTTTGTTTATTTTGAAATAAAAAGGAAATTAATACAATTGTATTCATAAGTAAAACAATGCAATGCAATGTAATTATACAGTTTTAAATCAAAAATAATTATTAATCTCTCACACTGGTGTTTACAGCAGGGTCCTGTGAAGAAAATTCATTTTGAATTATTCCATGTTCATAATCATAATCTACATCCATATCTAGATTATTTTCAATGGCTAAATTATGAAGCATACAACACAAAGTTATTATGTCTGCAGCCTTTGTCGGTTGATATTTCAATGCTCCTCCAGTTTTATCGATACAACGGAACCTACTCTTAAGAAGTCCAAATGTACGTTCAATAGCTGATCTTGCTTTTGAGTGTGCGTCATTGAACTTCATTTCTTTTCTGTTTGCTGGTTTGGAGACAGGTGTGATTAACCATTTGTAACATGGGTATCCTGCATCTCCTGTTGGATGTATGATTTATGGTTATTATTACAAATAATTTATTTTATGTATTAGACAATTAAACATCTTAGTACATAACTTACCAAGTATCAAACCATTTCCACAAATTCCTGCATTCATATCTTCCTAAAGGAGTGATTGCTTTAGAATATAAGAGTCATATGCACTACCCAGAGAAATAATTTTGTATTTGTGGTCACATACTACTTGAGTGTTTAGAGAGTGCCACCCCTTTCTGTTAAAATATGTTTCTGGATGATCAATTGGTGCAGAAATTTGTATGTGTGTGCAGTCAATACATCCTAGAGTATTTGGTATTCCATAATGTTCATAGAAATATTCCTTAATTATATTTTTTTCATTTTCAGTAATTGGAAATTGTATAAATCTGTTGATATTTTTCTTGAAAACATTAATTACCTGGTTAAGAAATCTGGAAAAAGCACTTTGTGACACACCTGTAATTGAACTGGTGGTATGTTGGAAAGAACCTGTTCCCAAAAAATGAAGTGTGGTCAATAATTTAACAATTCCTGGTATTGCTCTATTTCTCTTTGTTCTAGGATCAGAGGCGTAACTAGAATCCACAGGGCCCAGGTGCAAGAATCTAAGAAGGGCCCCCCCCCCCAAAAAAAAAAAAAATGTGAATTTGACACAATAAGAGACAATAAGCACTGTGATATTACTGTGTCACTAGCACCAATTTACTCAGACAATAAGCACTGTGATATTACTGTGACACTGGCACCAATTTACTCAGACAATAAGCACTGTGATATTACTGTGACACTGGCACCAATTAGCTCAGACAATAAGCACTGTGATATTACTGTGACACTGGCACCAATTAGCTAAGACAATAAGCACTGTGATATTACTTTGACACTGGCACAAATTATCTCAGACAATAAGCACTGTGATATTACTGTGACACTGGCACCAATTAGCTCAGACAATAAGCACTGTGATATTACTGTGACACTGGCACCAATTAGCTCAGACAATAAGCACTGTGATATTACTGTGACACTGGCACCAATGAGCTCAGACAATAAGCACTGTGATATTACTGTGACACTGGCACCAATGAGCTCAGACAATAAGCACTGTGATATTACTGTGACACTGGCACCAATTAGCTCAGACAATAAGCACTGTGATATTACTGTGACACTGGCACCAATTAGCTCAGACAATAAGCACTGTGATATTATTGTGACACTGGCACCAATTAGCTCAGACAATAAGCACTGTGATATTACTGTGACACTGGCACAAATTATCTCAGACAATAAGCACTGTGATATTACTGTGACACTGGCACCAATTAGCTCAGACAATAAGCACTGTGATATTACTGTGACACTGGCACCAATTTACTCAGACAATAAGCACTGTGATATTACTGTGACACTGGCACCAATTAGCTCAGACAATAAGCACTGTGATATTACTGTGACACTGGCACCAATTTACTCAGACAATAAGCACTGTGATATTACTGTGACACTGGCACCAATTAACTCAGACAATAAGCACTGTAATATTACTGTGACACTGGCACCAATTATCTCAGACAATAAGCACTGTGATATTACTGTGACACTGGCACTAATTAGCTCAGACAATAAGCACTGTGATATTACTGTGACACTGGCACCAATTTACTCAGACAATAAGCACTGTGATATTACTGTGACACTGACACCAATTAACTCAGACAATAAGCACTGTAATATTACTGTGACACTGGCACCAATTATCTCAGACAATAAGCACTGTGATATTACTGTGACACTGGCACTAATTAGCTCAGACAATAAGCACTGTGATATTACTGTGACTCTAGTCAGTGTCACAGTAATATCACAGTGCTTATTGTCTGAGTAAATTGGTGCCAGTGTCACAGTAATATCACAGTGCTTATTGTCTGAGATAATTGGTGCCAGTGTCACAGTAATATCACAGTGCTTATTGTCTGAGATAATTAGTGCCAGCCCAGTGTCACAGGATATATTGCTTTAAATCACAAAAATGTATTGTCCTATCATCTATGATATAACACTTACAGAATGCCAAAACACCATGATTACATTTATTTCAAATCACATGACACGTTTATTTACAAAACTATACAATAAACAGTTGTTTGAAACTTTGATCATTGAGTTATTTAAAATTAATAACAAAGCAAACTTATCCTGGATACTTGACCTCCCTAAGTAAAAAACAATTGAATTTGGGGGGCGGAGCTAGCTGCCTAGCTGTGAGGACGCACAAGTGTGGAGCTCCGTGCTAGAATAGTCCTAAATAAGTTTAAAAACTGCTGTTTTGGGCTAAGAGAGGGAGAGAAGAGGAAAGAAAACCAATTAATTGCTACCGTTAGAGGACTTTGTCTCATACCTGAGTCTGTATAGCCTCTTGTTCCCTGTAGATTCCCACTAGAGATAAGATTCCCCTAACCGGCTATCACCGCAACGCTATTCTGCACTGAAGAGAGAACCGGGTGTCTACCAGCAGCAGGGAGATTGGTTTACTCGTGAGAATATTTGCCCAGCACCTCCGGAGGGTCGGGGCTCCGCTCCGGAGTGCTGGATGTATGAGCAGTGTTTCTGGGGAGACTATTACAGTGTGCAACATGGGCGCTCAATCCCTACCCAAGTAATGGACTCCGCCTGGGAATAAAAAGTTGATAACTCCCTCTCTGATCGCCCGAATCACCATCCAGCTGATAGGTTGGCCCTCATACCTAACCTTACCATTTGGACTGTTTTGCTGACAGAGGGAACCTCCGCGGACTAAAGCCAGCTAAGGAGGCGCGGGCGGCGGCCATCTTGCTCCCTCCTTCCGACCCGCAGACGGCCTGCTTGGGGATTCCGGCGTGGGCCTTCTGCGCTGCATTGGAGAGTCACCTGACAGCGTGAAGACTGAGGCTACCCTCAAGATAAGGAGGAAGAGGTCCGGAACCCACCTAGACACGTCCTAGTAAGCGACCGGAGCAGTTCCTAAACTGGTAGTTGTACAGGGAGGGCACGAGCGGCCGCCATCTTAGGGCTGCGCGCCCTTTCTCCTTATGCCCCCCATACTCGCTCCTCCAGCCCATAAAGTTTTGCCTACAAACACCGCAATATACCGGGTATAGGCCCCGGTACATAATCCACTGAAATAGACTGCAGAGCCCTTGCGTACACGGAGTACGCAACATCACTCTCGCTGAAGTTAAAACCTCAGGCCGGCAGCATTGGCCGGTGAGCACTTGGGATCGCCATCTCGGGCCTGCACGCCTTCCCTATCTCAGTGCCCACCTAAACTGCACCTCTAGCCGAATGGACCAATAGGACCCCCATACATGTGAAGTGCACAGGTACTGTTTTTTTTTCTTTTATTTGTTTTTTGGGCCTCACCTTGTTTCTTTAAGCCCTAGTGTCATTTAAAACGCAGCACTGAAGTGCCCTTTCCCAAGTTAATCCTGTTAAACCCAAGTCAATTTTACCAGAGGATCTGACTACTACTTTGGAACATACCTGCCCTCTAGGTGGCCCCCAAGATTGAAACCCAGGCCTTAGCCCAAAGTGACACTTTTGCCCCCTTGGGATTGGCTTCTCCTACTGTTCGCTCCTTTCAATAACCCCTTGGGCCTCAGAACTCTTGCCAACCTTTTGCCTCTGCTGCTGCGTCAGCATATGTACCTCTGTCGCCTTGGCACAGAGTGGAGTGTACTTTATTTTTGTT
This sequence comes from Bombina bombina, assembly GCF_027579735.1. Classification (NCBI taxonomy): domain Eukaryota; kingdom Metazoa; phylum Chordata; class Amphibia; order Anura; family Bombinatoridae; genus Bombina; species Bombina bombina. Next base: position 18,229,708 of record NC_069501.1, on the reverse strand, counting down.
TCTGCATGTTTTCTTACCACACAATCTGTAATAATATCTGTATGTACCTGATACCCTGTAACTTGCACTCTCTACTCCCCTTTCCCTGACACTGAGAGTTAGAAAGCCTGACACGTTACAGTCCACACTCTCTTAGTAGCTTATTGTCGGCTATCTCCCAAACTTTTCAAACCAAGAGAATCTCAGACAATATAATAGTTAAAGACACACACATTATTCCACCCTTACACTCTATTGTACTTTGCTACTGAGTGAATACGCTGACAGTCCTCCCCATTCCACCCCATAGAGGCACTCTTTTGGCCACCCCAGCTTAAAACACTATACCTAGTATAGCACAATTGGTGGCTCTGTGACTCTCTCTGCACCTCCCCCTTTCCGGCCCTGCTAGTCTGAGCCGGTCACCGCCAATCTCCTTTTTCCCTTCCTCGACGGTCGTATCCCTTTTTCCCTGAGGTGCAGGAGGGGACTACAGGGGCTACTTTACCCATATAGATAGGCAACTATCTTACACTGGTTTTTTCTTTTTCTCTTTTTTTCCTTTTTGTTTCCTCCCTTCCTCTCTCACTTATTGTAGAACCATGTGAAATGTTGTGAATGTATATGATATAGCCTAGTGTTGTTTAGCCTCACTCTCGCAAATTAAGCTATAAATGATATAATTTACAGGTATTTACTTGGTGCAGGTCCTACCTATCTCAATCTCCTTACAGTGCCCTGGGCGGTCAGGGTAGAGTTCATTAGTGAGAGCACCAGCTCCCTTAGGCCTTGTCAACTATGCCTCACCCCTCAAAAAGAAACCCTAAAACCCCTGTAGGGTCTCAAAAGTCTGTCCTTGATCATTTTTCTCAAGCCCGTAAAGAATCTAACACCCAGAGAAGAGAGGAGAGCGATCCTGAGTCACAAGATGAGGGTTCCCAGTCGAGCTCCCGTTCTACAGCTCACCTTAATCACTATATCACTGAGAATACATTGCAAAAGATGCTAGCATTACAAACCAAATCCATCACAGCTGAAATCCAACGAAGCTCCGCGGAACTTAAAAAAGACATAGCCGATATCGGCGACAGAGTAGATACCCTTGAGCGCCAACAAGATGACCTGGCCACGGATCAGTCTAGCCTGCTCTCCTATGCCGAGTCTTTAGCGGAACAAATTACTCAGCTTGAATTAAAACTGGCAGATATGGAGGATAGGGCCAGGAGAAACAACATAAGATTCAGAGGCATTCCGGAATCAGTGGCAACGAGTGACCTCCAAGAATTCCTTAAAACGCTTTTTGTGGCCCTTTAAGGCCTGGAGGGCAATCTGCATACCATGGAACGGGCACATAGAGCTCTCAGACCAAGATCAGTCTCATCAGATAAGCCAAGGGATGTTGTAGTCTGCTTTCATCATTACATATTCAAAGATCGCTTGATGCAGGCGGCTTTCAGTAAACCCTCTCTACCGGAGTCCCTGAAAGACATTCAGCTGTTACCAGATCTCTCACCCCACACCTTGCAACAAAGGAAACTATACGCTCCTCTCACACTTCAACTCAGGAAGGCCAGCATCAAGTACAGGTGGGGTTTTCCTACTAAACTAATAGTGACTAAGGACAATCAGACTCACATCATCACATCTCCCTCTTTGGGAAATACTCTTCTTGCTAACTGGGGTCTCCAACCGGATCCGGGACCTCCAGTTCCATCCCACTCTCGCCTCAGGGCCTCGGCCCCTGAATGGACTTTGAAAGAACAGAGACCTAAACGACAGAGACAAAATCCCCCTGACCGCTCTCTGAGGCCTCAAGCCTCACCCACTTAGGACCTGCTACCAATAGTATATGATCACTTAAGGTTATGCTTTTGCTGAAAATATTGTTGCTCACCTTGAGCTTGTTAACACGAGTTGTTGAAAGTTTACAGATTGGATGATAGATTAAGCATTAATATATTACTATAACTTGCAATGTACATTTTGTTTTATCTACCAATAATCTATAGCTGTTTACTGTTTTAGTAATTTTGAAAACAAGGATACAACCACTCATGTTGCTATTATGATGTGTCTAGTTATAGCTTATACAGTTTAACTACTTTTTACTCTACATGCCCATTAGAGAGTGGGGCTTTTCACCTCAGCCCACGCCTTACTAGGCAGTACTAGCTCCTCCTCAGACCTAGGAGCCCGTATTAGGGCTCCATTTGGGTGGACTACTTCCACCACATCCCTTTTCCTTTTCCCACCCCCTCCACCTTCCCCATCACCCTTGTCCCGTATGGTTTTCCTATTCAGGAACACTAAAATTATCGAACCATAAATGGCATCTCTTAAATTTCTCACTCACAATGTTAGAGGTCTGAACACAGTTGGTAAGCGGAGTCTTTTAGCCAGGTCCTTACGCTTTCACAAGGCAGATGTGGCCCTCCTGCAGGAGACACACTTACTTGCCAATAATCCTTCCACATTTGTCGTTAAGGATTTTCCAATCTTTGAGACGGCATCTTATTCTAAAAAAGCTAGAGGGGTGGCCATCCTAGTACACAAGAGGATAGCTTTTGAACCACTCCAAGTGATTAGAGACCCTCAAGCAAGATACCTCATAGTAGTATGTAACCTTGACCATATCACATACACATTAGTCTCAATTTACCTCCCGAATACCTCTCAGTCTAACTATCTTAAGAAGATTTTGAACAAAATTGAACAGTTTAAACAAGGAAAGGTGATAATTGCGGGGGACATGAATATGGTGTGGGACAAAAACCTTGATAGAAAAAAGCTCACTTCTCAGAGACGAGGGGTCACCCCAGACACTACGAGTGGCAGGTTTAGAGGGCTTATGACTAGTTTTAACTACTATGACGTATGGAGATCGGTACACCCCCGTGATAGAGATTTCACTCATTTCTCTCACCCTCACTCTACATTCTCCAGATTGGATTACTTTTTCTGTAACCCTGAAACATTAGATTACGTACAAGCCACAAATATACATTTATGCCCATGGTCAGACCATGACCAGGTTGTAATGGAACTAGAATCCAGAAACACCACCAATGCAAGACCCACATGGAGGTTACCTCATCTCCTTCTTGCTGATATTCCCTTTAGGGAGGAGCTCCGGTCTGACATAACAGCTACACCTCAGATTAATGACACTCCTGAAGTCCGAGATGATATAATCTGGGGGGCATTTAAAGCTACTACTAGAGGTCAATTTATTCGTAAACAGGCACACATTAGAAAACAGGCAGGCCTCACTCTATCTCAGGCTCATAGTAGGTTACGCACACTAGAAACTCTACAACGCACCTCAGACAATGTAGACTTACATCAAGAGGTCAAGGACATTAAGAAACATATATGTCAAATAGAATTCAAGAAAACACAAAATAACCTATTTCGACTGAAACAGCACATGCACTCGAAGGGCAACACGGCAGACACCATCCTCGCCAACAAACTAAGACAACGTAAAGGTGTCACACGTATACATGAAATTAAACAAGGTAAGAAGGTCTATAGGCTGCCGTCCTTAATTGGACAGCAGTTCTGTGACTACTATTCCTCACTTTACAACATCCAGGATCAAGCAGAAGACATACATTCACCCTCTTCACAGATAGAACCGTTCTTACAGTCTCTGAAACTCCCTGCCCTAGACGAGGCTCAAAAGGGATGTATTGACGTTCCAATTACTTGCCTAGAAGTGAAGCAGGTAATTAAGAATCTGAAATCCCTGAAGGCCCCTGGCCCAGACGGATTTACGGCCATTTTTTATAAAACTTACTGTAAAGAAATTTTGCCCATTCTCACTAGGTTTTTCAAACTAGCAATGGAGGAGGGGCACTTTCGGAAGGAGTTTCTGGAAGCCTCCATTATTGCCATCCCTAAGCCCAATAAGGACCCTGCGCTTTGCCCCAATTACAGACCCATCTCCTTAATTAATACAGACATCAAAATTTATGCGAAAATCCTTGCCAACAGGATTGCAAGACTATTACCTTCCCTAATCAATCCGGATCAAGTAGGCTTCATCCCGGGCCGCGAGGGTCCGGACAATACTAGGAGATTATTGAACATCATATGTGAAGCCCAAAGATTGAATAAGCCCCTGGCCGTGCTTTCCCTAGACGCGGAAAAGGCCTTTGACCGGATCCGTTGGGAATACCTTTGGAAAGTTTTAGAGGCCTTTCAGTTCCCAGCACAAGTCATCCTTGCAGTGAAAGCTCTGTACTCTACCCCTGCGGCCTCAGTTAGGGGCCTTGGTTTTTGTTCATCACTCTTTCCCATATCCAATGGCACACGGCAGGGCTGCCCTCTTTCCCCCATTCTTTTTGCTCTGGCTATTGAGCCTCTCGCTGCAGCTATTAGAGCAGATAAAGATCTAGTAGGGATTACACTACATGGCACGACACATAAAGTGGCCCTATTTGCAGATGATACCACAGTCGTCACCACCAACCCACTACAAACGATACCCAGGCTTCTGTCTCTGCTGGAAACGTTTAGTGGCCTTTCTTATTATAAATTAAACTGAACCAAATCTGAAACATACCTACAGGGATTCCCGGCAGACGTCTCCAAATATATACAAAATAGGTACAACTTTGTTATTAATAACTCCTACATCTCTCACTTAGGTGTGAAAATATCTAACTCTGTCCCTAGAATGCTTGATGACAACTATAGACCTCTCCTAATGGAACTCAGGTCTTTAGGTCGGAAATGGAATTTTAAAACGGTTTCATGGCTGGGCCGCATTGCTGCCCTCAAAATGAGTTTCCTTCCGAAACTCACTTATATTTTCAGATGCCTCCCACTTAGAATTCCTTGCTCCCTCATCTTACAATTTCAAGGTGCATGTACCAAATATATCTGGCAAGGTAAACCTCCTAGGGTTGCCCATAGAACCCTCCAATACGCCAGAATGGACGGGGGGGGTGGCCTCCCCGTCCATAGCCAGATATTATGAGGCTGCAATGCTCACGCATATATCTCAGTGGGGCGTAATGGACTCAGACAGCAAATGGAGATGCCTAGAACAGGCATCTTTACCATTTAATGTGTCTCTAAGAGACTTAGTCTGGATACCTTCTCACTGCAGAAGAGCCCTTAGCATAACTAACCCCGTGATTAAAGAGTGCCTTGCAGTCTGGGACCACATACGTCACTATAAACAAATAGCCCCTCACCCCTCCCCTATAACTGCCCTCTCGGGGCTCCTTTCAGGCCTACCCGACTCACACCCAGCCACCTGGGCTGGGTTGGGATTTAACAAGGTAGCGGACTTGTGGTCTCCAACCTCCCAGGGAGCTTATGTGGTCCTACCGCACGTTGACAACCCCAAATCAGTTCCATCGTATATGGAGTTTGAATACGTCAGGGTCATAAGCTTACTCTCCAGATGGGGTTTTAGACCATCTTCCTCTCGACAGCAGACCATTTGGGAAGCTAGATGGCAGCAAGGTAGACGACTTGGCAAACTGTTATCATTGCATTACACCCTTATGGAAGGTGTGTCTCCTGAGGATAGGGCGTCACATATCATTAAATGGGAAAAGATACTTAATTTGTCAATCCCAGTGGAAGATTGGCAACGCACACTCCTATTTACTAAAAAGGTGTTACATTGCGTCACTATCTATGAAACTTATGTTAAGCTCCTCACGCATTGGTACTATGTTCCGACCAGATTAGCTGCACTTTTCCCCACAACCTCCTCGACTTGCTGGAGGGAGTGCGCCCACAGGGGAGATATGCTCCATATTTGGTGGCATTGCCCCAGGCTCCAACCGCTATGGTCTCAAAGCTTTAGGCTGTTGGCAGGCTTGGGGATACATGTTCCCAGGACCCCTGAGGTGGCCCTCTTTCACTTAAGTACACACAAACTTCCCAGACATCAGGGCACTCTATGCATTTACTTATTTTCTGCTATCAAATTATCCATAGCGAGGGCTTGGAAGAGGAGCGATCCCCCCTCTTGGGCGGATGTGGTCTCCTTGATGGCTTACATCTACTCCATGGAAAAAAATATATTCTACACTATGGGTAAGCTAGACTCATTTGAGTTAATTTGGTCAGATTGGAAAGACAGGTTCAATACTCAATGGCTCCCGAGCCTTGAGGCTTAAATAGAGGTTTCTGACGTGAGAGTAGAGACAGGGCCATCTGTGGACAGTACCCCCCCCCTCACCCATAGTGTAGGTAATCCTCATACATAATGTAGCGAACCAATTACGTCAGCCATCCCACCCAACATCCCCCCCCCATCCCTCCCTTCCCCTTCCTTCTCCCCCCTTCTGGTTATAAACCAATCTTTGGACCCAGTTGGTTTCCTTCTGTGTGTTAGGGAAAACTGGTCCTCATATTGCTCAGTTATTTACTCTACACTATCATTTGTTTATTTTTTTTTTTGTTTTGTTTTTGAATATGACTTGTTAATATTACTATGTATATACATGTAACCTGTTTTTGTAGTACGCTTAGATCGTACTGTTGATTATACTCTTTTACTGATACAAAATAAAAATAAAACATTTAAAAAAAACAAAAAAAAAAAAAAACAAAAAAAAAAAACAATTGAATTCATAGTCCATACTGTGCAAGGTAAGTGACCCTGTGTGATATACCTTTAAGGTATATCCCTCCCACTCCTCTATTTCCTTTATAAGGAGTTTCTCAGCTCTCACTCAGTGCCTGATTATTAAAGACACATAGCCTCTGCCTGAGGTTGTGTAATCTGAGTCACCAGGTCTTACAAGTTTAAAGTACGTTATCCGCTATTTCTTTACCAACCATACTCTGTTATTCTATCAAGTTACAGGATCATCTACTGGATTCTCTTTGTGTGGGACTCACCTCTCCCCACTGAAGTTTAGAAGAGCCATTCTAAGAATTACACTTGGATACGCTGGAAGGAGACGCTGCCGTGCAGGACCGGAAGTGAGTCACACACCCTCTCACTGAAACCGCAGCATACAGCGTTCTGGATCTTCTCTCCCTCTGAGGTAAAATCTAAAGCATATCAATCAATTGTATATAACTCTGCAACTAAAGTCTCTTTGCTGACAATATTGCTGTTAATAAGGATCACTCAGGTATTTGTCTTGCTATTTTGAACTACACTAAAACGTTGTTTACTAACCTGAGCCAAACGTGTACTTTTGAACATAAAGCCTCCAACCTAGGAATGACTGTTTTGTATATATTTTATATGAGTGAGTGTGTGTGAAGTTTCTAAGCTGCCTCATAAGGATTACAAATAATCTCTGAATAACCTTTATGTGTCTATCTGCAACTCTGACATTTGGTTATAAATAGAGGGAGTTTCCTAAATCATTCTGATTATTTCACAGTACTTCATCCTGCTGTGCATTAAAAGCGCTCACAGTGTCTCAACCTTCACTACAGATTATTGAAGGGTGTGTTCACAAAAGAGCAACAAACCAAAATTTGTTAAATAGCCTGATACTATTGTGGATTCATTACAGAATAATCAGGCCATATTGCAGTATCTGTTTAACTATCTAAGTTGAATATGACTCCTGCAGAAATAAAAAATGAATTCACCAACATATACCAAAAGCTAGATTATTTAGCCCGTGCTTTACAAGAGGTGCAATCAGAAAATGCAACCATTAAAACTTTATTAAAAGATTGCATTTCTTCTAAGCAACAGGAAATTCCTGAACCACAAGTACAAGCACCACTGCCATTCTCAGGAAAACGCTCAGATTTTCGTGACTTCAAAAACGCTTGTAATCTGATGTTTTCCCTCAGACCACGCACGTATCACTCGGAGCGAATCAAAGTTTGCACTACCATATCATACTTGATTGGTGAACCTCGCACCTGGGCAAACAGGTTCTTTGAAAACAACAATCCCATATTAGATTCTCTCACAGATTTCTTTTCAGCCATGTCCAGTCTTTATGAAGATTCCAACACCCAGCTCTGTGCTGAGACTAAGTTACGTGCCCTCAAACAGGGAAAAAGGACTGTGGAAGAATACACCACTGAGTTCCAGATGTGGGCTCCTGATTCTCAGTGGAACGAGATCAGTCTTAAGAATCAGTTCCGCCTGGGGCTCTCAGAGGCTTTGAAAGATGAACTTTCACGATTCGAAATCCCAGACACGCTTTCAGCATTGATCAAATTAAGCACCACATTGGACAGGAGATTAAGGGAAAGGAAAGCAGAAAAAGGTTTATTCGATAACCCTACAAGATGACCATACTCAGCACCCCCTGGACCTGAAAGAAGCTCCAATCAATCCACTCCCATGGAGATAGGAGTATTAAAAGGACCTCTGACACAGGAGGAGAAAACTAGAAGGAGACTCGCTAACCTGTGTCTGTACTGTGCTCACAAAGAGCACACTGTTGCAAGCTGTCCCTTACTGGCAAAACAAAAGAAGGGTAAGCCTCTTGACATAATTTCTGTTTGTAACCTCTCTTATCCCTCTCAACTCACATTATCTCTCTCATTACAGTGGGACCAACAACATATCCAGAGTGACGCTCTTATTGATTCTGGGGCATCAGGCATATATGTAGATGTACAATATGTAAAAGATAATAAAATTCCCACTGAGTGTAAAAAGCAACCCGTTTTCGTTCGATTGATTGATGGATCCTTGATAGAAAGGGGACCAATTACTCACCACACAATTCCTTTACTCACTTCAATTGGGGGTCACACTGAATACATAACTTATGATATCATACCTATTGAAAAACATCCAGTAGTATTGGGGTACACCTGGTTAGCCACACACAACCCAAACATTGATTGGTCAATTAACAAACTTCAGTTCACATCCCCGTATTGCCTCACTACCTGTTACCCACATTGTACTATAGCAAACATTGAGAGTGGTGTTCCATCGGTGTATTCGGATTTGGCTGATGTTTTCGATCTCAAAGAAGCAGAGTGCTTACCTCCCCACCGACCATTTGATTGTCCAATAGAAATCATTCCAGGTTCTCAAATTCCCTATGGGAAGATATATCCATTGTCACAAAACGAATTGACACATTTAAGAACTTACTTAGATGAGAATTTAAGGAAAGGCTTCATATCACATTCCACTTCCCCAGCTGCAGCTGGGATATTCTTCGTGAAAAACAAGGATATGTTGTTACGTCCTATCATTGACTACAGAGCCCTTAACGCCATAACTGTCAAGAATAGGTATCCACTACCCTTGATACCAGAACTTCTGGAAAGGCTGACTGATGCCACCATTTATACTAAATTGGACTTAAAGGGTGCGTATAATTTAATACGTATTAAGAAAGGAGATGAATGGAAGACTGCCTTCCGTACACGATATGGGTTGTACCAATACAACGTAATGCCTTTCGGGTTAAGTAACGCTCCCGCGACCTTCCAACACTTTATCAATGAGATATTTAAGGATCTCATTGATGTTTGCGTCATCATATATCTGGATGACATTCTTATATACTCGAAGAACATCCAAGAACATGAAAAACATGTGAGATGGGTTCTCACCCGATTAAGAGAACACAGATTATTCACCAAAATGGAAAAATGCAGTTTCCATGTTCAACAAATTAAGTTTTTGGGTTATATCATTACCCCAAATCAGATCCAGATGGATCCAGAGAAAACTACCAAGATTCAGGAATGGCCGAGACCTAGGACAATACGAGCACTTCAAAGGTTTTTGGGGTTCTCGAACTTTTACAGGAAGTTCATTAAAGATTTCTCCTCTTTAGTTCGTCCGTTAACCCAACTAACAAGAAAAAATTGCAAGTTTAACTGGTCTGAAGAGGCTCAGAACGCATTCACAACCCTAAAGGATAGATTCTCTACAGCACCAGTACTCATGTTACCCGACTACAAATCTCAATTCATAGTAGAGGTAGATGCCTCCAACTCAGGTATAGGAGCTGTTTTATCCCAACTAAATAAACAGACACAAGAAATTCATCCTACAGCTTTCTATTCAAGAACTCTCTTACCCGCTGAATCAAACTATAGCATTGGAGATAAGGAGCTCTTAGCTATTAAAAGTGCACTTGAGCATTGGAGACATCTACTAGAAGGATCTCATGAACCTTTCTTGATATACACTGACCATAAGAATCTTGAGTACTTAAAAAAGAGCAAGACTTTGTCTTCTCGTCAAGTCAGATGGTCGTTATTCTTGGATAGGTTTAATTTCTTCATTACCTATCGACCTGGACATGCCAACACGAAAGCAGATGCACTATCAAGAATTTTCGATTTAACTAATACTACTGTACCTTTAAACCCAATCATATCCCAGGACAAGTTCATCGGGACACTCTCAACCTTGGAAAAAGAAATCCTGGAAGAACTTCGAGTAGACCACGAGCATCCACACAACTGAGTAACAGATCCGAAGACGGGACTACTACGATACAACAACAAATCAGACCTACAATATTAAAGTATCACCACGATAATGTACTATCAGGACATAAAGGGATACAAAAATCCACGGACCTAATTAAACGTTATTTCTGGTGGCCTTCCATGGAACAAACAATCAATCAATATGTTAAGACCTGTGAAGTCTGTATTAGAAATAAACCAGACCATAGAAAACCAATTGGTTATTTAACTTCACTTCCAATTCCGAGTATGCCATGGTCCACCGTCTCAATGGATTTTATTGTAGACTTGCCAATCTCTCACCAATACAACACAATATTAGTAGTAGTCGATCACTTAACAAAACTTGGTCATTTCATACCTCTTAAAAGATTACCCACTGCCGTGCTAACAGCCAAGGTTTATTTGGACAACATAGTCAAATTACACTGGATACCTGAAATAATAGTCACTGACCGTGGCACACAGTTTACCTCACCCTTCTGGAGGTCATTATGTAAACTTCTCCAAATTGATTCAAGGTATTCTACTGCATATCACCCTCAGACAAACGGGTTGACTGAGCGGTTAAATCAAACACTTGAGCAGTACCTTAGATGTTATCTCACACATCTTCAAGATGACTGGGCTGATTACCTTCCTATGGCGGAATACTCCTACAATAATTCCATCTCCTCATCCACTAAACTGTCACCATTCTACGCCACTTATGGTTATCACCCCTCAAACATTGCCATTTCCCAAACTGTGGTCAATTGCCCAGCAGCCTCAACATTTGCCTCTGAACTACAAGACAGGCTTAAACTTCTTAAGTCGCATTTGCTAGAAGCTAAAGCCACTCAGAAAAAATATCACGACTCACATCATACTCCTAGTCCTGAGTATAGGAAGGGGGATATGGTTCTTCTCTCAACCAAATACTTGAAGCTTCCAGTGCCAAGCAAAAAACTAGCAAGCCAGTTTATAGGTCCATTTCCTATCGAAACTGTTATCAATGAAAACGCAGTACGGTTAACTTTGCCTAAAACGTATGCTATACATCCATCATTCCACGTTTCATTGATAAAACCATATAGAGGTGTTCCCCGTGGTGTTTGCCCACCGCCTCCACCCGTTCTTCTTCATGATCACTTGGAATATGAGATTGACCGGATTCTCGACTCACGTATCCGCAGGGGTCGATTGCAGTATTTGATTAAGTGGAAGGGTTATAGTTTTGAGGACAACTCTTGGGAGCTACGGGAAGACTTGCATGCCCCCGACCTTTTGGCCGCTTTTCATCGTCGCTATCCTGGCAAGCCGGGTTAGCTCGTTGGGCGATTTTTTTTTTTTTTGGGGGGGGATATGTGATATACCTTTAAAGTATATCCCTCCCACTCCTCTATTTCCTTTATAAGGAGTTTCTCAGCTCTCACTCAGTGCCTGATTATTAAAGACACATAGCCTCTGCCTGAGGTTGTGTAATCTGAGTCACCAGGTCTTACAAGTTTAAAGTACGTTATCCGCTATTTCTTTACCAACCATACTCTGTTATTCTATCAAGTTACAGGATCATCTACTGGATTCTTTTTGTGTGGGACTCACCTCTCCCCACTGAAGTTTAGAAGAGCCATTCTAAGAATTACACTTGGATACGCTGGAAGGAGACGCTGCCGTGCAGGACCGGAAGTGAGTCACACACTCTCTCACTGAAACCGCAGCATACAGCGTTCTGGATCTTCTCTCCCTCTGAGGTAAAATCTAAAGCATATCAATCAATTGTATATAACTCTGCAACTAAAGTCTCTTTGCTGACAATATTGCTGTTAATAAGGATCACTCAGGTATTTGTCTTGCTATTTTGAACTACACTAAAACGTTGTTTACTAACCTGAGCCAAACGTGTACTTTTGAACATAAAGCCTCCAACCTAGGAATGACTGTTTTGTATATATTTTATATGAGTGAGTGTGTGTGAAGTTTCCAAGCTGCCTCATAAGGATTACAAATAATCTCTGAATAACCTTTATGTGTCTATCTGCAACTCTGACATTTGGTTATAAATAGAGGGAGTTTCCTAAATCATTCTGATTATTTCACAGTACTTCATCCTGCTGTGCATTAAAAGCGCTCACAGTGTCTCAACCTTCACTACAGATTATTGAAGGGTGTGTTCACAAAAGAGCAACAAACCAAAATTTGTTAAATAGCCTGATACTATTGTGGATTCATTACACCCTGGTATGGTGCAATGTGAGATATGGCTACCTATGTAATTACATAGGTAGCCAGATCTCACATTGCACCATACCAAGATCACTTACCTTGCACAGTATGTATACTCACTCAAACACCATGATTATTAACACTTCACACACACAATCACTTCACTACATATGACCATTTGGATTTGATTCAAGCCATTCTATATATATTATTGGCCAAATCACACACAGCCCACTCACCAGGTCTAGTAACCCCCAAAACAATTAAGTCACACTTTAAGCCCCTATTTATTAACCCCTACCCATAACCTGTGCCAATCAGTCTCTAACTCTCTAGGTATACAGGGGTTTGTGAACCCTCTCTCAGTACAGGGGGTTTGTGTATAAGCAGCATTTTGTGTTCTGTAATTGTCACTATCTCTGATTAGGAAGATTTACTGTTTCTGTTTGTAAACAATATTGTGGTGGGTGAGACTAGAGGACAACAATGACCCGGGCCCAGGGGTAGATAGAACAGACCAGCCAGGGGGGCAGAGCCAGAGAGACTATTTAATGAAGAAATCAGTCACTGTATTCACATGCACGTACACAGGGACTAATCTTTATAAATATTATTTTATTTGCATATTGTGTACACTGTAGAATATTTTTTTAAAGTGATTGCACGCCTATTTTTTTGTTTATGCAGCAAGGCCAGTGTAAAGGGTCACTCACTCAGGAGATTTTCTCTCCCACCAGCCAGAGCCGACAACAGTACACCATGTGCAACCCCCCGCACGGCCCCCCTCAGTGTGACTCTGAGCTAAGCAATGTCTGTGACCCCCCCTCAATCTGCCTCAATCTGCTCTGCTCACCTGACCGTGCCCCAGGCGCCCCCCCCCCCCCTGACCAGCCCCCCCCCACTCTGACACGGAGAGGCGAGAGGAGCCCTCAGCCTCACCATGCCCCCACGGCCCCCCTCTGTCTGACTCTGAATAGTCGTGGTCTAAGCTTACCTTATTGTTTGATGTCGCGCTAGCCGCTAGCCAGAAGACTCCAGACAGGACCAGTGCCAGAGCAAGACAATATCTTCCACCTGACCCAGACCACGCATGCACAGTCAGTCCATGACAACTCACTCCTGTCTCCTGCTACTGACTAGGCTGCACTGCACATTGCACTTTGTTGTCAGTCGTCTGGCTGCTCTGCTGCTGGCTGCCCCGGAAGTTCAGAAGTAACTTTCCCTCCTCCCTCCTGACTCACTGACTAGGCTGCACTGCACGTGCAGTCACAAGACAAATGTTGAGATACACGTGTGCAGTGCAGCCAGTCAGTGAGTCAGGAGGGAGGAGGGAAAGTTACTTCTGAACTTCCGGGGCAGCCAGCAGCAGAGCAGCCAGACGACTGACAACAAAGTGCAATGTGCTGCAGCCTCTGCACTGATGTCTGGCATGCCTGCTGCCGCAATGCAAATTACAAAATAAAAATAATATATATATATATAGTGTGTGAATCGAAGGTTGGGGGGAAAAATACAAAAAAAAATAATAAAAAAAAAAGAAAAAACAACCACCTTCCTTTTGGGCCCCGTTTTGTGTGGGAGACCTGCTGGGCCCGGTCGCAATGGCGACCGTCGCACCACTGTTAGTTACGCCCCTGTCTAGGATCCAAATCATCTTTAAATCTTTAAATAATTCATAAAGGGTAATTATAACTGATTTGTTAAATCGAAATCTTTGAAATACAATATCATCAGGCATGTCACTTAAAAATTGTCTTTCTCTGTATGTTCTGGGCCTGTATACCCTGTGTGTCCTCGTGGTTGTTGGTTCTGAAATTAATCCTTGAGATTGTTCAACATCATTTTCATTCAATATTTCTATCATATTTGTATGATGTGTTATCAACCTCCTTCTTCTCCTTTGAAATCTTCTATGTTGAAATAATGTATAATATATATATTCTGCCATCTGTAATTATAAATATTAAATAGAATTGTAAATTAAATATTTTATTAAATGTTAAATCATATTTTTCGAAATCATTTTCGTAAACTTACCCTCGTAAATTGAATTTTGCGCACTTTTTTAAAAATTACGTCAAAATATTTATAGTCTCCATAATTGCTTATTACGACGCTCTTTGATCACGTCATTTTTGATCATTGCGCATTTTGTAATAAAGTTTTGCTGTGAAAACATACGCAATCATCCTTCGCTATTTCAATATAAACTTCGTGAATGTGTTTGTGAATATTCGTAACTGCAATCATTACGTAATTTGACATTATAAAAGTCCCCTTTTTATGGCGCGAAATTCTCTATGCTACTTTCCTGAGGAAACTTAAAATTCGATTTGCATTTCCCAAAGAAAAACAAGTGTATTTAAATTCAGAAAATATTAACAATGGTAAGTACATATAATCCACCATATTATATATATTTATTGTATATGTTATTTTACATTTACTTTTATTTATTTAAAGAAATATGACATTTAATGGTAATGTTATTTTATAAAATATTTTTTAAAAAATTTATTCATAGGTTCTACCAACTGGAGTATCATCCCAAAATAGTGAGTCTGGTAGAAACCCTGCATTCACAGAAGAGGAAAATCTTGTATTAGCACAGCAAATGCAAATGTATTATGATAAACTGGATCCATGTCTGCAAAAACTTCTAATTTTGAAAAGAATTCAATATGGGAAAAAATTGCAAAATCTGTATCAGCTGTAGGTGTTAGGCCCAGATCAGTGACCAAATGCAAAAAAAGATACTCTGATTTAAAAATTAAAGTTAAAGCAAAAATGGGAAAAGAAAAAACTGAAAGAATGAAAACAGGTGGTGGAACAAATGTACCAATCACATACTCTGAATCTGAAAAAATAATTAGAGAATTAATCCCAGCTGCAATGGTTTCTGGAGTTCCTGGACTTACTAATATTGGTGTAAGAACAGGTAATTTTGATTTTGTTTCTGGATAATGTAATTTAAAATATGTATGTGAAATAAGAAATATAAAATAAACAAAAAACATTTTTTTTAGTGGCAGAAGAACAAAATGAAAGCTCACAAGAAAATCTTGAGACACCATCATTGGATCGTAATGAATCTAATATTAATGAAAATGAAATGTTGGATAATTTAGAATGTAATATAACTAATAAAGAAATAAGTATTGAAAGTGAACTACCACCCAACAATATATCATCTCAAAATGAAATACCAATAAATGTAGTGTTGGATTTATCACAAGCCACATTGTCAAATAGTAACATAGAACAGGAGGAGGAAAACAACATTAGCAATGAAGCTGAACATACAATTATTTTTCTTACAAAATGAAAATAATTCATTACCATCAGAAAATGAGAACAATCCTGAGGACAATGAATTTTATAAGGATGTTGGTGAATTTAGTTATAAATTAATACAACATAATGATTTATTACGCGACAGACTTGAGATTATGAATAACACAATGCTTGAATTTAAGGAAGAAATAGTTAAACAAAATCATGCTATTAAAAAATTAAATGATTCTGTTGAAAAAAGTAATACACATTTGGAACACATTAGTGAGTCCTTAAAATCAATAGCTCAGTCAATGTTTTTATTATGTCAAAAAAATGATTGTACTAATACTCCTTTAAATTTAAATGTTAGTTCTTCAGAAAATCCAGAAAATTTAAATTCATTTGTAACCGAATCAACCAATTTAGGTAATTCAGATATTGATGGAATAAATTCTGATGTTATAATTTCTGATGGAAAAAGAAAAGGACATCAGAATTCTGATGGTAATCTTCAAGCTAGTAAAAAACCAATAAGAAAATATAGAAAAAGAAAATAAATTTAATATGTGTATATTATTGACCTTTTATGTCGTCAAGCTCCGGCACCTTAAACCCCACGAAACACCCCCATACCATCCTTCCAACAACCACCCTCATAAATAACAGACAACAGACTTAGCTTTGGTACAAATTGGCCGCAGCCCTTTATTCAATAAAACTTTGTAAAAACTTTAATAACTCGATAAATAAAAGTGCAAATAACTGTAAACATTTTACACATCAACCAACAGCGGTGCTAGTCCTTCTTGATTTCCATATCTTTTAACTATGGCCGTAATTCCTTTTACTGGACCCAACCGTGCAAGTGGTTGGGCCCGTCAGCGATCATCCATATAAGTTTCTAAGGAACCCCGTGCCCTTAGAAACCCCCATCTTGAATTCCCCCATGGGAATGCAAAATACCACCACACTTAACCATTGGCCATAATTGTTCTGTAATTTAAGGGCTAGCACCCCCGCCACCGACTGGCCTGACGCCTCAGCCCAGTCCCGCCAACCCTCCAACCGCACACAGTGCCTCCTTAAAATTAAAGATAAACAGCTGCAGACCACAGTCATTCAAATGCACCCCATCGGGCAGATAGAACTCACCCAATCCAACCTCAGCTAAGTCTGAGTAGTCCACCACCACACCAAGTCTCTGCACAAATGCCCCCATGATCCTATTTACTAGACCCCATGAGCCGTCGATTAACATCCCCTTGACAAATTTTTAAGCATTCAACACTTAAAGAATACACAGACACCTTATGTTTGAAAAAATACTGGCCACAGCCCGTTTAGTAAATAACAAGTTTAAAAGACACCAAATACATAACTCCTTAACCATGTAAACTCAGCCAACTATGAAGATGCTAGCTCCCAAACTTAATTCACTAACCTCCATTTACTTGTTGACCGGGCCGTATATAAATTCACCTGGACTTAAATAAGCCCGTTATTTCTTTACAAACCCCAAGCTCCAAGGAACCCCGTGTCCAAGAAGCTACTTAACCTGCTCGCCCACCCCATGGGGAGGCTAACCCACCACACATTGCACTCCACGCATAAGGCTGCAACCAGCTTGTTCAGCTCCTGCCTCCTGGTAAGGCCATAATGGAGCCATTCCATCCCCCAACCAATCTCGTAACCATGGTAGACCATACAACGGTTAAAACCCTGGAAAAGCTCCCAAAAAACTTCCCCACACCACCTTAATCTTACTCACCAGGCTTCCCCGAGTCAACCAAAATCATTACCCTGGCCTGGACCACTAGTACCCCCCTATACTGGAACAATTCCGCGTAAACCACCACCGGCGGCAACATGCAAGCCAATATGGGGGCCCCGTACTCCAAACCCTCCAATAGTATTGCTGCTTATCAAAAAAACCCAGGCTGGAGGCCCTCCTTCTCAACCAGAGCCACACACCAGGGACAAATAATAATAAATCGGCCCACTACCCACATGTTTACCAGACCTACGACAATCTGAACGGAACAACCATAAACAAATGAAACACCCAAAATACTAGACACCCTCCAACAAAAGAGCCTAGAATAACCTCCACTTACCCACACCTTTTGCCACCAAACTCCCTACAGCAGCTTCAGTGGCTGCCCAAATTCTCAAGGAAAATGAACACTTTGAAACCGTGGTAGCCACGTGCCACATAACCCAGCCATATATCCCAGGTGACAAATCAGCAGGAGTCCCATCCTCCACAACCCTTGTAGCAAAAAACCCCAACACCTGAATTGACACCATCTCCAATGCCCCTAACTTAAATCAATCCATTCCATTCCGCTCAAAATTTTATCATAGGTGAACCCCGTTTTCGTGCTACTGAAGCCACACCGGGAATACTCTCCCTACTCCGTTCGCCCATGGCGAGAACTCCAAGGAGCGATGCCACCAGAAATTCGAAAATGCAATGGCCAGTGAGTTATAAAACCAGGGATGTGCATCGCTCCCATCAACCCATGGAAACACAGCCATAGCAATCCAACTGCCCTCAACAATTCAATGACCGTGTGATTAGGGGTGGGGGGGGAGCAGATACTATGTCCCTGCTGACACCACCCCCCAGTTGTCAGTGTGGACAACACTGACCCGTACTCAAACATGGCCACCAGCACTGGAATAACTCAAGAAAACTAAATCATCACCCATTCTACCCTTTCCATTTTGCTGGACATTTAGGCGTGCACTAAAAGGACCACATCTCCGTCTGTAATCCCACCTTTGACCCCCAGTGCTCTGCACTCCATTATAACAAACATAATAGTAAAACTAAGAACATAATCACTGATGGCAGGCCTTCCAACTTATCAATGCTAGGGATCCCCACAATCTTCAGCCATTCTATAACATCATCCCTGATGCATGACAGGCAAGGGTATTGGCAGGCCAGGCAAATAGAAACCCATACAGGATAACAAGTATCACCTTTGCTCCTTTATGGCTCATTCACGTACATGAACCAGCTGATTCCATGTATTAAAGTGGACATATACCGGTGTCTTTATCTTATCTGCAGGTATAATCAGATCTCATTACTGTATCACATTGTGTACATATACATGTGTCTGTATCTTATATCTGTAGGTATAATCAGACCTCATTACGTTATCACACTGTGTACATATACATGTGTCTTTTTCTTATATCTGTAGGTATAATCAGATCTCATTACTGTATCACATAGTGTACATATACATGTGGCTTTATATGAGATCTGTAGGTATAATCAGATCTCATTACTGTATCACATTGTGTACATATACATGTGTCTTTATGTTATATCTGTAGGTATAATCAGATCTCATTACTGTATCACATTGTGTACATATACCTGCATCTGTATCCCATATCTGTAGGTATAATCAGATCTCATTACTGTATCACATTGTGTACATATACATGTGTCTGTATCTTATATCTGTAGGTATAATCCGATCTCCTTACTGTATCACATTGTGTACCTAGTGGCCACAAACTGATCCCAATACTTGTATAGAACAATGTGAAATTAACACTTTATTACCCCATCTCCTCCTTACCCCACTGGGAGTGCAATGTCCACCACAAGCTATGTCAACACAGTTTGGCCTTAAAGCCAAATCTAAGGATGGTTGGGTATACTATAGTGGAATTACCCTTTTACATCAACCTATATAAGGGTAATTGAAATACTTGTGACAATTCAATACATCCCACCAGGCAGAGTGGACCCCTGGGAAAACCACAGGTGGAAAACACCCTGAGTAAAAATGTCCCTTCAAGATAAAAGTATGTTAAATACTACCAATAGGACCCGACGCCGACACGGAAATCCCCTCACCAGAGGAAATACCACAATCATATTAGTGATCTCAAAACAGTAAATTCATAGTTGCAATGCAAGATCCGAGTATCCTCCGAAAGAGGGCGATATCCAATCGCCATACACATATATATATCATATTATCCACATCATCAGGCATATGCAAAGCACCAACAGAGCTTGCAATGCTATAAAGTTAGTCTGAACCCAAGGTAATTTTTTAGAGATCAAAACTTTTAGAGGGTCTGCACAAAGTTTTACTGCTGCAGTCTACCCTTAGGAAGATGATGTACAACCCTCTTGGCTTATGCTAAAACTGTACCCTATTAGTGTCACATTATACTACCTAACATAAGTAATGGTGCCACCGACAGTGCTGTGACCCCTTTTGTAATGAAAGAGATTGTAACATATGAACTCCCGTACAATGAAAGAATACCCACCATATCATGACACACATCCTTCAGAGGAATAAATTGGAAAAAACCCTAGAGAATAATTCTCAAATGATAAATGATTGCATGGACCATTTGTCTAATGTACATATTAAATCCTATAAATTATAGAAATACATTTATATGACAACACATACACATGATTATATCCACCAAAGGAAAGAAAACATAAAATTATTTTAAAGGCACAGACTACATCATAATTTCCATTTTTTTTTTTTTTTAAAACAAACTAGATAATCCCTTACTTGTTCCCAAGTTTTGCAAAATGCCAACTGGAATAAAATGTGTTACCTTTGTGATTATCTTATATCTAAACCTCTGCAGGCAGCTCCCTTATCTCAGTGCTTTGCCAGACATGCAGGTTGGCCACTCATTGCCAACTCCTAAATACCTCCACGGGAGTAAGCGCAATGTTATCTAAATGAAACCCAGTATGTAGGTCTGTCTAACTGTGTCAAACTTTCAAATTGCTCTGAGCCAAGAGGTGGTTCCAATAGTTTATAAAATTAGTTTGAGCCTACTTAGGTTTAGCTTTTCAACATTACCAACAAGGGAAAAAGGCAAATCCAATGATAAACTTCCACTAGAAAGTTGTTTAGAATTTCAAGCCACATCCAAATCAAGAAAATGCAATTATTTTGGCAAAACTAACCCTTAATGAGATTATAAGCAACATACCGTTAACCACCACTAGATGGCAGACAAACAAATGAAATCTTAGAAAATAAGCAAAACTGTTCCAAGCCCTGAATGCAGAGCAGAGAGTGAAACCAGCACACCATGACAACAAGTAATAAAGTTATACTGACACTGTATATAATATGTATATCCCCTTATTGGCCCAAACCAACATGGAGATAAAACAACAAAACGAAAAACTTCCCATCTGAAAGAGAAAACCTCCTGGTAGCATAGGGTAGCATATCCCATAAGGAATATCATCCACCTCCCCTTAATCAGCCACTGTTTTTATTTTACTAACTAAATGCAACAATATATACCCCCCACTGATCCAGCACAGAGCGATATCGCGCCAAAAAGGACCAGCGGCGGGAAGGTTAACCCCCGCCCCTGGATCTCACATAGCAAGTGCTCCCCATACAGTCAAGCACAATAAACCTGAAATATGTCCCATAACATTTAAGACAGTATGCAGCACCATGCCCAATGTAAATAAAATCCCCTACGACACGCACCCACATGCACAAGTATAGCAGCCAAACTAATAAAAGCACTGCAATGGCAGCGAGTGTTTTTTATGGCACCCTGAGAATAAAAGGGGGCACGTATCCCACGTGTCAGTAACCAAACTGTAAGCTAGTGAGTACCAGGCAATCTAAGGGAAAAGAGGGGAGTTCAAGCATACTCCAACTGTAACAACAAGCAGAGCTGCATGAAATCAATTAGGAGCCGTTGCAGTCACTGGCCCCTCAGTTAAACAGCGCTGTATCTCCATAAAGGCATATGGTCTGTGCAGCCCTAATGCCCCCAGAGTCACTACTGCAAATACCGGTGTACCTCTATCACATATTCAAACACCCAAAAAATCCTCAGACTGCAAATACCGGTGTACCTCTATCACATATTCAAACACCCAAAAAAAATCCTCAGACTGCAAATACCGGTGTTCTATGTCCCAGCACTAACAACCCCATGCACGCCACTAACATTCTCTTACCGCTCTCAGTCTGCTGCTCCAAACTAATCCTGTGAGAGACAAGACAGACTCTCTAGTGCTGCAAAGGCTGACACTGCAGATTGCCAGATTCAAGCACGGACCCAGTGCAGGGAAAACCCCCTCCTCATTAGAGACAATAAATACCTCGCATACCAACTCAGCAGTTGAATGGAAGCAAACTGTCAAATGTCCCCTTATCAGTCAGGCAATAAAGGCAGAAAATACATTACTGCCGTGCCTGTGAGGGGAATAAAAGCCAGTCACACTAATCTAAACTCTTCCAAATCAGATACTGTCCCCGAGCTCAAGGAGTGGGATTAACCCCTAATGTGCTTAAACCCTCTACCCATGAAGGATAAGCAATTACCTTAAGGGCTCCAGCTGCAGGGGCAGGACAGACAAGACAAAGCTTCTTGCTGTCATGAAGAAGATGTTTTCTCAACTCCTACAAATATCAATCTGCTGGTTTTCCCGCTCAGCCCACATCTTTAGCACTTTGCCTACAGCTCCTCCTATAGCACCTCCTACCCCATACAGGGCCTCTTCCTCCCCAGGTCAAAGCTCCCTCTATCTATGCTTCGCCCCGCCTCCAGGAGCCACTTATTCTTTGAGTTAGACATAGTAATTTAAAATAAATTAAGATAAAATACTCGTAAAATATTTGTAAGGTTTATTTTTGAAAAATATTAAAGGGACAGTGCACACAAATATGCAGACACATGTGTATTATAAACTAATATAAGTAAGAACATGATTTGATAATGATATATACATCCATGTTCATTAATTATATATTCATACTTGTGAACACCCCACACTGAAATCATAAATCAAATGTACACGTCCCTTTAATACATGTGGGAAAAATATGTAATATGTTGTATGGTGTATAAATCTAACAAATAAAGAGACCAATTGTAAACATTCTTTTTATTAACTTTCTAACTAACAAACAAAAAAAACAAACATAAGATATTAATGTGGGTGATAAAATGGTCCACCACGTGTTTTAACCCCAGAATAAAATGCCCTTCCCTCCCACCTTCTTTCTCTGAACATTATAGCACGCTGTTCTTTTTGATTTTCAATGACTCTGGTTAAAAGTCTTCTTATTTTTTGGTTGTGAAGTTGATTTTTGCGAAAATTGTGAAGCATTGAGTCTTTTAAAACGGTGAGATTGGTGTTTATATTTTCTAGCAAAACACACATTTTATCAAATGTATTCTCTTCCCGTTTTCCTGTTAGAAATAAAACAAATATATTAAACTACATTAAAAATTTAATTGCACTATGCACAAATGTAAAATATTGTTATGATGAAGAAAAAAAGAAAAAACAAATTGATAGTTCATGTGTTAAAAATAAAAACTGTGACAACAATGTAATTTTGTTTTAAAACAAAAAATGCCCACACATAAGTGACATTCTTTATTAACCCTTTGGCTGCTAAGCCATTTCCCACCTGGGTGCTAATATTTTCTTTTAATTTTTTTATTTTTGATTTTTTTTTTTTTTTTTTTTTATTGAGGTTTGAATATAAGGCATACAAACAATCTATGACATCTGAGAAATATACATAAAATATGCTGCAAAACATGAATATAACAGTTTATGCTCAATTAAGTAAACATATCTCTCGTTCGTATTGAATTATCTATCAACAGCCAAATATATAGACAAAAAAGAAAAAGGCAAGCACATTTTCAGTCCAATTGCAAGAGAAATTTAGTAATAAAGCCTATGGAAACAACACCTCATTTTAAAGGGTAAAGGGGGGTATATCAATTACATACTAGTAGTGAACGCGTTGAAATTAAAGTAAGGGTATCGTAGGGGATCTGTGTCCCTAAGCCTAACCAGTAGGCTATATGAGCGGGGGGAGGGCTATTTATGGCCACATCAAAAATACCCAATATAATTAAAACCAGGTTGGGCTATGTCAAAATAATGTTGAAGTTACAGTTATAATAAATATTGAAAAAAGAAACATCAACAACTCTCAAGTTACTGAGACCTAGTATTTGCCATACAGTACGCATATTTAGTTGAGTATAGCATTAAACTATAACTAGGTAAGATATTGACTATAAGGTCGAATTCCAACAATCATAGTTTAAGTATCGCTAGACTGTTAGATCTATTAGACAATGATTCACAGCTAAAGCAAAGCCTACACATCAGACTTTTATTTTCCACTGGGACCAGTATATAAAAAATAAGGGGCTGAAAAATATATATGTAGAATATAACAGTGTATCTTATGTCTAAGGACCACTATAGTAGTGTGTGCGGAACTGGGAATTAATCTTAAAAATAGGCCGCTAGGGGCTAAAATATTACTCAACAGTAATGGAAACAGGCGAAGCTAGACCTGGGCTTAAATGTACAGATAGTAAGGAAAATACAGATCTGCCACAGGAGTACGGGCCCTATACCCTGCGGCCTTAAACCTAGGTTCAGACTGTCCAATTATTATATGTTAGAGCTCCCACTTTTGTACCTTCAGATGAGTACATGGCAATGATAAATTCCTTCAGGGTCCCATAGTTCCGCACCTAGAACATTGCATCACCCCCTAACCTACATAATAGCAGATTAGCAACCAGCCTTTAATACATAGGGTAAAAAAAAGGGGTGTAAGACATCTATGGATGGTTGACATCCAAACTATAGAAAAAGTGTAGCTGGCCTAGTATAAGGGTAACTAGAACTATAAAGAGTAAAGCTATATCACAACTCAATAAAATATTGTAATACCTATGCTAAGTAAAAACATATGCTAATAGCCTTAAGATGAGCTAGGAGCATTGTGGATATTCGCTGGCGCCATAGAGAGTATCAACTAGTATTCTGGGAAATGTTAAACTGGGGCATTTGACCAAGTAATGAACATGTGTGAAACTCAGTAGAAACTATATACTCCTACTTCATTCATGCAGTAATTAAAGTAGCATTTATATATATATATATATATATATATATATATATATATAATCTCCTATCTCTGGTAAACTTACATCAAAGTATAAAAAATGGCAGCATAAAGTAGCTAAAGACTCATCTTAAATTTAAATATTGGATGTTGTGATTGTCACCCCAACTCTGTAGGAGGGAATAAGTAATGCCCTTTAGTTATATAGGAGGTGGGGATAAATATGTGACTATCTATTCCTATAACATGTAAAGATTAAACGGTCCCTAGACAAATGTATGTCTTATCTTAAACAAGAATACAACTTTGTTGTCAACATTAAGAATAATCCTTGCTAGTGTACCCCTAAAATATAGCTTTCATCTAGTTTGCACAAAAAGGGATAGCAGCTTTCACATAAGACACAGGAGTCAGAGTAAAACACAAATGGAATAACACTAAAAATCCTAAAAGGCATAACAATCTTATAAAACAGTTATATTTCGCAACAATCCTTATTTGGTAGGTCACCTATACCAGTTCTTTCAGAGGTAGTGTTTTCCCCCACCGTTCCTGTATTAAGCCATGTGCAGAACTTGTTTGGCAAGTAGAAAGTAACTGTCATATTGCAGAGCATAAAACCTGTAAAATGTTCCAGTTCCCTCTAACTAAATAAGGCAGCAATCAAGGAGTTCCCAAGAGATACATAAAAAATTATAGAAAACATGACTAATAGTAAACTTAGTACCTTCAGAGAGCAGATCACGTAAGTCTAATGCAGCTGGTAAACTGAAACTGATCATTTACTCCCCTCTAGTGGTCGCAGTTAGCATTTACATCTTGTTACTAGATATTTGAGTAAGCGTGCAGTAACATTACTGCAGATTGCGAGATAACATAGTAGATGTGCGGCTTGTCCAAGAATATCTCCCCTATTAAACCTATCTTCCTTCTATTAAAATAACAGTTAGGCTAATTAACCCAAACGAAGAGCATAAAGTCATCCTTCAAGGGAAAAAACATACATAAACTAACTATGTCTATTATAATATTCAAAGAGCAATCAGTTCTGCAGTATCCTTGGATCCGTGTGAAAAGTGAACCCTAAAATAACTATTGGGAGTACCTTAGTGATTGGTATATAGTAGACATTATCATATCTATCATTGAACAATACAAGATACAAAATACATGTGTTATATCACGCTACCAGCATAGAAACAGGACACCCAAATAGAGTGACAATGGAGCCGCATAGTAAAAAAGGAGAAGCGGGTAATTATAGTGAAAAACAACAAATACATTAAAACAGGCTTGCATAAAAACATTGAACTACAGGTAAAACTAAATTTTAAACTAAGGAATGAGCCTTATATATACAACTTACGGGCTGGGCTATAAAATATAGCAGAAGCAACAAGCCTCAACAGAAACACTGTAATTGTCCCCCATGTGAGTCCAGGGATTTCGACATTACTATCATCTTGAAAATAGATGAGCATGCCACCGCTTAACAGATAGGGTCCCTGAGGCAGGCCAGTAGTAACAGGCATCATCTACCCCACTCCTGTACTGAAGAACACGTGTCCCTGAGAAATCGTGAAGAGTGGTGTTGAATCTCGGGGGTAAAATTTATCAGCTTCTTGTAAGAGCCTGTCCAAAGGGGTGTATACATGAAAATAGATATGTAGTGGGGCAATTCGATCAGGGACTGTCACCTTCGCTGGAGCACACCAATGTTCTGTTGGGAGTAAGTCCTCTCCATAATAAGACCTAACTGCCAGCTCATCCCTAGCCATACCGGGCATTGTATTTCCCGGTCCAAATTTCTGCAAATCTGCAGCTGGTCTGCGAGTGTCTGGTGTTCTCTCCTCCTCCTCCGGAGTGTCTGCCGACATAGCTTCAGCTTCAGTAGACATCCCATTCCCGGCAACACATTCTCCCACTGCAGCTTCAGAAGTTTTCATGTTCTCCCAGTTGTCACGATCTATGACACTCTCGCAGTTTACTGCGCAGTTAGGGCACCTCTGGGCTTTAACACATCGGCAGTGAGCCACTTCCAAGATGGCTCTAGTCAGTTGTAATTCGACTAGTTGAAGAGCCTTCTCTAGGGATTGTAGAACTGTAATCTGCCTTCTAGCAGTAGCCGCCATGTTGCCTGTAGGATCGAGTAATGTCCTACACAATAATGGGGCCAGAGTGTAATCAGCTCACCGCAGTAGTCGACTGAGGCCCGATGTCAAGAAGAGAATTTATCTCTCTATGTTGCAGAACCTACATGGCATCAAAAGTGCTTCAAAAGTTGAGATGTATTTGCCAAGTAGCCAGGCAAAATGGCACCGGTCAATCTGAGTACCGCATCCACTATTTTCCAGTGTTGTACTCCCTAAAGTTCTTCCTTCACTCCATCGGCTCCATACCCGATACCAGCAAGTCTAGAGACCCAAATCTCCCCTTTTTAGTATAGATTCAAACAATATCTTGGTCTTAAAATAGTTTTGTGATCAATTTGCGCAGAGAGCTACAGACCAGCACGTCTGCTTCTGCTGCTAGCTAGCTCCGCCCCCTTGAATTTTTTTTTTTACTTTTTTATTTTTTTTTACAGACCCCCAATACTCACATTGTTGGAGAGGTTAGGCGATTACCTTTCCAACAGTGGGTCTTGGGGGTCTGTAGCTGCTTAGATGCCTGAGATACAGGCTTCTAAGCAGCATGCCCCCTCCTCCTATACTTAACATTGTTAAGTATAAATAAAGTTGCGCGGTGACGTCATCACGTAATTGCGCGTGATGTCACCACGCATCACGTGAAGCCCCGGCGATGCCCGTCATTCTACAGGCACGCTCGCTGGGGTAGGATCAGTAAGGAGCCCCCAGATCTCCCTCAAGGTGGGAGAGTGCTCATGACGGCTCTGAGCCGTCATTAGCACCAGAGTGAGAAACTCTGTGACGGCTCAGAGCCGTCATTAGCACTCAAAAGTTTAACATGTAAATTAACATGTTAAGGTGTAAATGAATACATACCTTGTTCATGTGGTTGAGGATCTTCTCCATTGTCAGCATCAACCACATTTGCACTAATTGCATTTTCATCATCTTTAAAAATAAGAAAATGAAATTAGTTAGAAACATATTTATATATTTTTTTCTATATTACAAGTAGTGAAAATAAAATATTGTGCATCCATTAATGTATAACAAATCCCTTTTATGGATGCATAATTAATAACCATCCATTACAAGTGCTTTTAACATTATTTACAAACCAGAAGCAGGTTTTTGGGGTTAAACTTTGCAGATGTAAGGAAATATCCTAACATGTTATAGATCAGGGGATTTACATATTGGTCTATAGGGAACTTTGTCATCTAAGAAAAAATAAATATATATATTCAAAAATTACAACGCTTAAAGGGACACTGAACACACTCATAGAACATGCAATTTTAAGCAAATTTCTAATTTACTCCTATTATCAAATTTTTATTATATTCTTGATATCTTGATTTGAAAAAGAAGGCATGTAAGCTAAGGAGCCAGCAAATATTTTGGTCAGCAGTTGTTTATTTGTGCATGAACTTATCCAACAATCAAGAAGAACAACCCAGGTTGATTGTCAAAAATGTGCTAACTACTAACAACTAAACCTACATTATTGCTTTTCGAATAAAGATAGCAAGAGAATGTATAACATTTGATAATAGGAGAAAACTGGAAAGTTGATTTTAATTGCATGCTGTATCTTATTCACAAAATAAAGAATGTGGGTTCATTGTCCCTTTAAATTGATGTTTAAATTTACATGCTAAATGATTATAAAATAAAAATATCCACATATATACCGGTAATGATGAATTCCAGATTTTGAATTTCTGCAATTTCAAATTGGTCACTTCCACGCGCTGCCTCAGTGCTTTCAGCAAGTAATGCTGGTGATGTAGTAACTTCTTGCACTAAATTAAAATAAACTTTATGTATTTTTTTATAAGGAACATGATATGTTTTTTAATAAATTTAAAAAAAGAAAATTACCTTCATCCACATCCTCAGTATTATTTTGCTGTGAAACATCACTTTCTAGGCCAACAGAGACATCTACATGTTCTTCACACAAGGGAGAAGTCTGGGAAGATGATGCTGAAGTCGACTGTTGCTCAATGTCCACATTAGGGTTTACAGACATTAAAAGTTTAATAAATATTCTTTCGTATTTTAAAAATCGCCTCCTCCTCTTATTCTTTCTTTGAACTTTCCTTTTAATGTCTGCAACCCTTTTGCGACATTGAGCAACAGTCTTTATATGTGTGGCATTTAAATTGACCATTTCAGCAATATCTTCCCAGATTGCATCCCTTGTCTTTAAACTAGTGTCACGCCTCTGTGGTCCAAAAAGCATGTCATAGTTTGGTTTCAAAGCAGATACAAGGATTTCATTCTCCACAACTGTAAACCTCTCAGCAACCATTTTCAAATATCTCATCAACTGCCTCACAGAATAAAATATGATATCTATATAAATATACATGTGACCAGAGTAAAATGTAAAATTCGCTGTGATTGGAGAATATTAAGGAAGTACTCATAAATATGCGTACATAAATGTATTGCAAGGTATTATGGTAACAGAAATAATATAACAGTAAATATGATTGGTTAACAAATATTGCACATTGAACATTTTTTAAAACATATACGCAATTTCATAATAATACAAATGAGTGAAAATATCTAAATAAAGAGCATAAAAATATTTATTGTATGATTTCAATAAAAAGAATAACAAAATATAACCAGAACAGTAAAAACCAAATTCATTGCGAAGGAGAGTTTCATTGCGAAGGAGAGGGCGTAAGATGGGTGTTCCATGGGCGTTCCATGGGCGTAACCTGAGTAAATCTCGCAAGTTTCGCAGATATGTTACAATGATATAAAAACATAAGCCATACGAATCGCACATTCAACACACATACATGTCTCGCCACCCATCCTTTGGCGAATTAACATGAATAACATTATTTACAATATTTATTTCATTTGAAAAATAATACGATATAACGTATTTAGACAATATACTATAACTGTAGTTTTACATTTTGAAATATGCAAACGCAAACTGAAATAAAGTGAATCGTTAAAATTACGAAGCGACGCAATGATATTTGGAAACCCATTTCGAAGTTTGTGAAATGATATAAGGAGGCGAAGTCTATAGTTTACTATGGACAGCTTATCGCGTAACGTATTGTTTACAATGGACTGCCCACTTTATACGATCATTACGCAAGGCGTGAAATTTGCGAGATAGGCGAGTCAGAAATACACATTTCTCGCCGCCAATGATGAGCTTTCAATCATCGAGCCCTATGTGATAAAAAACATTTATATATATATATATATATATATATATATATATATATATATATATATATATATATATATATCATAATAACTATACACAGCGTAAATCATAATTTAAGTGCACTGGATGTGCAAAAAACCCCAATAAATTTGTACTTAAAAGTACAAACTACAAAGCGTAATTGTTTTTTTTTTTGTAAAATGGGCTTAACATGGATGTTCCATGGGCATATATGACATTGGCCTCTAGTTATCAAGCCGTCAACCGCAAATACGCTGGAATTCCGCAGCGTATTTGTGGCGAGGCTGATTCGCCTTAGTTATCAACCCCTACTGCCCGGCAAAAGTAGAATATAGTGACGTAAGCTTCGATCCGCCGGACTCAGTCCGACACAGATCGATGCTTACGTCACTACAGATGTTCCGAACACAAGTTCGGCACAATCTGACTACTTTTGGTAGTTATCAAACTACTACCAGGTATGCTCGCCACTATTCCAGGCCAGCGTACCTGGATTTCAATCCGCCGCCCTGGAGGCGGCGGATCCCATAGGAATCAATGGGAGTCTGACCATAGCGAAAGCTCATGTTCGCTGCTGCCCAATATCCCATTGATTCCTATGGGAAACGTCTGCACCTAACACTCTAACATGTACCCCCAGTCTAAACACCCCTAATCTGCCCCCCTACACCGCTGCCACCTACTTTATACTTATTAACCCCTCATGTTCGCTGCTGCCCGATATTCCATTGATTCCTATGGGAAACGTCTGCACCTAACACCCTAACATGTACCCCCAGTCTAAACACCCCTAATCTGTCCCCCCTACACCGCCGCCACCTACTTTATACTTATTAACCCCTAATCTGCCCCCCCTACACTGCCGCAACTAAATAAATTTATTAACCCCTAAACCGCCGCTCCCGGAACCCGCTGCAACTATAATAGACATGTTAACCCCTAAACCGCCGCTCCCGGACACCGCCGTCACCCACATTATACATATTAACCCCTAATCTGCCACCCCCTATACCGCCGCCACCTAGATAAACTTATTAACCACTATCCTGCGGATCCCGGAACCCGCCGCAACTAAATAAATTGTGTAACCCCTAAACCATCGCTCCCGGACCCCGCCGCCACCTATATTAAACTTATTAACCCCTATCCTGCCCCCCCCTATACCGCCGCCACCTATATTAAAATTATTAACCCCTATCCTGCCCCCCCTCACCGCCGCCACTATAATACAATTATTAACCCCTAAACCTAAGTCTAACACTAACCCTAACACCCCCCTAACTTAAATATAAATTAAATAAATCTAAATAATATTACTCTTATTAACTAAATTAATCCTATTTAAAACTAAATACTTACCTATAAAATAAACCCTAATATAGCTACAATGTAATTAATAATTACATTGTAGCTATTTTAGGATTTATTTTTATTTTACAGGCATCTTTCAATTTATTTTAACTAGGTACAATAGTCCCTACCCTATTCTACATTACAAAGTATTCAGCTCTTTTACCAGCCCTTAAAAGGGCTTTTTGCAGGGCATTGCCCCAAAATAATCAGCTCTTTTACCTGTAAAAAAAAATACAACCCCCCAACATTAAAACCCACCACCCACATACCCCTACTCTAACCCACCCAAACCCCCCTTAAATAAACCTAACACTACCCCCCTGAAGATCTCCCTACCTTGAGTCATCTTCACCCAGCCGGGCCGAAGTCTTCATCCGATGGGGCAGAAGAGGACATCCAGACCGGCAGAAGTCTTCATCCTATCCGGGCAGAAGAGGACATCCGGACCGGCAGACATCTTCATCCAAGCGGCATCTTCTATCTTCATCCATCCGACGAGGAGAGGCTCCATCTTCAAGACCTCCGGCGTGGAGCATCCTTCCTGGCCGACGGACTAACGACGAATGCCTGGTCCTTTAAATGACATCATCCAAGATGGCGTCCCTCGAATTCCGATTGGCTGATAGGATTCTATCAGCCAATCGGAATTAATGTAGGAAAAATCTGATTGGCTGATGCAATCAGCCAATCAGATTGAAGTTCAATCCGATTGGCTGATCCAATTAGCCAATCGGATTGAACTTCAATCTGATTGGCTGATTGAATCAGCCAATCAGATTTTTCCTACCTTAATTCCGATTGGCTGATAGAATCCTATCAGCCAATCGGAATTCGAGGAACGCCATCTTGGATGACGTCATTTAAAGGACCAGGCATTCGTTTTAAAACTACCTTTTAGCTAGGTAGTTATTAAATAGTTAATAACTATTTAATAACTATTGTACCTAGTTAAAATAAATACAAAGTTACCTGCAAAATAAAAATAAATCCTAAAATAGCTACAATGTAATTATTAATTACATTGTAGCTATATTAGGGTTTATTTTATAGGTAAGTATTTAGTTTTAAATAGGATTAATTTAGTTAATAAGAGTAATATTATATAGATTTATTTAATTTATATTTAAGTTAGGGGGGTGTTAGGGTTAGTGTTAGACTTAGGTTTAGGGGTTAATAATTTTATTATAGTTGCGGCGGTGTAGGGGGGCAGGATAGGGGTTAATAGGTATTATGTAGGTGGCGGCGGGGTCCGGGAGCGGCTTAGGGGTTAACATATTTATTATAGTTGCGGCGGGTCCGGGAGCGGCAGTTTAGGGGTTAACATATTTATTATAGTTGCGGCGGGGTCCGGGAGCGGCGGTTTAGGGGTTAACATATTTATTATAGTTGCGGTGGGGTCTAGGAGCGGCGGTTTAGGGGTTAATAACTTTATTTAGGGGGTAGAACAGTATAGTATAGTGTGAGTGCTTAGTGACAGGGGTATCAATAAAGCTGTAAAAAAGCCGAAGAGCAGCGAGATTGATGAGTGATAACTATCACAGTCCGCTGCTCATCGCCCCGTACTTGGTGCGCGGCTTTTTGACAGCTTTATTGATAACTTAGGCGAGCGTATTCAGGTCCGCGGCGGCGATGTGAGGCGAGCTTAGGTGAGCGTATTGGGCCGGCGAATGCAGAAAATTACGGAGCTTAATAACTAGAGGCAATTGTCTCTTAAATCCCATTGTAATTCTATAAACATTTTCACCCTACATTTCTCACTGTTTTTTCTCGCAACTTAAAACGTGACAAGCTTTTATTAAAATACTCAAAAATCAAATTACTCTAAATTGAAAATAACTGCAAATTTAAGGTACAGAGCACTGAAAACAGCATCATTTTATTTGTTTTAGGTGTAATATTAAAGTTTAAACATACGCTGGATTAACCATGTGTACTTCGTCTTCCATTACAATCTTTTACGTAACAGAGAGCTCTTATTATTTATATGGGAGACATCTCGCCACTTGTAGGGACAGCTGCTTTTTTATAGAGTTCCATTAGGACTGCCCCTGCAAGTTTGAGCGTGGAAAACCATGTCTAGTTTGCGAATTTTATAGAATCGGTCCCTCAGTATTGGACTTTGGTATACAGACAGATATAATATATAAAAGCGTGTGTGTGTACACAATTTGATTAAATAAAGAAATCTGATATCCCTGAAAGACCAACTCATTTTAATTGGTTGTGGTTTCAAACAATAAAACCAGCTATTTCATATATAAAAATAAACATAAAAGCTATTTCTCTTACACTTTATACTCTGCCTTTGGTATATCAAGTCTTTGGAAACACATTAAGCAAACTGTCTGGACCAACAACTTTGTTTAATGAGACTTTAACAACTGATTTTACTTCAGTTTCTGAAGGAGGAAAATTTATTATATCTAATGGTTCAAGGTTTAGTGTAGGGTGCTAATACTTTTCCAAAATGTTTCCTTATAATGTAAGAATTGACTACTACATCCATCTTAATATAACATTTATCACAAATTTAAACTGAATTTAATAGGATTTTTTTGGACTAGAATAGCAGGAATTTACCCGATTTGTTTCCATATGATAACATTTTTTAGTTATTTTAATATTTTCCCTTTATTTCTTCTGGTCCCATTTGTGTGTCTCTGAATTTTAGCACTGCATATTTTTTACGTTATTTCACTTTAACTTTGTATTAAAGGACACTGAACCCAAATGTTTTCTTTCGTGATTCAGATAGAGCATGAAATTTTAAGCAACTTTCTAATTTACTCCTATTATCAAATTTTCTTCATTCTCTTGGTATCTTTATTTGAAATGCAAGAATGTAAGTTTAGATCCCGGCCCATTTTCGGTGAACAACCTGGGTTGTTCTCGTTGATTGGTGGATAAATTCATCCACCAATAAAAAAGTGCTGTCCAGAGGTCTGAACCAACAAAAAAAAGCTTAGATGCCTTCTTTTTCAAATAAAGATAGCAAGAAAACGAATAAGAACAATTGATAATAGGAGTAAATTAGAAAGTTGCTTAAAATTACATGCTCTATCTGAATAACAAAAGACATTTTTTGGGGTTCAGTGTCCCTTTAACTGATTTGTGAGTTGAGATTTATATTTTCCTGACTTCAGGATTGTTTTTCTTTTCTTTAATTTTATGGACTAATTTCCATCCAATGGCAGTGAAGGGTAAATAGGAGCGCCTAAGGCTTAGGTATAATCAGGAATCACACTTTCAGTTAAAAATATAAAACAGTTTATTACAACATATCCAATAATAACAAATAAAGTAAAAATAGAATGTAATAATATAAATTCAACCTTTCGGTGGTTGGACCCAGTTGTGGGACCCTTGTCTTTGCGTGAATGAATCAGTATATCATCCGATTAACACAAATGGTTGAATGGGGACTTTTAAATCCTCCAACAATGTAAGAATGCGTATAAAACAGATATTGTACTTTGACACAATAATAAATTAACCCAATAATAAATTGACACAGATTCACAATGTATAATGTGTGACACAGTGGTGAAAATCAGTGGTTTCCAAAAATGTGTAAAAAATAGTGTGAAAAAAGGTGAAATCCAATAATTCTTTAAAAATTGAAAAAATCTTTATCAAAATGAAAAATGAAAAATGGAAAATCAAAAATAAAAAACAATGAAAACCGGTTTCAAAAAAGATATTCTCGTGGATAAAAGTGAGGACAAAAAATATATGTGATAGTGACAATATTAATGTGTGATGATAGTGACAACGATATGAACAGAGATTGATCAGATCTCTAATCAGCCATGGTACTGGTACTGATAGGAAATTGATCTTACTAAATATACAATAACAGTGCTATCAGATTCAAACAATTAAAGTAACTTTGATCACCTATCCGCTCTAAAATAGGCGGATCACAATGTTGTTACCAACACTAGAAACAATAAGAATGTTTTTAAAATAATTGCATATACTCTATAACATGTCCAGATATGTGATGATAAAAATCCAATTTAGTAATAGTCCATGGTATAAGAAGACTGATAGGAAGAGATAAAAACAATAATAAAAGGAATAGTAAAAAGCTGTCCTGATCCAGAGTCCTAGTCCGTACAGCATGGACCTGAAAACAGAAACAGAAAGAATCCTCACATAAAGGGCCTATAGGGTAAAGTCTAATGGTTATCAAACTTACCCCAAAATGCCAAAAGTCCTGGTATTGATGAAGCCTCACAAATCTCTACGCGTTTCGGCCCTGCCACGGGGCCTTTTTCAAGATAAAATGAGGCTAAGCTGATACTTGACTTTTATACCCAATATCTAGGGGAGTTATTGAATCTAATGGCGCCAAATTAAGAATATCGTCGGTAAAACTGCCGCCAAACGCTTATCGCGTCATTTCCTCCGCTAAACCGGATATCCGCTTTATCGGGTAACTTCCGGTTGCGTCATTTCCTGTGGCGCGGCCAACTTCCGTTTCTATTTGTTTATTCTTACCGACGGCCGCGCTGCCATTTTGGTTTTGGGCAAAAACCTTTTGTATTTGGGCAAACAATATATATTTCTTGTTTTCTATGGAAAAATACTCTTGTTTGGCAAAAATACTTATAGACTAGCTGGCTGGGGACTTTATTCTTGTGAGAAAGGAGGGTGTTAATATAATACCTAAATTTGTACTAGATTTTCGGCTCATGAATACCAGGATACACAGGTATTTTGGACAAATAGTTCCATCAAGTCTGGCATAAAAAGGTGCATAAAGAAGGTGCATAAACATGTGATCATAAAGAAGTTTAATAAAATATTTTATAAAATGTTGTTTGGGCACAAAAATTGTTAAACTCATTTAAATTCATGTTTAAGATAGACACATATCTATAAGCTTAATTGCAATAATTACTAAGAATGGGATGAATCTAATATGAATGATATATACAGACCTTGATATTAACTTATTGTATCTCAACCACTCAACGGATTACATTAGTGGTAATGGATGTAAGGTGTTAGAGGAACAGACTAACAGCTGTTCAAACTAATTAGATGGTTACAGACAATAGAAATATGTTTGGTGTACTTGTGGGATATCTGACCTCCAAATAATTCCATACTCGTAAATTAGAGAAGATATATATGTATGTGTATATCAAGACATTGGAAATGATGATGGGGAATCATTGTAAACGTACAGTTACAATAGAAGATCATTATGGATGTGTGGTATCCATAGAATTCAACACTCAATATATATCAACATCTTGTAGAAGACCCAGGATTCAGTGACCTCTTGGTGATATCTTAGCACTGTTGACCAGAAATCTTGTTTAAGTGGAATCAGATAGGATACCGGTAATGGAGGATGGTGGCTTTTTATTATTGGAATAAGTGCACTATTTCAAAGTTGGCATTATGTCCCTTGGGGTAGATACAGTCCAAGTTGAATAGCCACTTCGCTTCTGTCTTCAGCATTTTGCTTTCCATGTTGCCACCCCTCCAATCCTTGTTCAATTTACAAATCCCCATGAACCTGAAACTTTTGTTGTTTCCCCCATGTATTTCTTTAAAATGTTTGTAGAGGGGCAGGTCTATTTTTCCCCATTTGATCTGCAGTAAGTGCTCCCGGATTCTATCCTTCAGTTTTCTGGTGGTCTGCCCAACATACTGCAGACCACAGCCACACTCAATTAGATACACCACAAAGGTGTCTGTACATCTGATGGTTTGTTTAACCTGAAATACTTCATTAGTTACTTTAGATTTAAGGCAGTTGCTCTTAATGCCATGCTGACATGCCTTACATAGGTGGCATGGGTAAAAACCACAGAGTTTCTTGCCTGTAACTCCCAACAAAATCTTCGTGTTGGTATTGCATTTAGGGATGCTTGGAGCCAGTGTGGACTTCAGATTGTTTGCCTTCCTATAAATAAAATGGGGTCGTTCAGATAGATGTTCCCCTATAATGTCGTCATCCTTGAGGAGGTGCCAATGTCTTTTCACTATGTCTTCTATTGTCTTTTTTCTCTCGTTGTACTGGGTTATAAAAGGGATCTTAAGACTCTCATCTGCTCCTGTGTTATGTTTGATTTTGTATTCGAGTAGGGTTTCTCTTTTCATATTGTTCACATCCCGTATGGTTTTATCTATATGTGATTCGTTATAACCCCTTTCAAGGAATCTGTCCTTAAGTATTTGAGACTGTTTTTTCCAAGTTTCTTCTTTTGAACAGTTCTTTCTTATCCTCATAAGCTGCCCCTTTGGAATATTGGATATCCATTTGTTGTGATGACAGCTTGATTGGTGAATGTAGTTATTGGAATCAACTTCCTTGAAGTGTGTTGATGTCTCGATTCTCCCATTCTCAACTTTGATATCCAGATCTAAGAAGACAATGTGATCTTTGCTAATGGTGTTTGTAAACTTCAAATTTGATTGATTTTCATTCATTACCTCTAATGTATGTTCCAAGTCTTCTCGGTTCCCTTTCCAGATGATTAGAAGGTCGTCTATATATCTTTTATAGAGGACCAGGTCCGCGCCCGCTGGGCAGGACTCCCAAAAGATGGTTTCCCATCTGCCCATATAAAGATTGGCGTAACTAGGCGCGAACCTGGTCCCCATAGCAGTCCCACATACCTGGCGATAAAACACTCCATCCCAACAGAAATAGTTATGTTTTAGGATGCAATCTATTCCATCCAATATAAATCTTCTCTGGGGTTCAGGCATGCTTTCATCTTTATCGAGATAATTTCTGATGGCTTCTAAACCTTCATCGTGTGGAATAGAGGTATATAGCGACGTTACATCGCTAGTGACCAATATATAATTGTCATCCCATTCGATGTTCTTTAGTAAGTTCAAAACCTCAGTGGAGTCTCTTAGATAGGAGGATAGTGTTCTTACATATGGTTGTAATTGCTTATCGATGTATTCAGATAAGTTACTTGAGAGTGATCCTATACCTGATATAATTGGTCTCCCAGGGGGGTTGACTAGGCTCTTGTGGATCTTAGGTAGATGGTAGAATACAGGTATCTTAGGATGTTTATTGGTTAAGTACCTGTATTCCTTATCATTCAGTATGCCCATTTCGTTTGCTTCAGCCAATAGGTCATCTAAAGCAGTCTTATAGTGGCCCGTGGGATCTGAGTTCAAGATTTCATATGTCTCCTTATCGTCAAGGATCCTCTTGGACTCTTTCCAATAGTCCGTTTTGTTCATCAGGACTATCCCACCTCCCTTGTCGGCCGATTTGACCACTAGATCTTTATTCTTTTCCAACTTCGATATTATCTGTAGTTGTTTGGCATCCAGATTTCTTTTGTGTGCTTTTGTGGAACTCAATTTCTTGATGTCACTACACACCATAGCTTCAAAAGCTTCAATAGCCGGGCCCTTACAATGAGTAGGGTAGAAGTTGGATTTGGGTTTTAAATCCGAGTGTTTGAAGTGATTTTCATCAGCTTGTCATACAAAAACAAGGGACGGCGATGGGGGCGAAATTTGCGCCCTCATACGCAAATCTCGTGATGGGTTGGTTTGAAGAAATCTATATTTATGGAGATACAAATCCCTTCCGTAAATATATAATTCAATATAATAGGTTCATTGACGACCTCATAATAGTTTGGGAGGCAGAGGAAATAACAGCTGATCAATTCATTCAACATCTAAATAATAATAAAATGGGATTAAATTTCACCAAAGAATGGAACAAAACAGAGATAAATTTCTTAGACATTACACTGTATGGGAATTCTAAATCCAACTCTGTAAATACAGCACTCTACCGTAAACCCATAGCAGGTAATGCGCTGCTCTATGCCACTAGCGGACATCCAAAACATGTCTTTAAAGGCATTATTAAAGGACAGATGATGAGAGTGAAACGTAATTGTTCACTCAATAATGATTACATTAAAGAAAGTGAAGAGTTGGCTCATAGACTAATAGCTAGAGGTTACTCTAAAAATGAGGTTATAAAGATTAAAAAAGAAGTAGACAGATATAATAGAGAGGATTTACTATCCCCCAAAAGAAAGGACAAAATAGATAATAGACCTGCATTCGTCACCAAATATTCGAATCAATACAATGATATATGCAATATCGTAAAGAAATATCTCCCAATTTTATACGGGGATGAAATACTAAAAGAAGTAATTGGTGACGGATGCAAATTTGTCTATAAGAAAAATGATACACTTGCTAATTCACTCTCACCCAGTGTTCTGAAGAATACACAAATACAGACTAATGAAAGTTCATGGCTACGATATAATGGCAGCTATAGATGTGGTAGCACTCGCTGTAAAGCATGCGACTACCATAATGTCACTAGCACATTTAGATCTTATACAACAGGAGAAATCTTTCAGATACATGGTTGTCACAATTGTAGCTCAAATTATGTGATATATTTGGTAGAATGTAATTCATGCAAGGGTCAATACGTAGGACTCACTACACGTGACATTAGGACACGTATTAGAGAACATCTGGGAGACATAAGAAACAAAATCCCCTGCTCAGAGTTAAGTCGACATTTTATTGAGGTTCATAACCAGTCAGTCCATTCCTTCAGTTGGAATGTTATAGAAGCAATTAAAACTCCACCTAGAGGAGGAGATAGGTCGCAAACATTGGGTAGACAGGAAGTCTATTGGATCTTTAGACTAAAAACCCAAATTCCCAATGGATTTAATTCAGAATTCGATTTGGTTAACTTTTGGGAATAGCTATCTCAATTATAGGATAAAAAGCTTTATGAAGTGTGTACATTCGTTTAGATCTATAAAAGTTACTGGTGTATATAAATTTAGCACATAAATTTAGTGTGAATAAGAAAGCTCACCACAGTACTTAGTTTGTACACTAACATATCTGTATATGCTATATATGGGTTTTCTGTGTCAATGATTACCGCCCATGCTCTGTTTGGTCTAAAATCTCCAGTATTTCCTAAAGTGCATTTACTTTTTAAAAAAGAATACTAATATGTTAAATTAAGATACAATACAATGTTCATCTGATTAACTATATGTATAACACATTAAGGTTTAATACTTTTATATATATTCTCATAGAATGTAAACGTTGTTGATTATATGAGAGTTAAAAATATTTATGTATACCTATATGTAACATATTCTCTGACACATATGCGGAGTAAATAGATTATATAAAAAGAGATTGTATCTTAGATATTGTGAGCGGTTTACCATAAAATAGCAGTCTTCCATATTGCTAGATAGGGTTAAGTATTCAGCTGATTTGGGTTAACATGTAATTCGATACCTATTTAAGCTCCTGTAAAACATACATTAGACATGGTCTATGATTACGGCAAGAGCTAGCCGAAACGCGTTAGACCTTTCTATGCTTTTACAACACCTTTTTTTCATGTTTTAACCCTATTCAAATAAATTCTGTTTTTTTTTTTATCTACAACTGGGACTTTGCCATATTTTTTCTTGATACCTCTTTTTGGGAGCAGAGGAACTCTCTTCATTAAGTCCCAGATCACATCGGCACATAGAGGAGCACTGGCCTACTCAGAGGCATTGATTGGATACAGTCCGGTGAGAATGTGGAGGAATTGCTGACGTCACGTCCGATCGGTAAGTCCCGCACATGCTTGCAGCTGAACCAGAGTTGGAGAGAGAGTGATGGTCGCGCCCCATAGCGTGGCTGCCCTTTCGTCTACACAGAGGTGAGCCTAGCCGAGAGAAGCGGAAGACTTCTGCCTTCACGGAAAGGTAAAGAAGGGCTAAGGTAAATGCGGGTGTGCGGGTGAAGTATTTGACGAGACCGCCGTGTCAAGTGTTTGTTTTGTATCATATTGCCAAACTACAATTATCTCACCTGTGTTCTGTCATATGTATCCAGGTATATACCATTCTGACGCTTAAAAAGTATTTCATCCACTTGGTAGCGTTATACAAACTTTGTTATAACCTTTGAAATTTTTCCTCATTTAACGCTCTATGTGGTTATTGCTTTAAGGCCATATATCAGTATTGAATTGTGCATGTGCACTCTTCCTGAAAATAAAAAATATATGCTCAGCCGATGTTAGATAAAGTTAAAGATAAAAGAAAGTTACATTATCTACGTATATATACTTTCTACCTACAGTTTCTATATACAAAACCCATACTGGCTTTATTATGGAGTTAGCTGCTGATAAACAATACTATTCTTTATGCACTGATGATGACTGGGATTTGGATGATATAGAATTGGAAGATCTATCTAAAGTTTGCATTAAAAATGCTGGACTGGGTGATTTGTTTTCTATGCTTGAAGATTATAAATTAAAAGAGCTCAGACTCCGCATGGACAATTGGACATTCACTAAATACATTGCTAAAGGGATGATACCCCGTGGGTTAAGATTACAAAAGTTCCCCACATTTGAGACAGATGACCAGGACTTCATATCAGAATGGAATGACATTCTAACTGAGTGCTCCATTAGACTGATGGGACTTTTAATTAAACATAAGACTGCTTTAATATCTAAATATAAAGAAGAAATTTGTGTATTACAAAAGGAGCTCAGTAAATT
Organism: Bombina bombina; assembly: GCF_027579735.1. NCBI lineage: Eukaryota > Metazoa > Chordata > Amphibia > Anura > Bombinatoridae > Bombina > Bombina bombina. The sequence goes on along the minus strand of NC_069501.1, from coordinate 18,187,630 downwards.
CAGACATGATGATAAATATGTAAAGTTTGATACCATACTACAAGAGACAATTGAAGCTACCAAACGTAATATAATGAACACCAAATATATAAAATTTCAAAGAGATAGTAAGGATTATGCCAACAAAACAGTCTATGTGTGGCGAAGGAAGTTTAGAAGGGCTATACAGACTAATTTTAAAAAACTCCATACAGACCCAAGATAAAAGTTTTAGTCACATAAAGGAAGATATAACTAGTGAGGGCATACCACCAACATATAAGAAAAATAGACGTTGGAGGAAAAAAGTAAGATTTAATACAGACAACTGTAATTTCACCGACGAAGAGGGCTCTGCCTCAGGGACAGACTTCTCAAATTCAGAGGGTAGTTCAGCATCCGATTGGGATAATACACCAAATGAGTTAAGCACTAATCTAGAAGTAACAACAGACATTAATACTCATTTAAATGAGAATATTCAAGCAGGGGGCACAACATTGTATACCAATGAACAAGGAGCTAAACCAAAAGATAAAAGATCCACAGAGGTTTTTCGGGAGGACTCAGGTATACCCAAAGGAGGGGGAGCACTGACAACACAAACAAAACAAGATTTAGTAGAGAAAAAGAAAAAACAGGAAAGGTACCCCACAAGAGAAAACAAAAACAAAAACAATCGGAAATATGTCTAAATACAGTAATTAATATATCTAATCATAGTCTGAGTGAGACTGAATATAAAGTCCTTAGTTATGGACTCAATTTCTGTCCATCTAGGGATTTCACTCTCTTTCAGACTATTTTGGATACTAATAAATTTGTTAGATCACTTACACTTAAGAAACATTTTCTTAAAGAAAACAAAGAAAACAATGTCACAAAACTCAAGACTATGACTGAGAATGATACTACAATAAGTGACAGGACAAATGATTTAACTTTTCAGGACCTTTGCACACGCAATGATCTAGAACAGTTAATATTTGAAGGGAATCTAACCCCAATAGTGGAGGAAAGTAAGGATAAACATGTGGGTTTTAAATGTAAATCCAATTTTTATCCTCTACAGTCCAGAGGTAAACCTCTTGAATTATTCCAGAAAAGAGTTGTGGAGGATCTGACTACTTTACATCAGCAAAAAACAGGGAAAGCGAACAATATAAACAACTTAACCAAAAAAGAAAGAGAAGCATTAATAGCCCTAGAGAAAAATGAAAGTATTGTGATAAAACGGGCCGATAAAGGCAGCAGTATAGTGGTTTGTGACAAAACCTGGTATATAGCTGAAGCTCACAGACAGTTGGATGATACCAATGTCTACGAGAAAGTTAGTCATAATCCTCGTATAGATTTTCAGAGACGTTTGTTTAAGATCTTGAGTGAAGGTAGAAGAAATGGTTTTATAGATCAATCCACATTTGAATATTTATATGTTGAACATCCTAGGACTGCTGCATTTTATCATCTACCTAAAACCCATAAAGGGCTTGAGAATATCAAAGGGAGACCTATCGTGTCGGGTAATGGCTCCCTGCTTGAACATCTGTCCGAATGGGTCGATGATATACTGCAGCCATATGTCCTTAAATTAAACAGTTATGTAAAAGACACTACCCATATACTCAACATTTTCAAGAATTTCACTTGGAATGAAAATTATAGTTGGCTCACAGTAGATGCCACATCGTTATATTCCTCAATACCACACTCTATAGGCTTACTTGCCATAGAGTTTTATTTAAGCAAAGATGGCAATCTAAATGTAGATTTTAAAAACTATATACTTAAAATCATTAGGTTTTTGCTTGAACACAATAGTTTTACTTTTGGAAATGACCATTTCATACAAAAACAAGGGACGGCGATGGGGGCGAAATTTGCGCCCTCATACGCAAATCTCGTGATGGGTTGGTTTGAAGAAATCTATATTTATGGAGATACAAATCCCTTCCGTAAATATATAATTCAATATAATAGGTTCATTGACGACCTCATAATAGTTTGGGAGGCAGAGGAAATAACAGCTGATCAATTCATTCAACATCTAAATAATAATAAAATGGGATTAAATTTCACCAAAGAATGGAACAAAACAGAGATAAATTTCTTAGACATTACACTGTATGGGAATTCTAAATCCAACTCTGTAAATACAACACTCTACCGTAAACCCATAGCAGGTAATGCGCTGCTCTATGCCACTAGCAGACATCCAAAACATGTCTTTAAAGGCATTATTAAAGGACAGATGATGAGAGTGAAACGTAATTGTTCACTCAATAATGATTACATTAAAGAAAGTGAAGAGTTGGCTCATAGACTAATAGCTAGAGGTTACTCTAAAAATGAGGTTATAAAGATTAAAAAAGAAGTAGACAGATATAATAGAGAGGATTTACTATCCCCCAAAAGAAAGGACAAAATAGATAATAGACCTGCATTCGTCACCAAATATTCGAATCAATACAATGATATATGCAATATCGTAAAGAAATATCTCCCAATTTTATACGGGGATGAAATACTAAAAGAAGTAATTGGTGACGGATGCAAATTTGTCTATAAGAAAAATGATACACTTGCTAATTCACTCTCACCCAGTGTTCTGAAGAATACACAAATACAGACTAATGAAAGTTCATGGCTACGATATAATGGCAGCTATAGATGTGGTAGCACTCGCTGTAAAGCATGCGACTACCATAATGTCACTAGCACATTTAGATCTTATACAACAGGAGAAATCTTTCAGATACATGGTTGTCACAATTGTAGCTCAAATTATGTGATATATTTGGTAGAATGTAATTCATGCAAGGGTCAATACGTAGGACTCACTACACGTGACATTAGGACACGTATTAGAGAACATCTGGGAGACATAAGAAACAAAATCCCCTGCTCAGAGTTAAGTCGACATTTTATTGAGGTTCATAACCAGTCAGTCCATTCCTTCAGTTGGAATGTTATAGAAGCAATTAAAACTCCACCTAGAGGAGGAGATAGGTCGCAAACATTGGGTAGACAGGAAGTCTATTGGATCTTTAGACTAAAAACCCAAATTCCCAATGGATTTAATTCAGAATTCGATTTGGTTAACTTTTGGGAATAGCTATCTCAATTATAGGATAAAAAGCTTTATGAAGTGTGTACATTCGTTTAGATCTATAAAAGTTACTGGTGTATATAAATTTAGCACATAAATTTAGTGTGAATAAGAAAGCTCACCACAGTACTTAGTTTGTACACTAACATATCTGTATATGCTATATATGGGTTTTCTGTGTCAATGATTACCGCCCATGCTCTGTTTGGTCTAAAATCTCCAGTATTTCCTAAAGTGCATTTACTTTTTAAAAAAGAATACTAATATGTTAAATTAAGATACAATACAATGTTCATCTGATTAACTATATGTATAACACATTAAGGTTTAATACTTTTATATATATTCTCATAGAATGTAAACGTTGTTGATTATATGAGAGTTAAAAATATTTATGTATACCTATATGTAACATATTCTCTGACACATATGCGGAGTAAATAGATTATATAAAAAGAGATTGTATCTTAGATATTGTGAGCGGTTTACCATAAAATAGCAGTCTTCCATATTGCTAGATAGGGTTAAGTATTCAGCTGATTTGGGTTAACATGTAATTCGATACCTATTTAAGCTCCTGTAAAACATACATTAGACATGGTCTATGATTACGGCAAGAGCTAGCCGAAACGCGTTAGACCTTTCTATGCTTTTACAACACCTTTTTTTCATGTTTTAACCCTATTCAAATAAATTCTGTTTTTTTTTTTTTATCTACAACTGGGACTTTGCCATATTTTTTCTTGGTATGGTGGTCACACTTCTTTCTACTGATGATTTCAGGAAATACCTCTTGAGAGTGAGTTTGCGAACAAATTCTTTGGTGTTTAGGTATGTTTGAAATTTGTCCAATCCTTTCGATGGGGCATAAGAGAGGCCTAGCCCTAATACTGAGAGTTCCTCTGAATTGAGGATCGTATCACTCAAATTGAAAATACCTTTTACTTCATTAGCCGGTTGGTTAATTTCTGATTCATTGGAATCTCCTTTTAATCCTGGTCTGGTCTTGTATCTTGACCCTGCTCTTCTTCCCCTATGTGTCTTCTTTTGATGGGAGTATCCACGTTTTCTAACGTCACTTGTTTCCTTTTTCCTTTTTGTTCCCTTAGGGGTGGGTTGTTCTGACCTAACCCTAAAAAAGGAGATGACGAAGATGCTTCTGTGATCTCTCTAGGGGTGTGGAAGGGTTCCCTGGGGTTGGGGGTGACCAAGGGAGAGAACCTATTCGGCATTTCCCTGTAGTTGTCCTTCCAGTCTTGTTGTCGTCCCCTCAAATTCTCTTGTGGATATTGATCAATCATGTAATCTTCATGAGTTCTTTGTCTGTAGTTGTTCCTTTGTTGTTGTTTTCTCATGTGGTGTTGGTTATAACCACTGTGAATCTTGGACCATTGTTGTTGGTCTCCATAATTCTCTTTGTAGGAGTAATCATTAAATGGTCTGTGTTGGGGTGCATAATCCCAATGACGTGGGCGGTGGCTTCTCCTGAAGTCATGTTGATGTGTGTTATAGTGTCCCCATTCTTCGTACTGTCTCTGTTGACCGTTAGCAACGTCATGCCAATTTCCTCTGTGCATGTTGTTTCTTCTGATATTATTTTGTGGTCCCTGATACTGGGGTATTCCATTGTATAGGTCGTCCCTAAAGGGATTCCCTTGGTGTTCTCCATTGTAGAATCTCCTTTGTTGTGATCTGTTGGTCCCATATGGGGAATGGTTCTCATGGGGATTCCTAAATCTGGCACCTTCTCTAATTTCCACATGTCTGTTGGCATAGTGATCCTTCGGGGCAGGTTCTCTCCTGTCCTCTCAGATTTGTGGGTAAGTGGGGAGTGGTTGTTGTGCCAACTCTTTGTTGTTGGGATCACCTCCTTCATTCCCATTAGTTCCAGTATTGTCCTGGGCAGCGTTCAGGTCTCTATTTATTTTCTTTGTTTTCTTTGCAATCGTATCATCTTTAAGTTTATTAATCTTAGTGTATAGATGTTCCTGTTTTTCTTTGAAAGTTTGGGAATCTTTGAATATCTCCATATTCTTTTCTTCAGTTTGAATCTCTGAGTCTATATGTGTTAAGAGAAGTTCCCTATACTTAATTATGAGTTTCATCAGCTCCCGGGAGGCCTCAATTATAATTTTGTTCCAACTGTCTGAGAACTCTTCGGAGTTTGTATTAAAGGAACATTCTTTTGTTATCATTAGGCCCTTGGGAACGATGTTTAGTTCCAAACATTTTTTCAAAAAGGAAATCTCAATTTTGTATTTGGTTTCCGAGATTAATAATTTTTCAAGATTCTTGAAGATGGTATTAATATCTAAGACAGTGTTGGTGCCTGTGGAGTTATCTCTGTTTAGAGCTATATTGATGTCTAAACTGACATCTGCTCTCAAATTTCTTATAGATAATGTGGATTCCATTTTGTGGACCAACCTTGTATGTCAGAATTTGTATAGTGCAGTGTATGCAGTGGGAGGGTGATCTACCTGTGTCCGGCAGCTGTACGCCGAAATAGGTTTAAGGATAATATCTGTTAAATGAGGAGGATGGCGGACAGCGCCTAGGACTATATACCGGCTACGCTATTAGGAAGACCCCCTATTAGGTCTGGGAGAGATAGCAGTGAAGGGTAAATAGAAGCGCCTAAGGCTTAGGTATAATCAGGAATCACACTTTCAGTTAAAAATATAAAACAGTTTATTACAACATATCCAATAATAACAAATAAAGTAAAAATAGAATGTAATAATATAAATTCAACCTTTCGGTGGTTGGACCCAGTTGTGGGACCCTTGTCTTTGCGTGAATGAATCAGTATATCATCCAATTAACACAAATGGTTGAATGGGGACTTTTAAATCCTCCAACAATGTAAGAATGCGTATAAAACAGATATTGTACTTTGACACAATAATAAATTAACCCAATAATAAATTGACACAGATTCACAATGTATAATGTGTGACACAGTGGTGAAAATCAGTGGTTTCCAAAAATGTGTAAAAAATAGTGTGAAAAAAGGTGAAATCCAATAATTCTTTAAAAATTGAAAAAATCTTTATCAAAATGAAAAATGAAAAATGGAAAATCAAAAATAAAAAACAATGAAAACCGGTTTCAAAAAAGATATTCTCGTGGATAAAAGTGAGGACAAAAAATATATGTGATAGTGACAATATTAATGTGTGATGATAGTGACAACGATATGAACAGAGATTGATCAGATCTCTAATCAGCCATGGTACTGGTACTGATAGGAAATTGATCTTACTAAATATACAATAACAGTGCTATCAGATTCAAACAATTAAAGTAACTTTGATCACCTATCCGCTCTAAAATAGGCGGATCACAATGTTGTTACCAACACTAGAAACAATAAGAATGTTTTTAAAATAATTGCATATACTCTATAACATGTCCAGATATGTGATGATAAAAATCCAATTTAGTAATAGTCCATGGTATAAGAAGACTGATAGGAAGAGATAAAAACAATAATAAAAGGAATAGTAAAAAGCTGTCCTGATCCAGAGTCCTAGTCCGTACAGCATGGACCTGAAAACAGAAACAGAAAGAATCCTCACATAAAGGGCCTATAGGGTAAAGTCTAATGGTTATCAAACTTACCCCAAAATGCCAAAAGTCCTGGTATTGATGAAGCCTCACAAATCTCTACACGTTTCGGCCCTGCCACGGGGCCTTTTTCAAGATAAAATGAGGCTAAGCTGATACTTGACTTTTATACCCAATATCTAGGGGAGTTATTGAATCTAATGGCGCCAAATTAAGAATATCGGCGGTAAAACTGCCGCCAAACGCTTATCGCGTCATTTCCTCCGCTAAACCGGATATCCGCTTTATCGGGTAACTTCCGGTTGCGTCATTTCCTGTGGCGCGGCCAACTTCCGTTTCTATTTGTTTATTCTTACCGACGGCGGCGCTGCCATTTTGGTTTTGGGCAAAAACCTTTTGTATTTGGGCAAACAATATATATTTCTTGTTTTCTATGGAAAAATACTCTTGTTTGGCAAAAATACTTATAGACTAGCTGGCTGGGGACTTTATTCTTGTGAGAAAGGAGGGTGTTAATATAATATCTAAATTTGTACTAGATTTTCGGCTCATGAATACCAGGATACACAGGTATTTTGGACAAATAGTTCCATCAAGTCTGGCATAAAAAGGTGCATAAAGAAGGTGCATAAACATGTGATCATAAAGAAGTTTAATAAAATATTTTATAAAATGTTGTTTGGGCACAAAAATTGTTAAACTCATTTAAATTCATGTTTAAGATAGACACATATCTATAAGCTTAATTGCAATAATTACTAAGAATGGGATGAATCTAATATGAATGATATATACAGACCTTGATATTAACTTATTGTATCTCAACCACTCAATGGATTACATTAGTGGTAATGGATGTAAGGTGTTAGAGGAACAGACTAACAGATGTTCAAACTAATTAGATGGTTACAGACAATAGAAATATGTTTGGTGTACTTGTGGGATATCTGACCTCCAAATAATTCCATACTCGTAAATTAGAGAAGATATATATGTATGTGTATATCAAGACATTGGAAATGATGATGGGGAATCATTGTAAACGTACAGTTACAATAGAAGATCATTATGGATGTGTGGTATCCATAGAATTCAACACTCAATATATATCAACATCTTGTAGAAGACCCAGGATTCAGTGACCTCTTGGTGATATCTTAGCACTGTTGACCAGAAATCTTGTTTAAGTGGAATCAGATAGGATACCGGTAATGGAGGATGGTGGCTTTTTATTATTGGAATAAGTGCACTATTTCAAAGTTGGCATTATGTCCCTTGGGGTAGATACAGTCCAAGTTGAATATCCACTTCGCTTCTGTCTTCAGCATTTTGCTTTCCATGTTGCCACCCCTCCAATCCTTGTTCAATTTACAAATCCCCATGAACCTGAAACTTTTGTTGTTTCCCCCATGTATTTCTTTAAAATGTTTGTAGAGGGGCAGGTCTATTTTTCCCCATTTGATCTGCAGTAAGTGCTCCCGGATTCTATCCTTCAGTTTTCTGGTGGTCTGCCCAACATACTGCAGACCACAGCCACACTCAATTAGATACACCACAAAGGTGTCTGTACATCTGATGGTTTGTTTAACCTGAAATACTTCATTAGTTACTTTAGATTTAAGGCAGTTGCTCTTAATGCCATGCTGACACGCCTTACATAGGTGGCATGGGTAAAAACCACAGAGTTTCTTGCCTGTAACTCCCAACGAAATCTTCGTGTTGGTATTGCATTTAGGGATGCTTGGAGCCAGTGTGGACTTCAGATTGTTTGCCTTCCTATAAATAAAATGGGGTCGTTCAGATAGATGTTCCCCTATAATGTCGTCATCCTTGAGGAGGTGCCAATGTCTTTTCACTATGTCTTCTATTGTATTTTTTCTCTCGTTGTACTGGGTTATAAAAGGGATCTTAAGACTCTCATCTGCTCCTGTGTTATGTTTGATTTTGTATTCGAGTAGGGTTTCTCTTTTCATATTGTTCACATCCCGTATGGTTTTATCTATATGTGATTCATTATAACCCCTTTCAAGGAATCTGTCCTTAAGTATTTGAGACTGTTTTTTCCAAGTTTCTTCTTTTGAACAGTTCTTTCTTATCCTCATAAGCTGCCCCTTTGGAATATTGGATATCCATTTGTTGTGATGACAGCTTGATTGGTGAATGTAGTTATTGGAATCAACTTCCTTGAAGTGTGTTGATGTCTCGATTCTCCCATTCTCAACTTTGATATCCAGATCTAAGAAGACAATGTGATCTTTGCTAATGGTGTTTGTAAACTTCAAATTTGATTGATTTTCATTCATTACCTCTAATGTATGTTCCAAGTCTTCTCGGTTCCCTTTCCAGATGATTAGAAGGTCGTCTATATATCTTTTATAGAGGACCAGGTCCGCGCCCGCTGGGCAGGACTCCCAAAAGATGGTTTCCCATCTGCCCATATAAAGATTGGCGTAACTAGGCGCGAACCTGGTCCCCATAGCAGTCCCACATACCTGGCGATAAAACACTCCATCCCAACAGAAATAGTTATGTTTTAGGATGTAATCTATTCCATCCAATATAAATCTTCTCTGGGGTTCAGGCATGCTTTCATCTTTATCGAGATAATTTCTGATGGCTTCTAAACCTTCATCGTGTGGAATAGAGGTATATAACGACGTTACATCGCTAGTGACCAATATATAATTGTCATCCCATTCGATGTTCTTTAGTAAGTTCAAAACCTCAGTGGAGTCTCTTAGATAGGAGGATAGTGTTCTTACATATGCTTGTAATTGCTTATCAATGTATTTAGATAAGTTACTTGAGAGTGATCCTATACCTGATATAATTGGTCTCCCAGGGGGGTTGACTAGGCTCTTGTGGATCTTAGGTAGATGGTAGAATACAGGTATCTTTGGATGTTTATTGGTTAAGTACCTGTGTTCCTTATCATTCAGTATGCCCATTTTGTTTGCTTCAGCCAATAGGTCATCTAAAGCAGTCTTATAGTGGCCCGTGGGATCTGAGTTCAAGATTTCATATGTCTCCTTATCGTCAAGGATCCTCTTGGACTCTTTCCAATAGTCCGTTTTGTTCATCAGGACTATCCCACCTCCCTTGTCGGCCGATTTGACCACTAGATCTTTATTCTTTTCCAACTTCGATATTATCTGTAGTTGTTTGGCATCCAGATTTCTTTTGTGTGCTTTTGTGGAACTCAATTTCTTGATGTCACTACACACCATAGCTTCAAAAGCTTCAATAGCCGGTCCCTTACAATGAGTAGGGTAGAAGTTGGATTTGGGTTTTAAATCCGAGTGTTTGAAGTGATTTTCATCAGCTTGTCTTGGTATGGTGGTCACACTTCTTTCTACTGATGATTTCAGGAAATACCTCTTGAGAGTGAGTTTGCGAACAAATTCTTTGGTGTTTAGGTATGTTTGAAATTTGTCCAATCCTTTCGATGGGGCATAAGAGAGGCCTAGCCCTAATACTGAGAGTTCCTCTGAATTGAGGATCGTATCACTCAAATTGAAAATACCTTTTACTTCATTAGCCGGTTGGTTAATTTCTGATTCATTGGAATCTCCTTTTAATCCTGGTCTGGTCTTGTATCTTGACCCTGCTCTTCTTCCCCTATGTGTCTTCTTTTGATGGGAGTATCCACGTTTTCTAACGTCACTTGTTTCCTTTTTCCTTTTTGTTCCCTTAGGGGTGGGTTGTTCTGACCTAACCCTAAAAAAGGAGATGACGAAGATGCTTCTGTGATCTCTCTAGGGGTGTGGAAGGGTTCCCTGGGGTTGGGGGTGACCAAGGGAGAGAACCTATTCGGCATTTCCCTGTAGTTGTCCTTCCAGTCTTGTTGTCGTCCCCTCAAATTCTCTTGTGGATATTGATCAATCATGTAATCTTCATGAGATCTTTGTCTGTAGTTGTTCCTTTGTTGTTGTTTTCTCATGTGGTGTTGGTATAACCACTGTGAATCTTGGACCATTGTTGTTGGTCTCCATAATTCTCTTTGTAGGAGTAATCATTAAATGGTCTGTGTTGGGGTGCATAATCCCAATGACGTGGGCGGTGGCTTCTCCTGAAGTCATGTTGATGTGTGTTATAGTGTCCCCATTCTTCGTACTGTCTCTGTTGACCGTTAGCAACGTCATGCCAATTTCCTCTGTGCATGTTGTTTCTTCTGATATTATTTTGTGGTCCCTGATACTGGGGTATTCCATTGTATAGGTCGTCCCTAAAGGGATTCCCTTGGTGTTCTCCATTGTAGAATCTCCTTTGTTGTGATCTGTTGGTCCCATATGGGGAATGGTTCTCATGGGGATTCCTAAATCTGGCACCTTCTCTAATTTCCACATGTCTGTTGGCATAGTGATCCTTGGGGGCAGGTTCTCTCCTGTCCTCTCGGATTTGTGGGTAAGTGGGGAGTGGTTGTTGTGCCAACTCTTTGTTGTTGGGATCACCTCCTTCATTCCCATTAGTTCCAGTATTGTCCTGGGCAGCGTTCAGGTCTCTATTTATTTTCTTTGTTTTCTTTGCAATCGTATCATCTTTAAGTTTATTAATCTTAGTGTATAGATGTTCCTGTTTTTCTTTGAAAGTTTGGGAATCTTTGAATATCTCCATATTCTTTTCTTCAGTTTGAATCTCTGAGTCTATATGTGTTAAGAGAAGTTCCCTATACTTAATTATGAGTTTCATCAGCTCCCGGGAGGCCTCAATTATAATTTTGTTCCAACTGTCTGAGAACTCTTCGGAGTTTGTATTAAAGGAACATTCTTTTGTTATCATTAGGCCCTTGGGAACGATGTTTAGTTCCAAACATTTTTTCAAAAAGGAAATCTCAATTTTGTATTTGGTTTCCGAGATTAATAATTTTTTAAGATTCTTGAAGATGGTATTAATATCTAAGACAGTGTTGGTGCCTGTGGAATTATCTCTGTTTAGAGCTATATTGATGTCTAAACTGACATCTGCTCTCAAATTTCTTATAGATAATGTGGATTCCATTTTGTGGACCAACCTTGTATGTCAGAATTTGTATAGTGCAGTGTATGCAGTGGGAGGGTGATCTACCTGTGTCCGGCAGCTGTACGCCCAAATAGGTTTAAGGATAATATCTGTTAAATGAGGGGGATGGCGGACAGCGCCTAGGACTATGGGCAGATGGGAAACCATCTTTTGGGAGTCCTGCCCAGCGGGCGCGGACCTGGTCCTCTATAAAAGATATATAGACGACCTTCTAATCATCTGGAAAGGGAACCGAGAAGACTTGGAACATACATTAGAGGTAATGAATGAAAATCAATCAAATTTGAAGTTTACAAACACCATTAGCAAAGATCACATTGTCTTCTTAGATCTGGATATCAAAGTTGAGAATGGGAGAATCGAGACATCAACACACTTCAAGGAAGTTGATTCCAATAACTACATTCACCAATCAAGCTGTCATCACAACAAATGGATATCCAATATTCCAAAGGGGCAGCTTATGAGGATAAGAAAGAACTGTTCAAAAGAAGAAACTTGGAAAAAACAGTCTCAAATACTTAAGGACAGATTCCTTGAAAGGGGTTATAACGAATCACATATAGATAAAACCATACGGGATGTGAACAATATGAAAAGAGAAACCCTACTCGAATACAAAATCAAACATAACACAGGAGCAGATGAGAGTCTTAAGATCCCTTTTATAACCCAGTACAACGAGAGAAAAAAGACAATAGAAGACATAGTGAAAAGACATTGGCACCTCCTCAAGGATGACGACATTATAGGGGAACATCTATCTGAACGACCCCATTTTATTTATAGGAAGGCAAACAATCTGAAGTCCACACTGGCTCCAAGCATCCCTAAATGCAATACCAACACGAAGATTTCGTTGGGAGTTACAGGCAAGAAACTCTGTGGTTTTTACCCATGCCACCTATGTAAGGCGTGTCAGCATGGCATTAAGAGCAACTGCCTTAAATCTAAAGTAACTAATGAAGTATTTCAGGTTAAACAAACCATCAGATGTACAGACACCTTTGTGGTGTATCTAATTGAGTGTGGCTGTGGTCTGCAGTATGTTGGGCAGACCACCAGAAAACTGAAGGATAGAATCCGGGAGCACTTACTGCAGATCAAATGGGGAAAAATAGACCTGCCCCTCTACAAACATTTTAAAGAAATACATGGGGGAAACAACAAAAGTTTCAGGTTCATGGGGATTTGTAAATTGAACAAGGATTGGAGGGGTGGCAACATGGAAAGCAAAATGCTGAAGACAGAAGCGAAGTGGATATTCAACTTGGACTGTATCTACCCCAAGGGACATAATGCCAACTTTGAAATAGTGCACTTATTCCAATAATAAAAAGCCACCATCCTCCATTACCGGTATCCTATCTGATTCCACTTAAACAAGATTTCTGGTCAACAGTGCTAAGATATCACCAAGAGGTCACTGAATCCTGGGTCTTCTACAAGATGTTGATATATATTGAGTGTTGAATTCTATGGATACCACACATCCATAATGATCTTCTATTGTAACTGTACGTTTACAATGATTCCCCATCATCATTTCCAATGTCTTGATATACACATACATATATATCTTCTCTAATTTACGAGTATGGAATTATTTGGAGGTCAGATATCCCACAAGTACACCAAACATATTTCTATTGTCTGTAACCATCTAATTAGTTTGAACATCTGTTAGTCTGTTCCTCTAACACCTTACATCCATTACCACTAATGTAATCCGTTGAGTGGTTGAGATACAATAAGTTAATATCAAGGTCTGTATATATCATTCATATTAGATTCATCCCATTCTTAGTAATTATTGCAATTAAGCTTATAGATATGTGTCTATCTTAAACATGAATTTAAATGAGTTTAACAATTTTTGTGCCCAAACAACATTTTATAAAATATTTTATTAAACTTCTTTATGATCACATGTTTATGCACCTTCTTTATGCACCTTTTTATGCCAGACTTGATGGAACTATTTGTCCAAAATACCTGTGTATCCTGGTATTCATGAGCCGAAAATCTAGTACAAATTTAGATATTATATTAACACCCTCCTTTCTCACAAGAATAAAGTCCCCAGCCAGCTAGTCTATAAGTATTTTTGCCAAACAAGAGTATTTTTCCATAGAAAACAAGAAATATATATTGTTTGCCCAAATACAAAAGGTTTTTGCCCAAAACCAAAATGGCAGCGCCGCCGTCGGTAAGAATAAACAAATAGAAACGGAAGTTGGCCGCGCCACAGGAAATGACGCAACCAGAAGTTACCCGATAAAGCGGATATCCGGTTTAGCGGAGGAAATGACGCGATAAGCGTTTGGCGGCAGTTTTACCGCCGATATTCTTAATTTGGCGCCATTAGATTCAATAACTCCCCTAGATATTGGGTATAAAAGTCAAGTATCAGCTTAGCCTCATTTTATCTTGAAAAAGGCCCCGTGGCAGGGCCAAAACGCGTAGAGATTTGTGAGGCTTCATCAATACCAGGACTTTTGGCATTTTGGGGTAAGTTTGATAACCATTAGACTTTACCCTATAGGCCCTTTATGTGAGGATTCTTTCTGTTTCTGTTTTCAGGTCCATGCTGTACGGACTAGGACTCTGGATCAGGACAGATTTTTACTATTCCTTTTATTATTGTTTTTATCTCTTCCTATCAGTCTTCTTATACCATGGACTATTACTAAATTGGATTTTTATCATCACATATCTGGACATGTTATAGAGTATATGCAATTATTTTAAAAACATTCTTATTGTTTCTAGTGTTGGTAACAACATTGTGATCCGCCTATTTTAGAGCGGATAGGTGATCAAAGTTACTTTAATTGTTTGAATCTGATAGCACTGTTATTGTATATTTAGTAAGATCAATTTCCTATCAGTACCAGTACCATGGCTGATTAGAGATCTGATCAATCTCTGTTCATATCGTTGTCACTATCATCACACATTAATATTGTCACTATCACATATATTTTTTGTCCTCACTTTTATCCACGAGAATATCTTTTTTGAAACCGGTTTTCATTGTTTTTTATTTTTGATTTTCCATTTTTCATTTTTCATTTTGATAAAGATTTTTTCAATTTTTAAAGAATTATTGGATTTCACCTTTTTTCACACTATTTTTTACACATTTTTGGAAACCACTGATTTTCACCACTGTGTCACACATTATACATTGTGAATCTGTGTCAATTTATTATTGGGTTAATTTATTATTGTGTCAAAGTACAATATCTGTTTTATACGCATTCTTACATTGTTGGAGGATTTAAAAGTCCCCATTCAACCATTTGTGTTAATTGGATGATATACTGATTCATTCACGCAAAGACAAGGGTCCCACAACTGGGTCCAACCACCGAAAGGTTGAATTTATATTATTACATTCTATTTTTACTTTATTTGTTATTATTGGATATGTTGTAATAAACTGTTTTATATTTTTAACTGAAAGTGTGATTCCTGATTATACCTAAGCCTTAGGCGCTTCTATTTACCCTTCACTGCTATCTCTCCCAGACCTAATAGGGGGTCTTCCTAATAGCGTAGCCGGTATATAGTCCTAGGCGCTGTCCGCCATCCCCCTCATTTAACAGATATTATCCTTAAACCTATTTGGGCGTACAGCTGCCGGACACAGGTAGATCACCCTCCCACTGCATACACTGCACTATACAAATTCTGACATACAAGGTTGGTCCACAAAATGGAATCCACATTATCTATAAGAAATTTGAGAGCAGATGTCAGTTTAGACATCAATATAGCTCTAAACAGAGATAACTCCACAGGCACCAACACTGTCTTAGATATTAATACCATCTTCAAGAATCTTGAAAAATTATTAATCTCGGAAACCAAATACAAAATTGAGATTTCCTTTTTGAAAAAATGTTTGGAACTAAACATCGTTCCCAAGGGCTTAATGATAACAAAAGAATGTTCCTTTAATACAAACTCAGAAGAGTTCTCAGACAGTTGGAACAAAATTATAATTGAGGCCTCCCGGGAGCTGATGAAACTCATAATTAAGTATAGGGAACTTCTCTTAACACATATAGACTCAGAGATTCAAACTGAAGAAAAGAATATGGAGATATTCAAAGATTCCCAAACTTTCAAAGAAAAACAGGAACATCTATACACTAAGATTAATAAACTTAAAGATGATACGATTGCAAAGAAAACAAAGAAAATAAATAGAGACCTGAACGCTGCCCAGGACAATACTGGAACTAATGGGAATGAAGGAGGTGATCCCAACAACAAAGAGTTGGCACAACAACCACTCCCCACTTACCCACAAATCCGAGAGGACAGGAGAGAACCTGCCCCCAAGGATCACTATGCCAACAGACATGTGGAAATTAGAGAAGGTGCCAGATTTAGGAATCCCCATGAGAACCATTCCCCATATGGGACCAACAGATCACAACAAAGGAGATTCTACAATGGAGAACACCAAGGGAATCCCTTTAGGGACGACCTATACAATGGAATACCCCAGTATCAGGGACCACAAAATAATATCAGAAGAAACAACATGCACAGAGGAAATTGGCATGACGTTGCTAACGGTCAACAGAGACAGTACGAAGAATGGGGACACTATAACACACATCAACATGACTTCAGGAGAAGCCACCGCCCACGTCATTGGGATTATGCACCCCAACACAGACCATTTAATGATTACTCCTACAAAGAGAATTATGGAGACCAACAACAATGGTCCAAGATTCACAGTGGTTATAACCAACACCACATGAGAAAACAACAACAAAGGAACAACTACAGACAAAGAACTCATGAAGATTACATGATTGATCAATATCCACAAGAGAATTTGAGGGGACGACAACAAGACTGGAAGGACAACTACAGGGAAATGCCGAATAGGTTCTCTCCCTTGGTCACCCCCAACCCCAGGGAACCCTTCCACACCCCTAGAGAGATCACAGAAGCATCTTCGTCATCTCCTTTTTTAGGGTTAGGTCAGAACAACCCACCCCTAAGGGAACAAAAAGGAAAAAGGAAACAAGTGACGTTAGAAAACGTGGATACTCCCATCAAAAGAAGACACATAGGGGAAGAAGAGCAGGGTCAAGATACAAGACCAGACCAGGATTAAAAGGAGATTCCAATGAATCAGAAATTAACCAACCGGCTAATGAAGTAAAAGGTATTTTCAATTTGAGTGATACGATCCTCAATTCAGAGGAACTCTCAGTATTAGGGCTAGGCCTCTCTTATGCCCCATCGAAAGGATTGGACAAATTTCAAACATACCTAAACACCAAAGAATTTGTTCGCAAACTCACTCTCAAGAGGTATTTCCTGAAATCATCAGTAGAAAGAAGTGTGACCACCATACCAAGACAAGCTGATGAAAATCACTTCAAACACTCGGATTTAAAACCCAAATCCAACTTCTACCCTACTCATTGTAAGGGCCCGGCTATTGAAGCTTTTGAAGCTATGGTGTGTAGTGACATCAAGAAATTGAGTTCCACAAAAGCACACAAAAGAAATCTGGATGCCAAACAACTACAGATAATATCGAAGTTGGAAAAGAATAAAGATCTAGTGGTCAAATCGGCCGACAAGGGAGGTGGGATAGTCCTGATGAACAAAACGGACTATTGGAAAGAGTCCAAGAGGATCCTTGACGATAAGGAGACATATGAAATCTTGAACTCAGATCCCACGGGCCACTATAAGACTGCTTTAGATGACCTATTGGCTGAAGCAAACGAAATGGGCATACTGAATGATAAGGAATACAGGTACTTAACCAATAAACATCCTAAGATACCTGTATTCTACCATCTACCTAAGATCCACAAGAGCCTAGTCAACCCCCCTGGGAGACCAATTATATCAGGTATAGGATCACTCTCAAGTAACTTATCTGAATACATCGATAAGCAATTACAACCATATGTAAGAACACTATCCTCCTATCTAAGAGACTCCACTGAGGTTTTGAACTTACTAAAGAACATCGAATGGGATGACAATTATATATTGGTTACTAGCGATGTAACGTCGCTATATACCTCTATTCCACACGATGAAGGTTTAGAAGCCATCAGAAATTATCTCGATAAAGATGAAAGCATGCCTGAACCCCAGAGAAGATTTATATTGGATGGAATAGATTACATCCTAAAACATAACTATTTCTGTTGGGATGGAGTGTTTTATCGCCAGGTATGTGGGACTGCTATGGGGACCAGGTTCGCGCCTAGTTACGCCAATCTTTATATGGGCAGATGGGAAACCATCTTTTGGGAGTCCTGCCCAGCGGGCGCGGACCTGGTCCTCTATAAAAGATATATAGACGACCTTCTAATCATCTGGAAAGGGAACCGAGAAGACTTGGAACATACATTAGAGGTAATGAATGAAAATCAATCAAATTTGAAGTTTACAAACACCATTAGCAAAGATCACATTGTCTTCTTAGATCTGGATATCAAAGTTGAGAATGGGAGAATCGAGACATCAACACACTTCAAGGAAGTTGATTCCAATAACTACATTCACCAATCAAGCTGTCATCACAACAAATGGATATCCAATATTCCAAAGGAAATGACCAATAATGAAGCCTAAGCCTCAAGATAGAGAAAGTGCGCTATCAAGCTAAAAGTATACACACCACATTAAAAGATATTTAAATTTATTAAATGAAATAGACAAATTGCATAAAAACATATATAGAAATTAGCGGTAGGGACGTCTCCCTTGGATAAAAAATCAGTAGTCCGTGCAAATATTTGCAAATAGCAGCTACCAATTAATAGGATGTAAATAAATGTTAAAAAACAATCATAATCTTAAATGTATGGCATAACACTGATAATAATCATAAAAGCAAGGATTATTAATAAAAACAAGCACCAAGTCCAGAAATATAATCTCAGTGCAGATGACCGTGTGCAAATGAGCATCAATATTGTAGCATTACGGCTAGAATTCGTAACAAATTGGTGCCACAAACAGATACAATGTACTGTACCGTGAGTCAAGAGGGTACTTGGAGGGTGTTACCGAGGAAAGGAAATCTTGCGGTCAAAGCTTGGACCTCTGCTGTAGTGACTGCCGTTCCTGGAAAAATAGAAGTGTACAGACCTCTGCACATGTGAGTCGGCGTCTGACGTCACAAACTTCCGCTCTTCTCAGGTAATGGATTGTCGTTCCAGCAGCGTGAGAAAAAAAAAAACAGCTGATTGCTGTGTGCTGATGAAAACTTGCTGCAAGAGCAGATTTAACTGCTGTAGATGTATCCGTTGTTCCAATAGATCTTGATCTTGATAAAGCCCAAGGGAGGGCGAAACGCGTCGCTTGCATATGTGACACTGTGACATTGTATCTTTGAAACACTAAGGGATATCTCAGTACAGCTTGTACTGCAACTTTAACCCGGGTTACCAGTATCTTTGTATATCCCAAGGTAAGGGATAACTTGTGCCCTACCAGTCTATTGGAACAACGGATACATCTACAGCAGTTAAATCTGCTCTTGCAGCAAGTTTTCATCAGCACACAGCAATCAGCTGTTTTTTTTTTCTCACGCTGCTGGAACGACAATCCATTACCTGAGAAGAGCGGAAGTTTGTGACGTCAGACGCCGACTCACATGTGCAGAGGTCTGTACACTTCTATTTTTCCAGGAACGGCAGTCACTACAGCAGAGGTCCAAGCTTTGACCGCAAGATTTCCTTTCCTCGGTAACACCCTCCAAGTACCCTCTTGACTCACGGTACAGTACATTGTATCTGTTTGTGGCACCAATTTGTTACGAATTCTAGCCGTAATGCTACAATATTGATGCTCATTTGCACACGGTCATCTGCACTGAGATTATATTTCTGGACTTGGTGCTTGTTTTTATTAATAATCCTTGCTTTTATGATTATTATCAGTGTTATGCCATACATTTAAGATTATGATTGTTTTTTAACATTTATTTACATCCTATTAATTGGTAGCTGCTATTTGCAAATATTTGCACGGACTACTGATTTTTTATCCAAGGGAGACGTCCCTACCGCTAATTTCTATATATGTTTTTATGCAATTTGTCTATTTCATTTAATAAATTTAAATATCTTTTAATGTGGTGTGTATACTTTTAGCTTGATAGCGCACTTTCTCTATCTTGAGGCTTAGGCTTCATTATTGGTCATTTCCTTGTGTCTGATACAAGCAGAGATTGTATCTTTAGAGTAAGTGTTTAGCAATACCATCCTTAGCGCGCACCAATCCACTTTTTTAATTTATCTCAATATTCCAAAGGGGCAGCTTATGAGGATAAGAAAGAACTGTTCAAAAGAAGAAACTTGGAAAAAACAGTCTCAAATACTTAAGGACAGATTCCTTGAAAGGGGTTATAACGAATCACATATAGATAAAACCATACGGGATGTGAACAATATGAAAAGAGAAACCCTACTCCAATACAAAATCAAACATAACACAGGAGCAGATGAGAGTCTTAAGATCCCTTTTATAACCCAGTACAACGAGAGAAAAAAGACAATAGAAGACATAGTGAAAAGACATTGGCACCTCCTCAAGGATGACGACATTATAGGGGAACATCTATCTGAACGACCCCATTTTATTTATAGGAAGGCAAACAATCTGAAGTCCACACTGGCTCCAAGCATCCCTAAATGCAATACCAACACGAAGATTTCGTTGGGAGTTACAGGCAAGAAACTCTGTGGTTTTTACCCATGCCACCTATGTAAGGCGTGTCAGCATGGCATTAAGAGCAACTGCCTTAAATCTAAAGTAACTAATGAAGTATTTCAGGTTAAACAAACCATCAGATGTACAGACACCTTTGTGGTGTATCTAATTGAGTGTGGCTGTGGTCTGCAGTATGTTGGGCAGACCACCAGAAAACTGAAGGATAGAATCCGGGAGCACTTACTGCAGATCAAATGGGGAAAAATAGACCTGCCCCTCTACAAACATTTTAAAGAAATACATGGGGGAAACAACAAAAGTTTCAGGTTCATGGGGATTTGTAAATTGAACAAGGATTGGAGGGGTGGCAACATGGAAAGCAAAATGCTGAAGACAGAAGCGAAGTGGATATTCAACTTGGACTGTATCTACCCCAAGGGACATAATGCCAACTTTGAAATAGTGCACTTATTCCAATAATAAAAAGCCACCATCCTCCATTACCGGTATCCTATCTGATTCCACTTAAACAAGATTTCTGGTCAACAGTGCTAAGATATCACCAAGAGGTCACTGAATCCTGGGTCTTCTACAAGATGTTGATATATATTGAGTGTTGAATTCTATGGATACCACACATCCATAATGATCTTCTATTGTAACTGTACGTTTACAATGATTCCCCATCATCATTTCCAATGTCTTGATATACACATACATATATATCTTCTCTAATTTACGAGTATGGAATTATTTGGAGGTCAGATATCCCACAAGTACACCAAACATATTTCTATTGTCTGTAACCATCTAATTAGTTTGAACATCTGTTAGTCTGTTCCTCTAACACCTTACATCCATTACCACTAATGTAATCCGTTGAGTGGTTGAGATACAATAAGTTAATATCAAGGTCTGTATATATCATTCATATTAGATTCATCCCATTCTTAGTAATTATTGCAGTTAAGCTTATAGATATGTGTCTATCTTAAACATGAATTTAAATGAGTTTAACAATTTTTGTGCCCAAACAACATTTTATAAAATATTTTATTAAACTTCTTTATGATCACATGTTTATGCACCTTCTTTATGCACCTTTTTATGCCAGACTTGATGGAACTATTTGTCCAAAATACCTGTGTATCCTGGTATTCATGAGCCGAAAATCTAGTACAAATTTAGGTATTATATTAACACCCTCCTTTCTCACAAGAATAAAGTCCCCAGCCAGCTAGTCTATAAGTATTTTTGCCAAACAAGAGTATTTTTCCATAGAAAACAAGAAATATATATTGTTTGCCCAAATACAAAAGGTTTTTGCCCAAAACCAAAATGGCAGCGCGGCCGTCGGTAAGAATAAACAAATAGAAACGGAAGTTGGCCGCGCCACAGGAAATGATGCAACCGGAAGTTACCCGATAAAGCGGATATCCGGTTTAGCGGAGGAAATGACGCGATAAGCGTTTGGCGGCAGTTTTACCGCCGATATTCTTAATTTGGCGCCATTAGATTCAATAACTCCCCTAGATATTGGGTATAAAAGTCAAGTATCAGCTTAGCCTCATTTTATCTTGAAAAAGGCCCCGTGGCAGGGCCGAAACGCGTAGAGATTTGTGAGGCTTCATCAATACCAGGACTTTTGGCATTTTGGGGTAAGTTTGATAACCATTAGACTTTACCCTATAGGCCCTTTATGTGAGGATTCTTTCTGTTTCTGTTTTCAGGTCCATGCTGTACGGACTAGGACTCTGGATCAGGACAGCTTTTTACTATTCCTTTTATTATTGTTTTTATCTCTTCCTATCAGTCTTCTTATACCATGGACTATTACTAAATTGGATTTTTATCATCACATATCTGGACATGTTATAGAGTATATGCAATTATTTTAAAAACATTCTTATTGTTTCTAGTGTTGGTAACAACATTGTGATCCGCCTATTTTAGAGCGGATAGGTGATCAAAGTTACTTTAATTGTTTGAATCTGATAGCACTGTTATTGTATATTTAGTAAGATCAATTTCCTATCAGTACCAGTACCATGGCTGATTAGAGATCTGATCAATCTCTGTTCATATCGTTGTCACTATCATCACACATTAATATTGTCACTATCACATATATTTTTTGTCCTCACTTTTATCCACGAGAATATCTTTTTTGAAACCGGTTTTCATTGTTTTTTATTTTTGATTTTCCATTTTTCATTTTTCATTTTGATAAAGATTTTTTCAATTTTTAAAGAATTATTGGATTTCACCTTTTTTCACACTATTTTTTACACATTTTTGGAAACCACTGATTTTCACCACTGTGTCACACATTATACATTGTGAATCTGTGTCAATTTATTATTGGGTTAATTTATTATTGTGTCAAAGTACAATATCTGTTTTATACGCATTCTTACATTGTTGGAGGATTTAAAAGTCCCCATTCAACCATTTGTGTTAATCGGATGATATACTGATTCATTCACGCAAAGACAAGGGTCCCACAACTGGGTCCAACCACCAAAAGGTTGAATTTATATTATTACATTCTATTTTTACTTTATTTGTTATTATTGGATATGTTGTAATAAACTGTTTTATATTTTTAACTGAAAGTGTGATTCCTGATTATACCTAAGCCTTAGGCGCTCCTATTTACCCTTCACTGCTATCTCTCCCAGACCTAATAGGGGGTCTTCCTAATAGCGTAGCCAGTATATAGTCCTAGGCGCTGTCCGCCATCCCCCTCATTTAACAGATATTATCCTTAATTTCCATCCAATAGCAATTTATGAGCCAGGTAAAAATCTTCCACAACCACTAGATTTATATTCATATATTCTAATAATTTATTTTAAAATTTAACCCCAGCAATTCTTATCAGACCTGGATCTCACGCGTGCCAGTGCTTTTATGTGTGTAGTAAAATGTTACTGGAATGTCATTTCATTTGTAGAACTAGGTTTTAAAAGTAATGTATAGTATATAATTCACTGAGTTCCTAAACCCAAACACGGCTCAATAACATGAGAAAGGCTTTAAGTTCACCATTCTATCTCAGTATTAATTAATAAGGCACTTTTTAATAACAATAGTTCACATAAGCAATAGAAGTTTACCGCCTAACCCACTCTGTCAGGTTTTTCTGTGATGTCAAAGTCTAATTCCAAGGGTTAGGTAAACATTTCTATCATTAAAGGGATATGAAACCCAACGGTTTTGAACAAGATAGAGCATGCAATTTTAAAAAACTTTCTAATTTATTTCTATTTCTTGGTATCTTTTGTTGACAAGCAGGGACGTAATGCTTAGGAGCTGGTCCATTCCTAAAAAACTATATGGAAGCAGTTTTGCAAGGATCTTATATATTTGCAAGAACACTATATAGCAGCACTATTTTCTGTCATATAGTGCTACAGACCCCTACCTAGGTATCTCTTCAGCACAAGACCAACCTGATGACAATTCCTTGTCACCACTCAAGGGGGCGCAAAAATGGACTAAAGTAATAAAAAAATGATACTATATAATAAAATAGTGTGAATGATAAGGTAGTTAAATACAATAGTGTGAATGATAAGATAATTAATGCATATGAAATGCTATTACTTATCAGTCAATAAAGTAATCAGTCTCTATTGATGGAAATTCCACTTTGGTTTGTTGGTATCTTTATCCTTGGATCACGGCTGCTCCTTCCCAGAAAGAGGTCAAATGGAATCTGTGATGGTGTAAACAAAACACAGAAGGGCGCCTCCTAGTGTGATATAGTACAAGCAACATACATATGTGCAATAGCAATGAAAAGGTACTCACACAGCACTCACTCGTGCTTAGTGACACCTACTGGGATCTCTCAGTGTCCCAGCTCACTGTTCTTAGGCACTCACACACCTCCGTCAGGGGCGTAGTCTCCAACCACGAAAGAACAGGCTCTCAGTCAAGTGATAAGTGAAAAATCACTTTTAATTAAAACAAAGTAAAAACACAGTGTACAAGAAAGTTTCCACTATGTAATCAAAAATGTGCAACTAGTTTCTCAGCTGACACGCTGTTTCCTCAGGCATCTAACACCTGACTGAGAGCTCTAGACTATAAACTAAACATAACCAACGGGAGCACAATAGTGTTGTAACACCCCTAAACACAGCTGTTGCCAACTTCAATTAATCATCTACTTAACCCTTTATACCTCATACATATTTGTTTAAAAGAGATACTCATATTACATTCCTCAAAACTAGTGATGTCGCGAACCTAAAAATTTGGGTTCGTGAACGGCGAACGCGAGCTTCCGCAAAAGTTTGCGAACCGGTCGAACCGCTATAGACTTCAATGGGCAGGCGAATTTTAAAACCCACAGGGACTCTTTCTGGCCACAATAGTGATGGGAAAGTTGTTTCAAGGGGACTAACACCTGGACAGTGGTGTGCCGGAGGGGGATCCATGGCAAAACTCCCATGGAAAATTACATAGTTGATGCAGAGTCTGGTTTTAAGCCATAAAGGGCATTAATCACCTAACATTCCTAAATTGTTTGGAATAACGTGCTTTAAAACATCAGGTATGATGTTGTATCGATCAGGTAGTGTAAGGGTTACGCCCGCTTCACAGTGACAGACAAAACTCCCACAGCGGGTACAACATCATCATCATCACACCCTACGTCCATGTCTGTAATGCTGCCTGACTGAGACATATCCCTGTTATCTACATCCTCTGGCAATAATGGTTGCGCATCACTCATTTCTTCCAACTGATGTGTAAATAACTCCTCTGACAGATCAAGTGAAGCGGCTGTGGTGCTAGTGTTGGTGGTGGCGGCAGGCGGGCGAGTGGTAACTTGAGAGGTGCCCGAAGCTAAGCTGCAGGAGGACGGTGCGTCAAGGTTCCGAGCGGAAGCTGTAGAAGATTGGGTGTCCTGTGTTAGCCAGTCAACTATGTCCTCAGAACTTTTCGAGTTCAGGGTACGTGGCCTCTGAACACTGGGCATTATTCTAGGGCCAAAGGGAATCACAGCACCACGACCACGACGGCCCCTGTGGGGTGGCCTGCCTCTGCCTGTCATTTTTTTTTCCATTAGTGGTACTATGCGTGCAAGCTACTGTGACAACAGATATGAGTGGCACTGTGCACTGGCAGAAGTTGGCAGAGTAGACGCTGTAGGCCTGACACACACGCTTGCAGACAACTAACTGCTATTCAATCTATTACAGTCAAAATTGTATTTTTTTTTTAATGTACACTACTGTTACACCAGATGAGTTGCA
This sequence comes from Bombina bombina, assembly GCF_027579735.1. Classification (NCBI taxonomy): domain Eukaryota; kingdom Metazoa; phylum Chordata; class Amphibia; order Anura; family Bombinatoridae; genus Bombina; species Bombina bombina. The sequence goes on along the minus strand of NC_069501.1, from coordinate 18,161,965 downwards.
CTGGTGTGACACTGTGCCCTGGCAGACCCTGAAACGCACACGTGTGAAGGAAACTGACTGCTATTATTTCACAGTCAAATTTCTAGTTTTTTTTTTAATGTACACTACTGTTACACCAGATATGAGTTGCACTGGTGTGACACTGTGCCCTGGCAGGCCCTGAAAAATCTGTTACACCTCTACAACCACCAAAAAACAACCATGCTAAATAGTTTCTAAATTTTGTCCTGAGTTTAGAAATACCCTATGTTAACATGTTCTTTTTTTGAAAGTTATAGGGAAATAAATACAAGAAGCACTTTGCTATTTCAAAACCACTTTTTTTCAAAATGAGCGCTAGTTACATTGGAACCCTGATATCTGTCAGGAATACCTGAATATCCCTTGACATGTATATATTTTTTTTTAGAAGACATCCCAAAGTATTAATCTAGGCCCATTTTGGTATATTTCATGCCACCATTTCACCGCCAAATGCGATCAAATTAAAAGAAATTGTTTACTTTTTCACAAACTTTAGGTTTCTCACAGAAATTATTTACAATCAACTTATACAATTATGGCATAAATGGTTGTAAATGCTTCTCTGGGATCCCCTTTGTTCAGAAATAGCAGACATATATGACTTTGGCGTTGCTTTCTGGTAATTAGAAGGCCGCTAAATGCTGCTGCGCATCACACGTGTATTATGGCTAGCAGTGAAGGGGTTAATTAGGTAGTTTGTAGGGAGCTTGCAGGGTTAATTTTAGCTTTATTGTAGAGACCAGCCTCCCACCTGACACATCCCTCCCAAACAGCTCCCTTCCCTCCCCCACCCCACAATTGTCCCCGCCATCTTAAGTACTGGCAGAAAGTCTGCCAGTACTAAAATAAAATGTTTTTCATTTTGTTTTAGCATATTTACATATGTTGTGGTGTAGCATCCCCCCCTTAGCCCCCAACCTCCCTGATCCCCCCCAAAACAGCTCTCTAACCCTTCCCATCTGCCTTATTGGCGGCCATCTTGGGTACTGGCAGCTGTCTGCTATTATTTCACAGTCAAAAAAGTGTTGTTTTTTTAAAATCTACACTACTGTTACACCAGATATGAGTGGTGGCACTGGGCAAGTGGGCACAGTATACGCTGTGAGCCGGACACACACGCTGGCAGGCAGGCAACTGCAATTAGATTACACAGAAAAAAAAAAGAAAAAAGCAGACTGATGTTCTAGCCCTAAAAAGGGCTTTTTGGGGTGCTGTCCTTACAGCAGAGATCAGATGAGTCCTTCAGGAATGTAGTAGACACTGAATACACTAGCCTAGCTATCGATTTCCCTATTAAATCAGCAGCAGCTACAATATCCCTCCTCTCACTAAGAATGCAGCTTCCAAATGAATCTAAAATGGATGCTGTGCAGGAGGTGGGAGGGTCTGGGAGGGAGTGTCTGCCGCTGATTGGCTGTAATGTGTCTGCTGACTGTGAGGTAAAGGGTCAAAGTTTACTCAATGATGAAGAATAGTGGGCGGATCGAACATCGCATATGTTTGCCCGCCGCGGCGAACGCGTACATGCTATGTTCGCCGGGACCTATTTGCCGGCGAACTATTCGCGACATCACTACTCAAAACACTTAATACAATCATTAGAGACAACATTCCCCAATGTGTATAGCAGATTAGCCTTTAATGTGTAAGTTAAATTGAGCCAATACCGTTCCTATATGTCAGAGTGGGCATAAACAGCTCCTTATCCCTGTCACCCTGAATTACAGGAACATAGTTGGCGATTTGGCATGATCAATCAGTGTATAGATGGACATCTGCGATTGTGTTTTGTTATGTTTATTGAATGAAAGGTCCGACATTGGCTTGACAAATTTGGATTATTATGGGACCGAGTTTATTTCACGGAGAGCGTGAGAGAGTGTGTGTGACGTCTCCATTAGGGGAGGGCCTTTATTGGTCAGTGGGGGCGCTAATAGCTCCTAATCCTTGTTTCTCTGATATATAGGAATGGTATTGGCTCAGAATGAGCAGGTGTGTCATCTCAATAAGTAAACACATACTAAACAGGAAGTTCTTCTTACCAAAGGACAAACTTTTTTGGTAATATTCAGAATTTTAAAAGAAGCTTATGGTACTCGATATAAAGGTTAGTAAGAAATGCAATCTTATCAAATTTAAGGCCGTTTTAAGCATTGGAAGGATTCATCCAGTTAAAAATCAATATATAAAATGGTATCTAAGCATTCACTATATTGCAAAATGTATTTTAACTTACACATTGAAGGCTAATCTGCTATACACATTGGGGAATGTTGTCTCTTATGATTGTATTAAGTGTTTTAAGGAATGTAATATGAGTATCTCTTTTAAACAAATATGTATGAGGTATAAAGGGTTAAGTAGATGATTAATTGAAGTTGGCAACAGCTGTGTTTAGGGGTGTTACAACACTATTGTGCTCCCGTTGGTTATGTTTAGTTTATAGTCTAGAGCTCTCAATCAGGTGTTAGATGCCTGAGGAAACAACGTGTCAGCTGAGAAACTAGTTGCACATTTTTAATTACATAGTGGAAACTTTCTTGTACACTGTGTTTTTACTTTGTTTTAATTAAAAGTGATTTTTTACTTATCACTTGACTGAGAGCCTGTTCTTTCGTGGTTGGAGACTACGCCCCTGACGGAGGTGTGTGAGTGCCTAAGAACAGTGAGCTGGGACACTGAGAGATCCCAGTAGGTGTCACTAAGCACGAGTAAGTGCTGTGTGAGTACCTTTTCATTGCTATTGCACATATGTATGTTGCTTGTACTATATCACACTAGGAGGCGCCCTTCTGTGTTTTGTGTACACCATCACAGATTCCATCTCTTCAGCACAGAATATCATGGGCACAAAGCAAATTTGCTAATGCTGATGGGTCTATGTTATCTCCCCAGAGACACCTCTTACAATAACCATATATATCATACTAACTATACAGCCTGACAAGGACCTGACATCTAGCTGTAGCCCTTCTGGTTCCAGTGCCTGTGCTCTCCCTTTAATCTGTGCTGGTGATAGATAACCTGCAGTGTACCTACCCAGACTAACCTTACAAAGACACAGGGTGGGCAGCAGAGCCACGCTCAGTGTGAGGCTTCAGGAGTTAAGGGCACACAGAGGCTAAACTAAGGAGGCTACAGGTTCAACTGAAGCTTAGCTAATCTCCCATAGAATCCATAAAGGACCTCATTTATAGTAATGAAAATCTGTTTTAAGCTTTATAAATCCAGTCATTTCCAAAATGTTTAACTCAAAACTAATAGGCACAGATTTTATTTATCATTAAAAGAAAACTAGAGGATGGTGCACACAGCTTAACCCAATAAATATAAAGGAGAGAGGGAAAAAGCATTCTAGCGGTCACAAAATGATTAGAGACTAAATGGATAAATAAAAGGTTCCAAAAGCGTGACACAGGTTGTACTGGTACAAAGTAATTGCAACAAGCTGGTTACTTCTTATCACAACAAATGTATTACAATAATTAATTGCATATAAAAATTAAAATCACATATGCTGATGTGAACAACCCATCACAAAGTCAATATACAATATAAGCCGCACATTGGGCTCTTATTGTTAAACCACGCAGCAGTGTGTAAAGGTGAAAAGGAGAGGGAGACAGTAACACTGCCAGGCACTTAGTGTATATTTCACATGCTCCGACTGAACCTCACATTAACAGTTGACCTCAGGCTTACGTGAGAGACCCTCCAAAGAGATACATATAGCTAGTAGCTCAGTCGAATAGGACAACGGTAAAGTGGCTGCTGGAGGCTGCAGGGCTGGACGGAGGGAGCTTTGACCTAGGAGGAAGTAGGCCCTGTATGGGGGTAGGTGGAGCTATAGGAGGAGCCGGAGGGGAAGTATTAAAAGCAGCAAACTGAGCGGGAAAACCAGCAGAATTTTGTGTAAGAGCAAAGAGAAGCATCTCTGTTCCCTGGTTTTCTGCCCAGCCTGCGTTATGGCTGATGTGGAGGAGTTATTGCGGAGGCTTAGGGAGGCGGCAGAGGAGCGCGGACCTACCTGGCTGGAGTCGCAGGTCCGGTCTTTGTTGGAAGCGTTGGTGGCTGTTCCGGAGGTGGGGCCGGCTGCCCCCAGGAAGAAATCTTTGAGGCGTTCTAGGCCTCCATCTAGGCTCAGTCCGGAGGTGAGCTGCAAGGCGGTTGGTGGGCGGAAGTCCAGATCCGGTTCCGTGAAGAAGGCGGTGGTTCTTGAGGACAGTGGCTGTTCCGGCCTCTACATGTTTTTTAGGTGTCGCTGCTGGGTCTCACGGCCAGGGTAGGCCTGTCAGTGGGGAAACATTGTTAGGGAGTGAGCCTTGCACTGCTGGGCCTAGTGGTACTCCTTTTGCTTTTGGGGTGGTGGTGGGTGATAGTGATAGTGAGGGGGAGGGGTTTTTGGCCCATACTCAAGATCCTATGGTGGGTGGGGGAGGGGGTGGTCTTGGCCTTCAGGAACAGGGTGTAGGGGAGGTTGATACTATCAAGGCTAATTATGGTGGTAGCATTCAGGCATCCAAGGACAGGTCTCTGGGTTTTTTAGTGGATGTGGACTATGGGTCTGGGTGTGTGGTAATGATGATGTGGGTGGCTCACATGTAAGTTTTTCTTTTCCAGACACTAGCCCTGCAGTGCCCCGGCCTGGCCCGTCTGCAGAGGCGGACAATGTTGACAGCCTGGAGGAGGACTTTTTTGGCCTACACGGCTCCTGGACGGATTCCATTTGCCTGGAGCCTGATGACAGCAGACAGTGGGATACGTTGCCGGTTGCTGGTGGTGAGGTGAGCAGAGGGGGTAGGGCCAGGGGGGTAGTGATAGCAAAGAAACAGAGTGGGGCCAGGATTGGTATGGCGCCCACTCAGGGTGGTGGGGGAGGGAACAGACGGCCGGGGAACTTGGTAGGCCATGTTGGGGTTCCTAGAGGGGGATCTAGAAGACAGCCAGTGGCAGAGGCCGCCTGGTCAGGGGGTGAAGCGGGTGGGGCTCCCAAGAGGGGTAGAGGGGTGCCTACGGTTAGGGGTGCCAGCTGGTACCCAGGGAGTAGGGGGGGAGGGGTTTTCTTCCCCTGAATATGTTTTCACGTCCTGCTGTTTTTCAGGATCATACACGGCAGCCGGACCAGCATACACGGACGGTTGCGACAATGCAGGAGAGCATACAGCGGAGAACGGAGCCACTCGTTGGCAGGCTCCAGGCATCTATTGAAGAGTCATCAAGGGGAGTGCAGTCGGCAGACATTTCCACAGGTGATACAGGGTTGGTAAATGTGAGGGGGAATGTTGTATTGAGTGACAGTGATTCTATGGCTGTGAGGGTAGTTGTGGGGTTGAGGGATTTGCTGTTGCAATTGGAGCGGGCAGCTCCTCCTCAGGGTGTATTGGTTGAGAGGTCATGGGTCCCGGCTCCGGGGGCTGTGAGTGCTCCGGTGTTGGGGAGGGTCGAGGTCTGCGCGGAGGCGGGGTCCTCGGGCACGGTCGGTGGGGACCCTGTGGCGGTTCAGCCTGGGCCATCGGTGGTTTCTGCTAGTGTAGCCCCTGAACCAGTGGATGGGGCGGAGTTGAGAGTGGCTGACACAGCGATGTCCCGCTCTTGCCTCTGCTCCATTGGACCACTGGGGATGCATTTGACTTTGGAGGTCAAGGAAAAGATATGTAAGCGGGAGTTTATTGAATTATTTTCCCTCCTTCCGCTTGAGCAGTCCTTTTAGATTCTGGAGGATTCCAAAAAGGATGTGGCCAAGAAGGAGGAGGAGGAGAGGAAAAAACGTTATAGGAAATTACCTAAAACGTTTACTAATTGGTTCCAAGCGTTTGTAATTTATGCAAGTGTGTTTGCTAGTAGGTTCCCGGATCAAGGTTGTGCCTTGTTTTGTTATCTAGATGAGATCGCGGCCACGCAGAGGACATACGGGGGTATGGCCTGGTGGTCATACGACGAACAATTTCGTCAATGGCTGTCGGTTAAGCCTGATATGAGATGGGACGACCGGGACATGGGTTTGTGGATCAAAATCATGACACCTTTGAGAGCCTCCCAGTCCTTTCAGTCGGGAGCCGGTGGCTCCTCCACGAGTGGGTCCCTGGCTTCAGTTAGGAAGGGGTGTTGCTTTGCATTTAACGAAAAACTGTGTAAGTGGGGCGCCGCGTGTAAGTTCAAGCACGAGTGCTCTGGGTGTGGGGGTTCCCACCCCTATGCAAAGTGTTTCCGTAAGGGTAAGATGGGCAGAGCCGGTGATTCGGCTGACAAAGGGGGTGACTCCGGTGAGGCTAGACGCCATAGCGCCTTGGCTCGTCCTGTACGCTAGGCGTCAGGGCTGTCGGGAAAAGGCAGCGTTATTGTACCATGGTTTTCAGTTCGGTTTTGTTATCCCGTCACAAGGGGGTTGTCGGGTATTAGGGGTAATTTGAAATCTGCTCGCTTGTGGCCTGGGGTGGTTTTGGAAAAGCTACATAAGGAAGTGTCATTGGGGCGCATGGCGGGTCCTTTTGATTGTCCTCCTGTTGCGGATTTGAGAATCTCTCCGCTCCTGGTCGTTCCTAAGAGGGAGCCCAGAAAGCTTATACATCATTAATCTTTTCCTAGTGGGGGATCGGTAAATGATGGTAGTCCTCAGGAACTGTCATTGGTTAAATACGCCTCTTTTGACCAGGCGGTTGCGTTGGTGAGGGAGGCGGGGCCTTCGGCCTTGCTAGCTAAAATTGACATTGAATCGGCTTTCAGGTTGTTGCCTGTGCACCCGGCTTCGCACCATTTGCTGGGTTGTTGTGTGGAGGGCTCGTACTATGTGGATTTGTGTTTGCCCATGGGCTGCTCCATTTCATGTTCATTTTTCGAACAGTTCAGTACGTTTCTGGAGTGGGTTGACGATTTTTTGTTTGTGGGTCCGGCCGGTTCGACTTCGGTATGTTTGCTGTCAGGTGGCATTAGATTTCGGTGTGCCCATTGCGTAGGACAAATCGGAAGGGCCCGTTACGAACCTAAATTTCTTGGGCATTATGATTGACTCCATCAGAATGGAGTGCAGACTTCCCAGTGATAAGGTGACGGACTTGCTGGAGGTTATTGACTGCTGTTTGTAGGCGAAAAAGATCACGTTACGTGATCTTCAGTCATTAGTGGGCAAGTTTAATTTTGCGTGCAGAATAATACCGATAAGGAGGGTTTTTTGCAAGCGGTTGTCTCTGGCTACGGCGAGCGTTGTTAAGCCGCACCATTTTGTGTTGTTATCCAAGGAACTAAAGGATGATTTGCGGGTTTGGAGGCATTTTTTGTTGGGTTTTAACGGTTCAGCATTGATTCAGGCACCTAGGGTTTCTAATGAGGAGTTGGGGCTTGTAACTGATTCAGCTGGTAGTTGTGGCTTTGGCACATATTTTTCGGGCCGTTGGTGTGCAGCTCGATGGCCGACTGAGTGGTTTTCGTTTGGCTTAGTGAAGAATTTGGTCTTTTTGGAACTGTTCCCGATCGTGGTCTCCCTGTTTGTTTGGGAGGCTGATTTGTTTAATCGGTCGGTGGTGTTCTCTACAGATAATATGGGGGTGGTGCATGCTTTGAATACTTTGACGGCTTCCTCTTTGCCAGTGCTGCGTTTGTGTTGTCTGTTGGTTTTGAAGTGTTTGAGGATGAATGTGTGCATTAAGGCTAAACATATCCCGGGTGTTTATAATTCTATAGCCGACGCCCTCTCTCGCTTTCAGTGGCAGCGGTTCCGGGATTTTGCCCCTCTTGCAGATGCGACTGGTTGCCCGTGCCCAGATTATATGTGGCGGCTTGGGGAGGAGGACTGGCTGGACTGGTGAAGGCTTTGCTGGCTCCAGGTACTTGGGCTGCTTACTCTAGAGTGTTGTGGGACTGGGAATCTCGGCTGGGTGTCAGGGGTATCAGTGAAGGGGGTTTAGATCTTACTGGTGTTCTGTTGGATTGGATGTGGGAATGGGGGTCCCAAAAATTGTCACCTTCCGCAATGGATAGGCGTCTGGCGGCTTTATCTTTTCGCTTTAAGCTCTTGGGTGTGCAAGATGTTACAAGGGTTTTCTGTGTTCGGCAGGTTTTGAAGGGTTTGAAGAAGAAATTGGTTGGCCCCTCCCCTGATAGGAGGAGACCGATTACCTTTTCATTGCTGAGTAACTTGTATAGTATTTTGGAGGCTGTTTGCCTGTCAGAGTTTGAAACCTGTTTGTTCAGATTGGCTTACGTTTTGGCCTTCTTCTGTGCTTTCTGGATTTCTGAACTGGTTAGTAAGAACTTGTATTCTATGGGGGGTTTGGGTGTTGCGGATGTGGCCGTGTTTGAGTCCAGGGTGGAGATATTTTTGAAGAGGATTAAGACGGATCAGCTGGGGAAGGGTAGGACGATTGTCCTTTTTCCCAGTGGTTCAGAGGTTTGTCCCTGGTTTTGTTTACGTTCATATCTGAGGTTGCCTCCGGTTATGGGTGGTTCGTTGTTAGTCCACCAGGATGGTAGGCCTTTGTCGCATTTTCAGTTCAGGGCAGTACTAAAAAAGCCTTGTGTCGTTTGGGCCTCGATTCGGCTGATTTTGGGACTCACTCTTTTCGTATAGGGGCGGCAACGGAAGCTTCAATGAGGGGTCTTTCAGAGGTGGAGGTTAAAGGCATTGGTAGGTGGGGATCTGGTCGTTTTCGCTTGTATGTCCGCCCTGAGTCGGGTCTTTGAAGGGAATTTTTCTAGTGGTTTCAATTGTTTTCTGTGTTTTAGGTGTGGATCGTTTGTGGTTGGTCGGCCACTCTTTTATTTATTGGGCCCGGAGGGTGGCTTCAGCGAAGGTGGATGGATTGCAGTTGGGTATTCCCAAGTCTCGTTGTGAAGTTAAATGGTTCAGTGTGAGGGGGCTCAGGTGGGACGGATTGTTGCCTCTGGTGTTGGATTATTGCAGGCGTTTTCAGCCTCCGACTGTTTTGTAATGATCTTGGTTTTATGCCACAGAGGGACTTGGTAAGAAGAATGAAAAGTGACATTGGTAGACTGAGGGTTTTGTTCCCATCTTTGACAATTGTATGGTCTGACATTCTACTGCGGATGGTCTGGAGGGCGGCTTGGGATCCGGTACGTCTAGACAAGAGCAGACGGAAAGTGAATAAGATCATGGGGGCCTTTGTGAGGAGGCTTGGTGGTGTGGTGGTTTACCACTCAGACTTAGCGGAGGTGGGCGAGGGTGAATTCTATTTGCCTGATGGGGTGCATTTGAATGACTTTGGTCTGCAGCTGTTTATCCTTAATTTTAAGGAGGCATTGTGTGCGATTGGTGGGTTGGCGGGACTGGGTTGAGGTGTCAGGCCAGTCGGTGGCGGGGGTGCTAGCCCTCAAATTGCAGAAAATTATGGCCAATGGTTAGTGTGGTGGTATTTTGCATTCCCATGGGGGAATTCAAAATGGGGGTTCCTAAGGGCAAGGGGTTCCTTAGAAACATATATGGATGATCGCTGATGGGCCCAACCACTTGCACGGTTGGGCCCAGTAAATGGAGTTACGGCCATAGTTAAAAGATATGAAAATCAGGAGGGACTAGCACCGCTGTGGGTTAATGTGTAATATGTTTACAAATTATTTGCACTGTTATTTATTGAGTTATTAAAGTTTTTACAAAGTTATTTATTAAAATAAAGGGCTGCGGCCAATTTGCACCAAAGCTGTTTGTTGTCTGATTATTTATGAGAGTGGTGGTTGTAAGGTATGGTATTGGGGTCTTTTGGTGGTTTAAGGGGCCGGAGCTTGACGACATAAAAGGTCAAGTGGCTCCTGGAGGCTGCAGGGCTGGACAGAGGGAGCTTTGACCTAGAAGGAAGTAGGCCCTGCATGGGGGTAGGTGGAGCTATAGAAGGAGCCGGAGGGGAGGTATTAAAAGCAGTAAACTGAGCGGGAAAACCAGCAGAATTTTGTGTAAGAGTAAAGAGAAGCATCTCACTTCCACCCGTCCCTAGTTTTTTGTTAGGGATCCGTGTTTTCTCTCTTTTGTCATTTCAGGTTTTTGTCGCAGCTCGAAGGCGGGGGTGCTAGCTATCAAATTGCAGAAAATTATGGCCAATGGTTAGTGTGGTGGTATTTTGCATTCCCATGGGGAAATTCAAAATGGGGTTCCTAAGGGCAAGGGGTTCCTTAGAAACATATATGGATGATCGCTGACTGGCCCAACCACTTGCACGGTTGGGCCCAGTAAATGGAGTTACAGCCATAGTGAAAAGATATGAAAATCAGGAGGGACTAGCACCACTGTGGGTTAATGTGTAATATGTTTACAAATTATTTGCACTGTTATTTATTGAGTTATTAAAGTTTTTACAAAGTTATTTATTAAAATAAAGGGCTGCGGCCAATTTGCACCAAAGCTAAGTTTGTTGTCTGATTATTTATGAGAGTGGTGGTTGTAAGGTTTGGTGTTGGGGTCTTTTGGTGGTTTAAAGGGCCGGAGCTTGACGACATAAAAGGTCATGAATGAAATCCGCTGTTCCTCCGTAACTGTTGGGGTCCAAAGCAGTGTCTTCGGCTCAACACTAGGCTAAAGCAGAGCCCTTTGCCTAGTCACTCCTCCTCATACAGCACATGATGGAAGACAACCAATGGCACATCAGCTAATGAGTTTTGGGCTTACCCAGATGATATCACTTGTCAGAACGTGTTTCGATCCTCCCAAAGATGCTGGCTTGAAGCTTCATCAGCTACATCAACAACAATGAAGGCTGGCTATTTAAAGCATCAGCTGTCCAATAGAAATAAAGTAATGATTAACTTCTCATTGGTGCACTTAAAGATCAACCTTTTAAGGACATGAGAGGCATTCAAATGTCTACATAAAGCGAACTGTCAATTTGTTTAATCTATCAACTTTAAACATTATAATGATCCCAGAACTGCATATTAATAGTAACAATAATATCAGATCATATAATCACATGACTATATTATTATTACAGAACACAAGTACATCTTGAGAAGTATACTTTATAGAAAACTCACAAATTCTAGATTTTCATTTAACCCATTCGGTTTCAGTGTATTGTTTTTGTCTATACTTGTGACTTTGAAGAAGATGAGATGACATTTTATGACCAATTCCTGCAGAAAACCAATTCCAAAGGATTCACATATTTTTTTCTTGCCACTTTACATTCATAAACATGCATGTATGTGTGCACCAATGTATACATTAAGGGCCAGATTACAAGTGGAGCACAAACGGTTGCGCACAAGCGATAAAGGATTTATTGCGAGTGTTTGCGCTCATCAAGCTTATCGTTAGTATTACAAATTAAAAGTAAACGTAATAGGGGCATGACTAGCCGGCGGCCATGATAAGTCGCATATCTTACAAACTCTGGAACTTCTATGAGAATTATCTTCAATTTCTCTTAAATTCTAATGCATAAGCTACTATTGAACTGTGTATGATCTTCTTAAAACCCTGGCTTTTGGGAAACATACAAGCTTCAGAAAAATACCAGTGCTGTCTGCAGATTTACTTTAGTTATCAAGAACGGCGCCGGCCTCCTATCTTTAACCATACTATCCCCCCCCCCCGGACTCCCGGGGTAAACAAAACCAATCTACTTCTAACATAAGATGGAGGTTTCTTACTCAGATATCCTCGCATTGCTGAAGGAATTCGACAGAAAGCTGGACGACAGCTCTGCTGATCTTATAGCTACTATTAGAGGGAACGTCAGGCAAGATGGCGTCCATAATCAAACTAATGCAGATTTGGAGACCCCGGTGCTTTCAGAGCCTGCACTCACTACTACGACTCACTTGATATACCAGAAGGAGAGTTCTATTCAGGAACTAGACCCGGTTGCGGATGAGTGCAATGTATACGCAACTGTATTATGCCCGGCCGATGTCTCGGCTTCCTATACAGAGAGTCCACGGGGGCTTGCACAGATGAACTGCACTTTCATGAGCGGTAAGGAGTCATTCCAGGAAACGTCTTTGAAAAGTACCCAGCTTCTGAATTCACCTTCTTATGGCCCTGATAGAGCTCGGACGACTGGCCACTCACCTCTAATTGCAGACCGGGGAGTTATGGCGATCACTTTTGGATGCAATTCTGCCCTTACCCCGTGGCCCTCTAAGAAGCATACTGTGAATTGGGAGATCGGCGGGCTGGTGAGACAATTCAGATATGGTAAAACTGGCCGTTCATCACAGACTTGGGAGGCTTACCTTACCTTCATAAGCAAGCTAAATAAACATTTATATTTATTGCACAGATGTCGCGCCGGAGTGGGTTAATCTACAGTCTACCTTGCCTTTTGTCAGAGACGTTTCTTTTCTGCTGCATCCAGATTTGTAACATGGAAGGGCGATAATTCTGTGTTCCTATTCATGAACAGTATATGTATTACTTTCGCCCAAACCATTGTACTTTTGCATGTTCAGTAATTGTTGATCGTTATATAACATAGTAGTCGGCCTGGGATATTTCAGGTCATATATTACTGTTTACTTTCTTTTTTGTTAATTTTAGTTGTTCTTATTCACCAGTCGTAACATATATGTATATTTACTCACTTTAAGTTCAAGTTAACTTATAAAGGGCATGTGGTGTTAGCAGTAGCAGCCATATTGAATTTTATGTTTAGCCTATATAAGGGGGTACTTAGCTTTCATTCGGTAGGACTTGTATACACCGCTAGAGCAACATTTCATAATGAGCAAACAAATAGCTATACATCTGTTAACTCTCACCTCATTAATAAGACCCTAGCCTTGGAGCTTCTTTAGAACCCGCTCCTGAGACTACCTGAGTCCAGATTTTTGTCCCCTGAGCTATATCAATCAACTGCTGGCATTAGCTAGCTAGTATTATGAGGGACTTAGCTTATCTGCCTCTACTGTAACTTTACTCATGCACGCTCGCCCAGCCACATAGACAAACCTCTGGGGACTCAGTTTTATTGTATGCTGTAAGTGAATAGTTCGCATTCTAGTTCCGCAAAATATGAGCCATTTCTGGGTGTGCTCCCCTTTCCTTTGGTCCCATTTTACACTCTAACATTAGCCCCATGTATAAACTCCCATATCCTCTCTTATTGAGAATAGCCTAGTTTCTCTTAACCTATAATATAGGATTTATCAGCTAACCAATTCTTGAAAGTTTTGTTTTTGCCGCATGTTGATGACCTCACCATGTACTCTTAGTTATAGTTATTGCTCAATTGGTAATGGGTGCTTGTGCTGGTTTTACAGGTGGTTGACATATGGCATATACCCAGTGCAAAAGTTTCTATATATTCACTCTAATGGTCAAAAATATATAGGTTGCTGGGGTCCTCGCTCTCTAGCATCCCATGGTGTCTACTATTATATACCCTGTAAGTGTAATCATGTATACTAGGTCCATTTTATAATTCAGGCCCCTGCTTTAGTAAACTAGTTAGCACTGCCCTACATTACTCCATAACTAATATTTAGCTCTTGCAGTTAGCTCCCCATCCTATGCCATTACAGCTCCTACTCTGTATTTTCTCCCTACTACCTCATGCTTGTCTCCAAGTCTGGCCATGATAGAACGTGTGCGCTAAGAATCATCTTCTCTCCCAAACCATAGCCTGCTAACCTTCTTATATTTTATATAATTTTTTTTTATTTTTTTTATTAGAAGGATATATTTTTTTATTAGAAGGATATCGTATTTTCTAAACATCTGCTAAAATTCCTCTATCACCTTTTTTTTTTCTTTTTTTTTTTTTACTGTAGTTCCTAATTTATGCATTCTAATACAATAACTTATATTTTAAGCGGTGCTTACCCGCTGGTTGTTATTGTCTATAATGCGATTCCCCCCCCCATACTGTATACTCATTTAATTCTTGTTCTGAAGCTCTTAAGGAGCTGCCCATCTGACAATCAGTTTTACTTTGCATTGTGGGTCATTGGGCCTAGAAATCTGGCCTCTAATTTGTCAGTTTATTATGCTATTGTATTAAAAAAAACGAGGTTCATTTAAAAAAAAAAAAGTAAACGTAATAGTATGATTACACTAGAATAATTACTGTGACTTCAGAGCTCTGGTTAAATGTTTTGTGAAACTAAAAAGTTACACAAAACACATCAAAACTACATTACAAAGTAAATACACTTGCAATAACACTGTCTAATAACAATTATTCACTAAAAGGTTTTAAAGGCTCAAAGATATGAGGTCTCAGATGTTAGAAAAAATGCGGCAAAGGGCTTTGAAATAGAGATACATACATAATGTCTATGTATATATATATATATATATATATATATATATATATATATATAATATATAGATATATATATAGATATATAAATATATGGAACAGAAGCCTCCATTACTTTTGTACTTGGAGAGGACTGAAGGCCAGCCTCCTCCCCACCGACTATGGACCTTGGAACTTGAGAGGATTCAGGTTTACCCCGCTTCCCCAAATTCCCAAAGACTCTGAGAACTGGAAGGCCCCGATATAGAGTTGGGGTTCCTGTGTTTTGTTGGGGTATAAGGTGACAGCCCAAACCAGCATTGCCTGCTCCAAACCCCCCCTAGACTCAGAGACTTGGAGCAGGAGATTGCAAACAGCACAGACATTCTAATGCTGGGGCCTCCTGCTGTTATGTGTATGCATATCAAGTCTAGTGGGCCGATTTCTCAACTGTCGGGTGGACATGATCCGCTGTAGCGGATCATGTCCACCGGACATCGCTAAATGCTGACAGCATACACTGTCGGCATTTAACATTACACAAGCATTTCTAGTGAAATGCTTGTGCAATGCCGCCCCCTGCAGATTTGCGGCCAATCAGCCGCTAGCAGGTGTGTCAATCATCCCGATCATATCTGATCTGGGTGATTGCTGTCCGCCGCCTCTTAACTTTTTTTTCTGGCGAGCCTGAAGGCTTGCGTGGAAACAACTGCATTCACAGCTTCTTACATCGGCCCCTTGGTGTGAAGTGTCTGTCATTGTGTGAGTCATCCATTGTCCTTTTGTAAGTCAGGATGTGATTGGAGTCTTGTTTACCTAACCATTGTCTGATGATTGTCCCATTGTAAAATGCTTGTTTCTATTGTTGATGTGGTTACTAACCCCCTTGTTGAAAATGTATAAAAGCTGTGTTTCTGTACAATAAAGCTGTTCCTATTTTGACCCTCAAGCATTTAGTCTTGGGTAATGTTCTTGGGGGTAGCTATAACAACTTGCAGCGGCTGTTATTCTAATAGCCGCCAGTACCCAGTGAAGGTTAATTGGTTGACGTTTGGTGGGAAGAAGTTGACTTTAGCGGGCATACCCAGCCTGGGGTACTGAGACCCACTACAATATATATATACATATATATGTATATATAACAAAATCCAAGTCACATTGTTACCCTCCTGGAGTCGTCTGCCTGGGTGCAAAAATGTAATGAATATTCCTCCTGACAAATGCACTCACAGGACTTCTTTAAAGTGAACAAAAACTTGTTTTTATTGGAACGTTTTCGGGGAGAGGCATGCTGATGAAGGGGAACCTCTCCCCGAAAATGTTACAATAAAAACAAGTTTTTGTTCACTTTAAAGAAGTCCTGTGAGTGCATTTGTCAGGAGGAATATATATATATATATATATATATATATATATATATATATATACAGGGCTCACAATTTCCGCTAACCAACTAGCCATTTAATTGTGGGAAATGAAAGTTAGAGAATGCTAAGTTTGAAATCTGTTGGCACTTTGTATTTGCAGAATGTACATTCCTGTTGCAGCACTTTGTACTTCAACTATTATCTAAAGTGATAGTATATATCCATGAAAGTGCAAGGATATGTTATTCCTCTAGGATTGTGGGGATGCCAAAAGTGCTTAGACTGTTACTTTTGAGAGGGTAAACGGGGCAGAAAGTAATAGAAAAGTTAAAGTGGAGAAGAATGTAGAATTAAGAGAGAATTTAGAAAAGAAAAAAAGAAGAGATATGAGAGAGGAGAATGAAAGAGTGTAAAGAGGAGATATGGCCTGAGAGGGAAAGGAATAGGTAAAAAGAGAGCTTGAAGAGATGAGGAAGTAGAGAAAGGTAGTTAAAGTGTTAGTGGCAACATCACCTCTCAGTCTAATATCGAAAAAAACATTATGCCTTGGGCTGCCTGAGCAGCTTAGTGCAGCGATCGCTTGGAAAAAATAAAGGAGCTTTAAGCATGAAGTATTTTATACTTCATGACTGAAAGTCCCTTTATTTGTTCCAATGGTCAATCCTAGCATTTCGCAAATGCTAGGATTTACCATAATTTTCAGAGTGAGAAGGGAGAGTTCAGGCCCAGACTGGCCATTGGGCACAGCGGACATTTGCCCGGTGGGCCGCTGATCCCCTTGGTCCCACCAACCTCATC
This sequence comes from Bombina bombina, assembly GCF_027579735.1. NCBI lineage: Eukaryota > Metazoa > Chordata > Amphibia > Anura > Bombinatoridae > Bombina > Bombina bombina. Next base: position 18,145,593 of record NC_069501.1, on the reverse strand, counting down.
ATTAACGTCATGCCCACGAACCTCTTGTCACCCAGCAAGCTCTGCTCTGTCACTTATATGTAGTTTGATGTTTACTAAAGCAGCAGGTTTCCCACCAGTTGTGATGTGTGTGGGAAATCAGCTGCCAGTAAAAACCAAACTAATATGCTTATTATGCTGTAAATTATATCCAAGGCAGTCAGACACGAAGCAGCTGCATTTTCATTAGTGAAGGGGCGGGACAAGCAATGCACGGAAAGTGTGTGAATATAACTGATGGACATACAGGAGGTTTACACCACGTGATTACTTAACTTGAGAAGGAAGGGATTCATGCTTCTGCCTGTGTCCGATGCCTCAGATGTGCCATGCTGCTACAAGTCCCACTCCCTGGATAAAGGTAGGAAAAATGGGGCCCCACTACTATCATCTTCCCCTGCACAGCAATCTACATATATACAGACCGGCACTTCCTATGTCTGTATAGATTAAACCATATGCACTACCATGGGGGGGGGGATTAATAGCCATATGTCCTACATTATGCTATTTTTATAAACTTCTAATTATGTCATATAATTTATTTATGTGCTGGCCCCTGGGGAGATCATTTTGTAGTAAAGAGCACAACATATGCATCACTCACAAGAATAACAATATAGTACCCCGTAGAAGGAATCCATAGTAGAACACTCTGACTCACAGTGCATAGCATGGGGTCTCCTGCTGCTAAATGAAAACATAAAACGGTGAGAACATGGAGTCCTGGAACTTGCCCTGGCAGAGAGATAATAGTCCAGTGAGCCAGGTAAGAACCCGTTTTATGCAGATGTCTCAGCTGTTTGGGGTTTGCAGCAGAAGCTGCCACACATGTTCAGCTGTTCTTGACATATTTACTGCAGCTTCCTCACCTTAAACCTAGGTTTAAAGGGAAAGTCTACCTTAGAATTGTTATTGTTTTAAAAGATATATAATCCCTTTATTACTCATTCCCCAGTTTTGCAAAACCAACACAGTTATATTAATGTACTTTTTACCTCTGTGATTACCTTGTATCTAGGAACCTTCTTCCAGCCCCCTGATCACATGACTGTGACTGTTTACTATCTATTGTCTTAAATTTAGCATTGTATTGTGCTAGATCTTAAATAACCCCCTGTGCCTGAACACAGTGTTATCTATATGGCACACGTGTACTTTCTGTCTCTTTGTGTTGAAAAGAGATTTAAAAAGCCTGTGATAAGAGGCAGCCCTCAAAGGCTTAGACATTAGCATATGACGCTGCCTATGTTTAGTTTAAACTAAGCATACCAAGAGAAAAAAGCAAATTTGATGATAAAAGTAAATTGGAAAGTTGATTAAAATTAAAAGTCCTATCTGAATAATGAAAGTTTAATTTTTACTAGACTGTCCCTTTAACTGTTAATTACATCAGTGAGACTTAGGAAGCACATCTGTAGCAGTCTTGTTCTCCCAGGACATCAGCACCCACTTTTACAGATCAGTGACACTGGGCTCAGATACCTTACATTCCCCATCTAAATTAAATCTGAAAGCTGCTATTTAGTTTTCCCTTGTGTGTTATACAAATGTGTATGCTATGCCTAGTACTTGAATGTGCATGTTTTGTGTGCCTGCATGTATGTGATTGCTGTGTATGGTGTGTGCATTCATGTATGTGATTGCTGTGTATGGTGTGTGTCTGCATGTATGTGATTGCTGTGTATGGTGTGTGTCTGCATGTATGTGATTGCTGTGTATGGTGTGTGCCTGCACTTATGTGATTGCTGTGTATGGTGTGTGCATTCATGTATGTGATTGCTGTGTATGGTGTGTGTCTGCATGTATGTGATTGCTGTGTATGGTGTGTGTCTGCATGTATGTGATTGCTGTGTATGGTGTGTGCCTGCACGTATGTGATTGCTGTGTATGGTGTGTGTCTGCATGTATGTGATTTCTGTGTATGGGGTGTGTCTGCATGTATGTGATTGCTGTGTATGGTGTGTGCATTCATGTATGTGATTGCTGTGTATGGTGTGTGTCTGCATGTATGTGATTGCTGTGTATGGTGTGTGTCTGCATGTATGTGATTGCTGTGTATGGTGTGTGTCTGCATGTATGTGAATGCTGTGTTATGTGCCTGCATGTATGTGAATGCTGTGTTATGTGCCTGCATGTATGTGAATTATGTGTATGTTGTGTGTCTGTATGTATGTGAATGCTGTGTATGTTGTGTGCCTGCATGTATGTGAATGCTGTGTATGTTGTTTGCCTGCATGTATGTGAATGCTGTGTGTCTGCATGAATGTGAATACTGTGTAGTGTGTGTTGTGTATGATGTGTGGCTGCATGTATGTGAATGCTGTGTGTCTGCATGAATGTGAATACTGTGTAGTGTGTGTTGTGTATGATGTGTGGCTGCATGTATGTGAATAAGGAATGGTGAACGGGCCTTTTTTTGGTCCAGTCCGACCCTGGGAGAGTTGATAATTATTAAAAAAAATAATCTCCAGGTATGCTATGACCTTCCATGACTGTCAGCCCTATATCTGATGATTCTAACTGCTATAAACTTATTTTTGTTAATTTATTACTGTATGTAGCACTACATTATTTAATTTGTTATGTTTTAAAATAAAAACAATATTACAAAATGTTTCACAATGGCTAAACATATATAAAGAGGGGGTGATGTAGTGGGTGTGGTGTGGGTGGGATTAGAAATGGTGAGTAACATTTTGTCCTGGCTAATAGCTTAAGACTTGAAATTTTGAGCCCTATATATATATTTATAGGAGGCCCTCGGTTTACGCCGGTTCAATTTGCACCGTTTCAGAATAACAACCTTTTTTTTCAGTCATGGAACTGCTATTGAAATGCATTGAAAAGCAGTGCACTAATTAAAATAGCCAGTAGGTGGAGCTGTCCGCTTGTGTTTCAGCAAAGTTAAGCAAGTTTAACAGTTTAAAGGGATGTACCCAAATTTTTTCTTTCGTGATTCAGATAGAGCATGGCATTTTAAGCAACTTTCTAATTTACTCCTATTATCAAATTTTCTTCATTCTCTTGGTATCTTTATTTGAAATGCAAGAAAGTAAGTTTAGATGCCGGCCCATTTTCGGTGATCAACCTGGGTTGTTCTTGCTGATTGGTGGATAAACTCATCCACCAATAAAAAAGTGCTGTCCAGAGTTCTCAATAAAAAAAAAGCTTAGATGTCTTCTTTTTAAAATAAAGATAGCAAGAGAACGAAGAAAAATTGATAATATGAATAAATTAGAAAGTGGCTTAAAATTGCATGCTCTATCTGAATCATGAAAAAAAAAATTTGGGTTCAGTGTCCCTTTAACAGTTTTGATCTGTGTACAAAGATCAGACAAGACCTATCGAGCAAGATCTTGCAGCCACTTCCCTATTATCTTCCTGTCCAGCTGCTTGAGGTGAGGGTGCCTAACTGCCTATTAATCACTGCAGATTGAAATGCATAGAATAGATGCAGACCCAATATTATCTAACATGCTAACAATGCAGAGAACTGTTTGCAGAAAAATGCAAGTAAAAAAATGTTTTTTTTTTCATTAAACTTAGTATGATGATGATGCAATCTGTTGTGTAATTATTTTATTAGAAAAGGGGTTTAAGGGAGGGCGCTATTAGCCAAAGATATCACCACTAAAAATAAATGTTAAAATATTTATTTAAAACATACATGAAATATATCAAAAATGTAAAAGGGACGTCTCCCTGTTAACAGTAATAAGTACAAAAATTGATAACACAGAATTAATCTCTTAGTTACTACTAAAATAATTTAGGATCAAACTAACAACCTTAAAATCCAATAAATCCAATGAAGATAAAATTATCATATAACAAAGTGTTAGAGACCGGTTAAATGTTGCAAAGTCACTAATTACAGCAAAGTTGCTAATTACAGACATACATACAAAAAGAAACAGTGTCTCTGGGTATGGGATATTTATATTATATTGTTGCTCAGAGAAAAAGACAATGTCTCTAGGTTTTAATCTCTTGTTGATAATATGGTTAGGAGGAAAATAATTTATAACTCATATGTTAAATGACCAAAACAGGCAAATAGTATCATGTGTTCAAAGTCAGTTAGGAAAAATGTCCATATATCTCTTATATTCCAAAGGAATACATATAGATGCATACATGATTTTTATCTGTGATTATTATATCTTTGGATGTGCATAATAAAAGTCCAAAACGATTGCCTGTTTTTGAAATACTGTTCAATTCTTATATTAAAAATATTTTAAGATGATATATATAGCTGTACTTATGACATTTGCCTGGTGGCAGCCTAGATTGCCAAATACCTATAATTACATATTTCAAATATTATAGTTGTTACCCTAAAATTACTAGATGACTTATTAATGTACATGCCCTACCAAAAGCAGCAGTAGAATAGGGTGTAAACAGTATATAGTGAAAAAGTGATCTAAGATAAAGTGTATAGTGAATAAATTTATTCATATATATTGCATACAAAAACCATTATTATTACTCAAATAAAAAAGGAGAGAGGTCCAATTCTGAATTGAGACCTTTCGGATATAAGGTGTCAAATTTATAGATGAATTCCGCTTCTTTTATAAGAAGACTTTTCTCTATGTTACCACCTCTCCAATGACCTTTAATTTTGTGAATACCCCAATATTTCAAATCTCTTGTGTTACCATGGTGAATCTCTTTAAAATGTTTGTACAAATAAGTGTCTTCTTTTTCTTTTTCTATACATAATAAATGTTCTCTTATTCTATCCCTGAGGCACCTTTTGGTCTCACCGAAATAGAATAAGTTGCAAGTGCATTTTAATACATATATAATATTCTTATGTGTGCATCTAATTATTTATTTTATAGTGAAATCATCACCTACTTCATTAATTCTCAGATTTTTTATTTTAGAACTATGTGTGCATGCTTTACACGTGTAGCATGGAAAAAAACCTGCTGTTTTCTTTCCTTCCATATCTACTTGACTTTTAATAGCTCTCTTTTGTTTTAATTCAGTAGGGGCCAATGTAATTTTAAAATTCTTCGCTCTTTTAAAGATAAATGTTGGTTTATCTGCTAACTGATACTACTAGAGTGACATACAAACTTTAGACCATTATCATTGTTATTCATTTCCTCAAATAGTTTAGTTAGTTCCTGCTCAGGGCCCTTCCATACTAATAGCAGGTCATCTATGTAACGCTTATAGAGTACGAGGTTTGCACCGAGATCGCTCCTGTTGAAGAAACTTTCTTCCCAAACTCCCATAAAAAGATTTGCGTAACTCGTGCAAACCTCATGGCCCCTACTGAATTAAAACAAAAGAGAGCTATTAAAAGTCAAGTAGATATGGAAGGAAAGAAAACAGCAGTTTTTTTTCCATGCTACACGTGTAAAGCATGCACACATAGTTCTAAAATAAAAAATCTGAGAATTAATGAAGTAGGTGATGATGTCACTATAAAATAAATAATTAGATGCACACATAAGAATATTATATATGTATTAAAATGCACTTGCAACTTATTCTATTTCGGTGAGACCAAAAGGTGCCTCAGGGATAGAATAAGAGAACATTTATTATGTATAGAAAAAGAAAAAGAAGACACTTATTTGTACAAACATTTTAAAGAGATTCACCATGGTAACACAAGAGATTTGAAATATTGGGGTATTCACAAAATTAAAGGTCATTGGAGAGGTGGTAACATAGAGAAAAGTCTTCTTATAAAAGAAGCGGAATTCATCTATAAATTTGACACCTTATATCCGAAAGGTCTCAATTCGGAATTGGACCTCTCTCCTTTTTTATTTGAGTAATAATAATGGTTTTTGTATGCAATATATATGAATAAATTTATTCACTATACACTTTATCTTAGATCACTTTTTCACTATATACTGTTTACACCCTATTCTACTGCTGCTTTTGGTAGGGCATGTACATTAATAAGTCATCTAGTAATTTTAGGTTAACAACTATAATATTTGAAATATGTAATTATGGGTATTTGGCATAATACCACCTTAAGAAAAGGTATCAATTGGGATTTCTACCAATAAAAAAGAAGGATACCCCTTTAAAAGGGGCTCTTACATCTGCCGCCACTATCTTGAAAAAGCCCATAGAAGGGCGAAACGCGTCGTTGTGTGGCAGTGTAACAGTGTGACGCATTGCTTTTAATTCAACATCTTCATCAATTGTTTTTATATATAACCCGGGTTATATAATATATCAGAACTTTCATTGTATCTTTGATAGAAAAATCCTTGGGATCTGTGGTTGGAAGAATCATTATATACCCACTACAGTTTCCCCCTTCCCCTGCGTGCATAAGCATTAAGTGCAGGGTCCACCGTGAGGATTTCCACTATAACAGCTGAGAACAGAGGATGAATCGGCTTTCCCTTTTACCGGAACATCTTTGGTGACGTCAGGCGCCGAAAAACTTCACAGTCTTACCCGCTCGAGGAAAAATACCGAGCAACGAGTGAACTCAACCTCGACAATAGAAGAAAGGGTAATGTACTGTATATCTCTAAGGAGTACATAATTTCTCATGTTAAGGAAAATGGAGAGATAATCTGTGCTAATCAGCAATCCAAGGAAACGACATTGTTGTTATTTGGAATATAAGAGATTTATGGAAATTTTTCCTAACTGACTTTGAACACATGATACTATTTGCCTGTTTTGGTCATTTAACATATGAGTTATAAATTATTTTCCTCCTAACCATATTATCAACAAGAGATTATAACCTAGAGACATTGTCTTTTTCTCTGAGCAACAATATAATATAAATATCCCATAGCCAGAGACACTGTTTCTTTTTGTATGTATGTCTGTAATTAGCAACTTTGCTGTAATTAGTGACTTTGCAACATTTAACCGGTCTCTAACACTTTGTTATATGATAATTTTATCTTCATTGGATTTATTGGATTTTAAGGTTGTTAGTTTGATCCTAAATTATTTTAGTAGTAACTAAGAGATTAATTCTGTGTTATCAATTTTTGTACTTATTACTGTTAACAGGGAGACGTCCCTTTTACATTTTTGATATATTTCATGTATGTTTTAAATAAATATTTTAACATTTATTTTTAGTGGTGATATCTTTGGCTAATAGCACCCTCCCTTAAATCCCTTTTCTTTTCATTTCACTGTGCACTTTAGACAATTAGAAGGGATATTGTCTATCAAGGGAGGTGTTTGATATCTTCTGTCCTAGTGTACCTTAAACCCACCAATTTTCTAATTATTTTATTAGGTGATGTTTAGGAAATGTTTTTGTTCATTAAACTTAGTTTGATGATGATACAATCTATATTATTAGGTTTATAATGCTGTTTAGCATTTAAAGTCTTTATTTCAAACCTTTAAAAATAATCTATTAGGTGTTAGTTATGACAATTTTGAGAGGGGTCTGGAACGTAACTCCCTCACTTCGCATTGATTTACATTATAAACTGGGTTTCAATTTTCAACGGTTTCGATTTACAACCATTCCTCCTGGAACCTAACCCCGGCGTAAACTGAGGGCTACCTGTATACACACAGAGAGATGTGCACTCATATCACGCGTGGCTGCTGGGAAGCTCTGCAGTCCTCTCTGTGTGCTTGATTGACAGGTGTCTGAGCCACCCCTTCCTGATGATGTCACAACCAGTCTTTTTATTCCGGGCTTCCTGTTTCTCCAGTGCCCATTTGTTTGTTTAACTTTGTGGCTTCTGTTAGGAATTCGCTTTGGAATCTCTCTAACTGCTGCTTTTCTGTTGCCAATCTCTTCAAGGATTTACTATGCTGGATTAACCTTCAACCTCCTGATTACCTGTCTCCAAACAATGCAAGTACTGTTTGTTTTGTGAAACTTTCAAACTGCCTGTTTACCTGCTGCAAATTCTGACTACTCTGTGTACTGCCAAACTATTCAAATACTGTTATTTCTGTGAAACCTTCAATCTGCATGTTTACCTGTTTACAAACTCTGCAAATACAATTATTCAGTGTAAACCTTCAAACTGCTTGATATCCTGTTGCCAATCTCAACAAGTACTGATTAATCTGTGTTAACCTTCAAACTACCAGATTACCTGTTGCTATCTCTGCAAGTTCTGACAACACAGTGTTAACCTTCAAACTACCTGATTACATGTTGTTAACTCTGCAAGTTCTGACTACACAGTGTTAACCCTCAAACTGCCTGATTACCTGTTGCATACTCTGCAAAGACTGTCTACACAGTGTTAACCCTCAAACTGCCTGATTACCTGTTGCATACTCTGCAAAGACTGTCTTCACAGTGTTAACCCTCAAACTGCCTGATAACAAATTACCTACTCCTGCATTATTAACTGTTTCCTGTTTTACCCTTCTTCTGTCTGAGTATAAGTGGACTATCCCTGCTCTCCTGATTCTGTGGAAGACATTTCCTGAAACCAGTTCCTTATTCAGAAGTCTATCTGGCTGATATCTTGAATTACTTTGGCACAGGCTAACCCTGCTCCATATCGTGAGTACATTGTTTTTTGTAGGTTGTCGTGGGGTCACGTCCTGGATTAAACTCAGAGTGCAAGGGTGTTGTTTAAGTTTGCCCTAGCATTTGGGTCTTCTTCTGGACATTTCCTAACCTGACAACTCACAGGAACGGACAACTGGCTCAATACCTTTGTTAGCCTGTTCTATGGTGATTTACCAAACAAATCCAAGAAAAAGTGCTAGGGCTGCTCAGTAAAAACACATAATATTTATTTAAAAGACTGTTATAACACACAAAAATAGCAGTAAGGGCTCACAACACAATAAAAAAACTGTCACATCCCGTGCCAAAGGACGCGTTTCGGGTTTCCCCGTACTCAAAGATAAAGGGGGAAGGTAACATACACACCTTTATAGGTGTAACTTAATTATAAAATGATCACACTTGGTCATTGTTTATTTGATCCAGTATTTTGGAAGTCATGGGGATAAAGAATGTTATAGTTACTATTTACAATTTATAAATTTATATGTAAGACAGAAAGTGACCAATTTTGAAGATTTCCTAATAAAAGCGTTTTAGCTTCTAAAGATAGTGTTTAGTATTTAATATTTTAGTGATTTTGGACACAGAGAGCCAAAAATATATAACATTTTACCCGTTTTTCTAGTAGCACATGGATTACAATAAATAGTTACAACAAAATGAAGTTATCTAAGAAGATCAGCTTATAGAGATATTATTTTTTAAAAATCCTGTTGGTTTTAAACATAAAGATTAAAAAGTTAATCCTTTTTATGATTGCACACAATAAACAATAGTTAATAATAAACAGATTGTGTTCTAGATTAATAAACTTTTTACCTACATGATATATTTGGTATTGATGTATATTTATATTTATACTTCCAAGATCTAAAGCATAGTTCATTCTATTTATTCTAATGATAATTAGATAATTTCATATTATATATACAGCCACTTCCACTTGTACCCTGGCTATACAGATCACAGTCGTTGAATTAACATTAACATTAGAATTACCACTACTAGGTCACAGGTTATTTATAGAGTTTTTGCTTTCTCTTTTATATTTGTTGTTATGTTATTTATTATTTATTATTTATTTGATTGATAGTATTTTCTAAACATCTTAATAAGATTTTTTTAATTTCAATCATAAATTTCAAATTTTAAAAGTAAATCTTAAATTTTAAATTTTAAATATACAGTTCATTACCAAAATTCTTCTATCTGTCATGTCATAATAAAAATGTTTCATTTATATGATGTGTAACTTGATGTTCCAAACACTAGTGAGATAGTAGAAATACCATAAAGCTTTTTAGCAATAGATTAAAGTTCCCAATGGTTCATAATATCAAAGGTGGAATTAAAGCCTTTTGGATATCTGGTCTCCAATTTAAAGATCCAGAAGGCCTCTCTACGTTGAAGTTCTTTAACTCTATCACCTCCTCTCTTTGGAGTATATACCAACTCTATAGCCTGCCACTTAAATGTTTGTAGTGACTGATGGTGTTGATGTGCAAAATGTGTGGCAAGGAGAGAACATTCTTTTTCACAATTTATATTACTTATATGTTCTCGGACTCTTGACCTTACCTCACGAGTGGTAAGTCCAACATATTGCAGTTTACAATCAGTACAGGAGATTAGGTAAACAATATACCCCATACTGTAATTTATGCATTGGGAAGTGGTGTACCTCATTCCAGTACGATAGGACTCAAAAAATGGACTTACATTAACGTAGTCACATGTTTTACATCTGGCACAGTTACATTTAAATGTACCCTTATGTACTAGCCAACTACTGTTTGTCTTTTGTTTTGGAAGTACTGTGGGGGATAATATATTTCCAAGCGTCATACTTTGTTTATACGAAAATCTACAGCCTGATTCAACAACCTTTTTAAGTTTAGAATCCGCCAGTAAAATAGGGATATGTTTTTTAATGATTTGAACTATTTCTGGGTACTGATCACTAAAACTTGTTACAAATGTTGTCTTTGGTTCATTTTTATTCCTGTCATAGCATGGTCTCTTTTTGATTTTTTCTTTTAATAAATCCTCTCTTGGGATACTGTCTACCAACTTTTTGGTCCGCCATATCACATTTTTATTTTATCCTCTTTGCAAAAGATCTTCAGTTAACCTTTCGCATTCCATTTTATAGTCACCTTCATTGGAGCAATTTCGCTTCATTCTTATAAACTGACCTTTCGCAATTGCTTTGGCCGTACTTTTCGGATGACTACTTGTGGAGTGCAAAAGGTTATTTTTAGCAATCGGTTTTCGATAGATTTTAGTTTCAATTTTATTTGTGTGTTTGTTCCCTGTAAGTGTAATATCAAGATAATTTTATGTTATTTTCATGCCATTCCATAGTAAAACATAGGCCTACTTGATTAGAGATTAGGATCTCCAGAAATTCAAGAGCTTCATTTGAGGTACCTTTCCATATTATCACTAAATCATCGATGAACTTTCTATAGAAGGCCACTGAGGTTCTGTACTTGTTATTATCTCCAAAGATGTGGGACGCCTCCCACCAACCTAAGAAGAGATTGGCGTAGGAAGGCGCAAATTTTGCGCCCATGGCAGTCCCACACCTTTGGAGATAAAACAATCCATCAAACTCAAGATAGTTGTGTTCAAGTAAGTATCTAACTATTCTGAGAAAATAGTTAATTTGGTCAACATCAAAATTAGTAGCAGACTTCAAAAAGAACTCAATTGCCATAAGACCCCATTGGTGGGGGATAGAAGAGTATAGTGAAACCACATCTATGGTGACCCAGCTATGGCCATCTTCCCATTTGAAATCTGCCAATAAATTCAATAGCTGTTTAGTATCACGCATTTACCACCTGGGTGCAGCTTCTTTTAGCCCAGTAATGCTTTTCACAGAGTAGAACTTTCCTGTAGTATATCAGTCTGATCCCGCCTATTACGATCAGCCCAGCGCCAAAATACCAGGCAATTCCTCTCTGAACAAGGAACACAGCAACCCCAGATGATCGTTTGGGCCTTCATTAGGCCTTGTCAGTGTGGTGTAGCAGTATTCCTCTAAGCACACTGAGCAAGGAGTCCACGTCTGGCTCAATGCCATTGTTAGCCTGTTCTATGGTGATTTGAAACCTGGGTGAAGCTTTTTTTAGCCCAGTAATGCTTTTCACAGAGTAGCACTTTCCTGTAGTATATCAGTCAGATCCCGTCTATTACGGTCAGCCCAGCGTCGAAATACCAGGCAATCTCTTTTTGAACAAGGAACACAGCAACCCCAGACGATTGTTTTCGGCCTTCATTGGGCCTCGTCAGTAAGGTTTAGCAGTATTCCTCTAAGCACACTGAGCAAGGAGTCCACGTCTGTTTGCCACTTTTTCCCCTAGGGAAACTAAATACACACAGAGAGAAGTGCACTCACAGGAACAAACAACAGGCTCAATACCATTGTTTGCCTGTTCTATGGCGATTTACCACCTGGGTGCAGCTTCTTTTAGCCCAGTAATGCTTTTCACAGAGTAGAACTTTCCTGTAGTATATCAGTCTGATCCTGCCTATTATGGTTAGCCCAGCCCAGAAATACCAGGCAATTCCTCTCTGAACAAGCAACACAGTAACCCCAGACAATCGTTTCAGCCTTCATTGGGCCTCATCAGTGAGGTGTAGCAGTATTCCTCTAAGCACACTGAGCAAGAAGTCCACGTCTGGTTGTCCCTTTTTCCCAAAGGGAGACTAAATACACACAGAGAGAAGTGCACTCACAGGAATGAACAACTGGCTCAATACCATTGTTAGCCTGTTCTATGGCAATTTACCACCTGTGTGCAGCTCCTTTTAGCCCAGTAATGCTTTTCACAGAGTAGAACTTTCCTGTAGTATATCAGTCTGATCCCGTCTATTACAGTCAGCCCAGCGCCAAAATGCCAGGCAATTCCTCTCTGAACAAGGAACACAGCAACCCCAGACAATTGTTTCGGCCTTCATTGGGCCTTGTCAGTGAGGTTTAGCAGTATTCCTTTAAGCACACTAAGCAAGGAGTCCACGTCTGGTTGCCACTTTTTCACATAGGGAAACTAAATACACACAGAGAGATGTGCACTCACAGGAACGAACAACTGACTCAATACCATTATTAGCCTGTTCTATGCAATTTACCACCTGTGTGCAGCTCCTTTTAGCCCAGTAATGCTTTTCACAGAGTAGAACTTTCCTGTAGTATATCAGTCTGATCCCGTTTATTACAGTCAGTCCAGCGCCAAAATGCCAGGCAATTCCTCTCTGAACAAGGAACACAGCAACCCCAGGCGATTGTTTCGGCCTTCATTGGGCCTCGTCAGTGACGTTTAGCAGTATTCCTCTAAGCACACTGAGCAAGGAGTCCACGTCTGGTTGCCACTTTTTCCCCTAGGGAAACTAAAAACACAGAGAGAAGTGCACTCACAGAAACAAACAACAGGTTCAATACAATTGTTAGCCTGTTCTATGGCGATTTACCACCTGTGTGCAGCTTCTTTTAGCATAGTAATGCTTTTCACAGAGTAGAACTTTCCTGTAGTATATCAGTCTGATCCTGCCTATTATGGTTAGCCCAGCCACGAAATACCAGGCAATTCCTCTCTAATCAAGCAACACAGTAACCCCAGACAATCATTTCAGCCTTCATTGGGCCTCGTCAGTGAGGTGTAGCAGTATTCCTCTAAGCAAACTGAGCAAAAAGTCCACGTCTGGTTGTCCCTTTTTCCCATAGGGAGACTAAATACACATTGAAAGAAGTGCACTCACGGGAATGAACAACTGGCTCAATACCATTGTTAGCCTGTTCTATGGCAATTTACCACCTGGGTGCAGCTCCTATTAGCCCAGTAATGTTTTTCACAGAGTAGAACTTTCCTGTAGTATATCAGTCTGATCCCATCTATTACAGTCAGCCCAGCACCAAAATACCAGGCAATTCCTCTCTGAACATGGAACACAGCAACCCCAAACAATTGTTTCGGCCTTCATTGGGCCTCATCAGTGAGGTTTAGCAGTATTCCTCTAAGCACACTGAGCAAGGAGTCCACGTCTGTTTGCCACTTTTTCCCCTAGGGAAACTAAATACACACAGAGAGAAGTGCACTCACAGGAACAAACAACAGGCTCAATACCATTGTTAGCCTGTTCTATGGTGATTTACCACCTGGGTGCAGCTTCTTTTAGCCCAGTAATGCTTTTCATAGAGTAGAACTTTCCTGCAGTATATTAGTCTGATCCTGCCTATTATGGTTAGCCCAGCCACGAAATACCAGGTAATTCCTCTCTGAACAAGCAACACAGCAACCCAGACAATCATTTCGGCCTTCATTGGGCCTCGTCAGTGAGGTGCAGCAGTATTCCTCTAAGTACACTGAGCAAGAAGTCCACGTCTGGTTGTCCCTTTTTCCCATAGGGAGACTAAATACACACAGAGAAAAGTGCACTCACAGGAATGAACAATTGGCTCAATACCATTGTTAGCCTGTTCTATGGCAATTTACCACCTGGGTGCAGCTCCTTTTAGCCCAGTAATGCTTTTCACAGAGTAGAACTTTCCTGTAGTATATCAGTCTGATCCCGTCTATTACAGTTAGCCCAGCACTGAAATACCAGGCAATTCCTCTCTGAACAAGGAACTCAGCATCCCCAGACGATTGTTTCGGCCTTCATTGGGCCTCGTTAATGAGGTGTAACAGTATTCCTCTAAGCACACTGAGCAAGGAGTCCACATTTGGTTGCCCCCTTTTCCCATAGGGAGACTAAATACACACAGAGAGAATTGCACTCACAGGAACGAACAACTGACTCAATACCATTGCTTCATTTGTTCACAAAGGAAAACTGTATTTCTTTGCATTCTGTAAGGTAATTGTATCACAGGCAGAGGGGAGGATTTCGTGGGGGAGTGTCTGAGTGTATTGTATGTGTTTATTGGTTGTTTTACAAAACCCTGTGGGTGGTACTAATGCGTAAGAATGTGTATATAAGAACAATAAACCCACAGCTCTGCCTGTTCACTGCTTGACCCTCAACACGGTGCCTTGTCTCATCTTTGGGGGGATTTACTGTATGCTGTTAGAGACTAATTGCCAGAAGTGTAAGCCGCTTGGGTGCTTGTCCTGTTTGTCTGCTAGCAGCTATTCGTGAGGTTCCAGTTCGGGAGTTTGGTGTTTTGCATTAGCTGTGCCTGTGTCTCTGGAAGGGGAGATCTACTAAACGGTGGTTTAACCCCTTGTGTGCAAAACGGTCCGTTACAAGTGGTGGCAGCGGCGGGATCATTCCCACAGCCAGAAGGACAGCTACAAGAGACACCATTCCGTGGATTTACAAGTTGGGGGCAACGCATGTCCCAGTACAGCGATCCTAAAAGCAACAGAATGGAACCAGCAGTGTTATACGAGGAGGAGGACCTGGATGGCCGGGATGCATTAAGGAAAGGCATCTGGTACCAGGACCTGGATAATGTACAATACCAGCGGGGTGAGAGTCTCCCCAATGAAGAGCAGTGGTTGCAGAAGCAATTGGCCCTGCGGATGCCCTGCGCAGACCAGACTTCAGGACATTTTCTACGAGAGGGAGGCTAGGCATGACTGGGATGACCCCCGTGAGGTAGAGCAAGACCTGGCTCACCTAGCAACCCTGGAGTGGGAACTGGAGCAGGACTACCGAGATCTCTTCCACTCCATTGGGAAGGCTCAGCAGGACAGCAAGGTGACAGACCCAGGTCCAGACCCATTCAGCTTGGAAGATATTGTGGAGATTTACTGGGAAGGACCCCAGGTGGCCAGTGGAGATGGGACCGAGGTCTCTCCACCGGTCCTGCAGGGAATTGGGAGCCCAGTCTCCATTCCCCAGCCGCAGGCTGAGTTACAGGGGACAGAGACAGTTAGTCCTGTCCCCCAGCAGCAGAGTGAATTGCAGGGAATAGGGAGCCCAGTCTCCATTCCCCAGTGGCAGGCTGAGTTACAGGGGGCAGAGACAGTTGGTCCTGTCCCCCAGCAGCAGAGTAAATTGCATGGAATTGGGAGCCCAGTCTCCATTCCCCAGCAGCAGGCTGAGTTACAGGGGGCAGAGACAGTTGGTCCTGTCCCCCAGCAGCAGAGTGAATTGCAGGGAATTGGGAGCCCAGTCTCCATTCCCCAGCGGCAGGCTGAGTTACAGGGGGCAGAGACAGTTGGTCCTGTCCCCCAGCAGCAGAGTGATATGCAGGGAATTGGGAGCCCAGTCTCCATTCCCCAGCGGCAGACTGAGCTACCGGGGGTAGAAACGGTCGGTCCTGCTCCCCAACAGCAGTGTGTGTTACAGGAAATAGAGAGTCTAGTCTCCTTTCCCCAGCAGCAGGACTCGGTATTAGGAGCGGAGACGGAGACAGTCGGTCTCCCTCCCCTGCGGCTGGAAGTATGTATGGGAGAGGAGCTTGTTACCCCCTCTCCCCAGTGGCAGCTTGCACTTACATCAGAGGGGTTAGGGACAGTCAGTCCTGTCTTCCAGCAACAGGGCTGTTTAGCCAAAGGGGAGACAGTCGGTCTCCCCCTCCCACAACCAGGCTCCAACCAGGCTACTTCTGTGATAGCGCTGGCAGCAGGGCAGAGTACTGCTGGTCTCTGCCCACTCAGCAACCCACCAAGGCAGCGTACCAGTCCCCCGCACAGCCGCAGTTAGGCACCTGGACATGGACAAGTTTCTCCTCTACCCAGGTGTAGTAACCATTTATTGTGGGTGGGCTGTACTGCTGATTGTGTCTTGTGGGTGGGTTGCTGGACTAACCAGGGCACTGACCAGCAGGAGGTCAGATACCCTGTTAGTTAGTTAGTTAGTTAGTTAGTTAGTTAGTTAGTTAGTTGGAAAAGGGGAGAGATGAGACAAGACCAATCTCGCCACTGTGCATTGGAGAAGCCTGGTTGCCTGTCTGCTGCCTTTAGTCTATGGCCCCATGTTGAAACGCTTGATTTTCCCCTGCAGGGAAACGAAGGCCGGGTCATTCAGTGCGTGCCCTATTTGAACATTGATACCCCAGATAGCTATGCCATAGAGCCCATTCGTATAACGAAAGACTATGTGAAAGACTTTGGCTTCATGGCAATTGAACTGTATGTGTGTGATCTGAGCGCCATTCAGTAATAAGGTGCACTCAGATCTAGGCTATCTGGGGATATGTTGAATGTGCCTGTTTTGTCCAGTGGCTGCACAGTTGTATGTTTTATGTATTTTTTTGTGTTTTGCTACCATGTGTTCAATGGAGTTTTGCCTCTGTCCTTGGAGATAGCTGGATTACTTCCCAATTATCTCCAGGATAGAAGACTCTGTGGAACTGGTTTTGGGCAGAAAAGCCATGCTTCATTTGGTCACAAAGGAAAACTGTATTTCTCTGCCTGTGATAGAAGGGAGGATTTTGTGGGCGAGTGTCTGAGTGTATTGTATGTGTTTATTGGTTGTTTTACAAAACCCTGTGGGTGGTACTAATGTGTAAGAATGTGTATATAAGACCCACAACTCTGCCTGTTCACTGCTTGACCCTCAACACGGTGCCTTGTCTCGTCTTTGGGGGGATTTACTGTATGCTGTTAGAGACTGATTGCCAGAAGTGTAAGCCGCTTGGGTGCTTGTCCTGTTCGTCTGCTAGCAGCTATTCATGAGGTTCCGGTTCGGGAGTTTGGTGTTCTGCAGTAGCTGTGCCTGTGTCTCTGGAAGGGGAGATCTACTAAATGGCGGTTTAACCCCTTGTGTGCAAAATGGTCCGTTACAACATCTCCCTACTAACATTCTCCAAACCATATTTTTTCATCCAACATTCCACCCTTACATAAAACCACGGAACAGCAAAACATAAAGGTTTCTTTCTATCAATCTCAAACAAACCATATCGTCTTAAAACATTTCCACAAGCATACTTTACCATACAACCAGCCATGCTATCCTTACCACTCAGAACCACACACCTACTAACATATTTCACAGCAAAAATAGGGATCAAAACCGATTTAATAACTGACATTTTTCCTTCCAAAGATAAAGACCTTAAAGACCAAAACTGAATCTTTCGACTCACTTTATCAAAAACATTCTCCCAACTTTCCAAGCCTTTCAAATCCACATCAAATTTCACACCCAACACCTCAATTGCACCGTCAGTCACAGGCCATCCACAGGAATCAATCTCTCTATCATTACCAAAAACTTTAACTTTACACTTATTCCAATTAACTCTGAAACCACTTGCCATACAAAAACATTCAATTAAAGTTTTCACCCTCCTCAAACTAGCCTGAGTCTCACATACCACACTCACATCATCCATATACCCAATCACTTTTAAACACCTTCCATTACTACCAGGAACACTTACACCTCTAACTAATTTATCCTTCCTCAAACTAGTTAACAATGGCTCAATGACACATACAAATAACACAGGAGACAAAGGACATCCTTGACGCACTCCAGATTTAACACAAAATTCCTCAGTCAAAAAACCATTAACCTGAACTTTACTCACAATACAAACATTTAAACCATCCAATAATCTTACCAGAAAAACCTAAACATTCTAAAACATGAAACATAAAATCATGCACTACCCTATCATATGCTTTTTCAAAATCCACAATAGCAACAGCAACAGACCTCATCCTCTCCCTCACATACCACAGTACATCACGTAGTAACAACAAACTTTCAGAAATCTGATGCCCAGGAACAGCACACACTTGCTCTTCACCCACAACCTTACCAATCACTCCACGTATTCTATTTGCCAACACCTTTGCAATAACCTTATAGTCAGCATTCAACAATGTAATCGGCCTCCAATTCCTCAAATCTCTCTTATCACCCTTTTTAAATAACAAAACAATCAAACCTTTCCTCATTGAAACAGGCAAAACATTCATTCTAAAAACAAACTTACAAACATCCAACATATGCACCCCAATCAAATTAAAAAAACAAAGTATAAAATTCAACAGGCAAACCATCACAACCAGGTACCTTCCCATTCTTAAAACAACCTCTGCAATCTCATCCAAACTTAGATCCCTTTTCTAACAAATCATTATCATATTTTTCCAACTTAACCTCAATGTCTTCCAACAACTCCTTTTCCAATAAAACATCTCTTGTTTTTTCTTTATACAGCTCACTGTAAAACTCATGAACTTCACGCAAAACAAAATCCGTACCATTAATTTCACACTCAACCTTATCAAAAACACTAACAAAAACAGACTTTCCTTCAAAAGCTTTCTTAAAAAAATATTTACTGCAAGACTCATCCTTTTCCATTTTCTCCAATCTTGCCATAAAAACAATTTTCTTTCCTTTTTCATGCATACACTTTTTAATTATCTTTCTTGCTTCAGCAATTTCCTCATGCACATCAATACCACAATTTCTCAATTCATTCAAATACAACAACCTCAGATACCATTTATCATACAACTCCCTTTCCATTCTAGCTTTCTCACAGCCTTTCTTAATAAAAAACCTCTTTATTTCCACCTTCAACCATTCCCACCACATAAGCACATTACTAAAATCACACTTTCTTTCACGCCACCTTTCATACATCCAAACAAACTAACCCTTAATCTTCACATCTTCTCACAAATCCACATTCAGTTTCCAAACACCCTTACCATACTTGATCTTCAAATCACAATTCACCTTACACATCAAAAGGGCATGATCCGTAAAGGGCATCCACTTTAAAGAAAAATCAGCAACACATAGAAATTTAGATAAAAAACAAAAATCAATTCGAGATTTTATCCCACCACTATCACTAAAGAAAGTAAAACCCTCCCCTAAAAATGAAATGGACCCGAAGGCATCCTTCAAACCGAAAGATTTAAGCAGATCAACTAAAAACTTCCCTGAGCTATCCACTCTACATTCACTCCCACCCTCTCTGTCCCCATTCTTAATAATACAATTAAATTCCCCAACCAACAAAGTTGGCTCTCGACCTGGGAGAAAAAACTTTAATGTTTCAAAATTAAGCAAACGTTCTTCCCTATTTGGAGCATACACTGTCGGCATTTAACATTACACAAGCATTTCTAGTGAAATGCTTGTGCAATGCCGCCCCCTGCAGATTTGCGGCCAATCAGCCGCTAGCAGGTGTGTCAATCATCCCGATCATATCTGATCTGGGTGATTGCTGTCCGCCGCCTCTTAACTTTTTTTTCTGGCGAGCCTGAAGGCTTGCGTGGAAACAACTGCATTCACAGCTTCTTACATCGGCCCCTTGGTGTGAAGTGTCTGTCATTGTGTGAGTCATCCATTGTCCTTTTGTAAGTCAGGATGTGATTGGAGTCTTGTTTACCTAACCATTGTCTGATGATTGTCCCATTGTAAAATGCTTGTTTCTATTGTTGATGTGGTTACTAACCCCCTTGTTGAAAATGTATAAAAGCTGTGTTTCTGTACAATAAAGCTGTTCCTATTTTGACCCTCAAGCATTTAGTCTTGGGTAATGTTCTTGGGGGTAGCTATAACAACTTGCAGCGGCTGTTATTCTAATAGCCGCCAGTACCCAGTGAAGGTTAATTGGTTGACGTTTGGTGGGAAGAAGTTTACTTTAGCGGGCATACCCAGCCTGGGGTACTGAGACCCGCTACAATATATATATATACATATATATGTATATATAACAAAATCCAAGTCACATTGTTACCCTCCTGGAGTCGTCTGCCTGGGTGCAAAAATGTAATGAATATTCCTCCTGACAAATGCACTCACAGGACTTCTTTAAAGTGAACAAAAACTTGTTTTTATTGGAACGTTTTCGGGGAGAGGCATGCTGATGAAGGGGAACCTCTCCCCGAAAATGTTCCAATAAAAACAAGTTTTTGTTCACTTTAAAGAAGTCCTGTGAGTGCATTTGTCAGGAGGAATATATATATATATATATATATATATATATATATATATATATATATATATATACAGGGCTCACAATTTCCGCTAACCAACTAGCCATTTAATTGTGGGAAATGAAAGTTAGAGAATGCTAAGTTTGAAATCTGTTGGCACTTTGTATTTGCAGAATGTACATTCCTGTTGCAGCACTATGTACTTCAACTATTATCTAAAGTGATAGTATATATCCATGAAAGTGCAAGGATATGTTATTCCTCTAGGATTGTGGGGATGCCAAAAGTGCTTAGACTGTTACTTTTGAGAGGGTAAACGGGGCAGAAAGTAATAGAAAAGTTAAAGTGGAGAAGAATGTAGAATTAAGAGAGAATTTAGAAAAGAAAAAAAGAAGAGATATGAGAGAGGAGAATGAAAGAGTGTAAAGAGGAGATATGGCCTGAGAGGGAAAGGAATAGGTAAAAAGAGAGCTTGAAGAGATGAAGAAGTAGAGAAAGGTAGTTAAAGTGTTAGTGGCAACATCACCTCTCAGTCTAATATAAAAAAAAACATTATGCCTTGGGCTGCCTGAGCAGCTTAGTGCAGCGATCGCTTGGAAAAAATAAAGGAGCTTTAAGCATGAAGTATTTTATACTTCATGACTGAAAGTCCCTTTATTTGTTCCAATGGTCAATCCTAGCATTTCGCAAATGCTAGGATTTACCATAATTTTCAGAGTGAGAAGGGAGAGTTCAGGCCCAGACTGGCCATTGGGCACAGCGGACATTAGCCCGGTGGGCCGCTGATCCCCTTGGTCCCACCAACCTCATCATTAACGTCATGCCCACCAACCTCTTGTCACCCAGCAAGCTCTGCTCTGTCACTTATATGTAGTTTGATGTTTACTAAAGCAGCAGGTTTCCCACCAGTTGTGATGTGTGTGGGAAATCAGCTGCCAGTAAAAACCAAACTAATATGCTTATTATGCTGTAAATTATATCCAAGGCAGTCAGACACGAAGCAGCTGCATTTTCATTAGTGAAGGGGCGGGACAAGCAATGCACGGAAAGTGTGTGAATATAACTGATGGACATACAGGAGGTTTACACCACGTGATTACTTAACTTGAGAAGGAAGGGATTCATGCTTCTGCCTGTGTCCGATGCCTCAGATGTGCCATGCTGCTACAAGTCCCACTCCCTGGATAAAGGTAGGAAAAATGGGCCCCCACTACTCTCATCTTCCCCTGCACAGCAATCTACATATATACAGACCGGCACTTCCTATGTCTGTATAGATTAAACCATATGCACTACCATGGGGGGGGGGATTAATAGCCATATGTCCTACATTATGCTATTTTTATAAACTTCTAATTATGTCATATAATTTATTTATGTGCTGGCCCCTGGGGAGATCATTTTGTAGTAAAGAGCACAACATATGCATCACTCACAAGAATAACAATATAGTACCCCGTAGAAGGAATCCATAGTAGAACACTCTGACTCACAGTGCATAGCATGGGGTCTCCTGCTGCTAAATGAAAACATAAAACGGTGAGAACATGGAGTCCTGGAACTTGCCCTGGCAGAGAGATAATAGTCCAGTGAGCCAGGTAAGAACCCGTTTTATGCAGATGTCTCAGCTGTTTGGGGTTTGCAGCAGAAGCTGCCACACATGTTCAGCTGTTCTTGACATATTTACTGCAGCTTCCTCACCTTAAACCTAGGTTTAAAGGGAAAGTCTACCTTAGAATTGTTATTGTTTTAAAAGATAGATAATCCCTTTATTACCCATTCCCCAGTTTTGCAAAACCAACACAGTTATATTAATGTACTTTTTACCTCTGTGATTACCTTGTATCTAGGAACCTTCTTCCAGCCCCCTGATCACATGACTGTGACTGTTTACTATCTATTGTCTTAAATTTAGCATTGTATTGTGCTAGATCTTAAATAACCCCCTGTGCCTGAACACAGTGTTATCTATATGGCACACGTGTACTTTCTGTCTCTTTGTGTTGAAAAGAGATTTAAAAAGCCTGTGATAAGAGGCAGCCCTCAAAGGCTTAGACATTAGCATATGACGCTGCCTATGTTTAGTTTAAACTAAGCATACCAAGAGAAAAAAGCAAATTTGATGATAAAAGTAAATTGGAAAGTTGATTAAAATTAAAAGTCCTATCTGAATAATGAAAGTTTAATTTTTACTAGACTGTCCCTTTAACTGTTAATTACATCAGTGAGACTTAGGAAGCACATCTGTAGCAGTCTTGTTCTCCCAGGACATCAGCACCCACTTTTACAGATCAGTGACACTGGGCTCAGATACCTTACATTCCCCATCTAAATTAAATCTGAAAGCTGCTATTTAGTTTTCCCTTGTGTGTTATACAAATGTGTATGCTATGCCTAGTACTTGAATGTGCATGTTTTGTGTGCCTGCATGTATGTGATTGCTGTGTATGGTGTGTGCATTCATGTATGTGATTGCTGTGTATGGTGTGTGTCTGCATGTATGTGATTGCTGTGTATGGTGTGTGTCTGCATGTATGTGATTGCTGTGTATGGTGTGTGCCTGCACTTATGTGATTGCTGTGTATGGTGTGTGCATTCATGTATGTGATTGCTGTGTATGGTGTGTGTCTGCATGTATGTGATTGCTGTGTATGGTGTGTGTCTGCATGTATGTGATTGCTGTGTATGGTGTGTGCCTGCACGTATGTGATTGCTGTGTATGGTGTGTGTCTGCATGTATGTGATTTCTGTGTATGGGGTGTGTCTGCATGTATGTGATTGCTGTGTATGGTGTGTGCATTCATGTATGTGATTGCTGTGTATGGTGTGTGTCTGCATGTATGTGATTGCTGTGTATGGTGTGTGTCTGCATGTATGTGATTGCTGTGTATGGTGTGTGTCTGCATGTATGTGAATGCTGTGTTATGTGCCTGCATGTATGTGAATGCTGTGTTATGTGCCTGCATGTATGTGAATTATGTGTATGTTGTGTGTCTGTATGTATGTGAATGCTGTGTATGTTGTGTGCCTGCATGTATGTGAATGCTGTGTATGTTGTTTGCCTGCATGTATGTGAATGCTGTGTGTCTGCATGAATGTGAATACTGTGTAGTGTGTGTTGTGTATGATGTGTGGCTGCATGTATGTGAATGCTGTGTGTCTGCATGAATGTGAATACTGTGTAGTGTGTGTTGTGTATGATGTGTGGCTGCATGTATGTGAATAAGGAATGGTGAACGGGCCTTTTTTTGGTCCAGTCCGACCCTGGGAGAGTTGATAATTATTAAAAAAAATAATCTCCAGGTATGCTATGACCTTCCATGACTGTCAGCCCTATATCTGATGATTCTAACTGCTATAAACTTATTTTTGTTAATTTATTACTGTATGTAGCACTACATTATTTAATTTGTTATGTTTTAAAATAAAAACAATATTACAAAATGTTTCACAATGGCTAAACATATATAAAGAGGGGGTGATGTAGTGGGTGTGGTGTGGGTGGGATTAGAAATGGTGAGTAACATTTTGTCCTGGCTAATAGCTTAAGACTTGAAATTTTGAGCCCTATATATATATTTATAGGAGGCCCTCGGTTTACGCCGGTTCAATTTGCACCGTTTCAGAATAACAACCTTTTTTTTCAGTCATGGAACTGCTATTGAAATGCATTGAAAAGCAGTGCACTAATTAAAATAGCCAGTAGGTGGAGCTGTCCGCTTGTGTTTCAGCAAAGTTAAGCAAGTTTAACAGTTTAAAGGGATGTACCCAAATTTTTTCTTTCGTGATTCAGATAGAGCATGGCATTTTAAGCAACTTTCTAATTTACTCCTATTATCAAATTTTCTTCATTCTCTTGGTATCTTTATTTGAAATGCAAGAAAGTAAGTTTAGATGCCGGCCCATTTTCGGTGATCAACCTGGGTTGTTCTTGCTGATTGGTGGATAAACTCATCCACCAATAAAAAAGTGCTGTCCAGAGTTCTCAATAAAAAAAAAGCTTAGATGTCTTCTTTTTAAAATAAAGATAGCAAGAGAACGAAGAAAAATTGATAATATGAATAAATTAGAAAGTGGCTTAAAATTGCATGCTCTATCTGAATCATGAAAAAAAAAATTTGGGTTCAGTGTCCCTTTAACAGTTTTGATCTGTGTACAAAGATCAGACAAGACCTATCGAGCAAGATCTTGCAGCCACTTCCCTATTATCTTCCTGTCCAGCTGCTTGAGGTGAGGGTGCCTAACTGCCTATTAATCACTGCAGATTGAAATGCATAGAATAGATGCAGACCCAATATTATCTAACATGCTAACAATGCAGAGAACTGTTTGCAGAAAAATGCAAGTAAAAAAATGTTTTTTTTTTCATTAAACTTAGTATGATGATGATGCAATCTGTTGTGTAATTATTTTATTAGAAAAGGGGTTTAAGGGAGGGCGCTATTAGCCAAAGATATCACCACTAAAAATAAATGTTAAAATATTTATTTAAAACATACATGAAATATATCAAAAATGTAAAAGGGACGTCTCCCTGTTAACAGTAATAAGTACAAAAATTGATAACACAGAATTAATCTCTTAGTTACTACTAAAATAATTTAGGATCAAACTAACAACCTTAAAATCCAATAAATCCAATGAAGATAAAATTATCATATAACAAAGTGTTAGAGACCGGTTAAATGTTGCAAAGTCACTAATTACAGCAAAGTTGCTAATTACAGACATACATACAAAAAGAAACAGTGTCTCTGGGTATGGGATATTTATATTATATTGTTGCTCAGAGAAAAAGACAATGTCTCTAGGTTTTAATCTCTTGTTGATAATATGGTTAGGAGGAAAATAATTTATAACTCATATGTTAAATGACCAAAACAGGCAAATAGTATCATGTGTTCAAAGTCAGTTAGGAAAAATGTCCATATATCTCTTATATTCCAAAGGAATACATATAGATGCATACATGATTTTTATCTGTGATTATTATATCTTTGGATGTGCATAATAAAAGTCCAAAACGATTGCCTGTTTTTGAAATACTGTTCAATTCTTATATTAAAAATATTTTAAGATGATATATATAGCTGTACTTATGACATTTGCCTGGTGGCAGCCTAGATTGCCAAATACCTATAATTACATATTTCAAATATTATAGTTGTTACCCTAAAATTACTAGATGACTTATTAATGTACATGCCCTACCAAAAGCAGCAGTAGAATAGGGTGTAAACAGTATATAGTGAAAAAGTGATCTAAGATAAAGTGTATAGTGAATAAATTTATTCATATATATTGCATACAAAAACCATTATTATTACTCAAATAAAAAAGGAGAGAGGTCCAATTCTGAATTGAGACCTTTCGGATATAAGGTGTCAAATTTATAGATGAATTCCGCTTCTTTTATAAGAAGACTTTTCTCTATGTTACCACCTCTCCAATGACCTTTAATTTTGTGAATACCCCAATATTTCAAATCTCTTGTGTTACCATGGTGAATCTCTTTAAAATGTTTGTACAAATAAGTGTCTTCTTTTTCTTTTTCTATACATAATAAATGTTCTCTTATTCTATCCCTGAGGCACCTTTTGGTCTCACCGAAATAGAATAAGTTGCAAGTGCATTTTAATACATATATAATATTCTTATGTGTGCATCTAATTATTTATTTTATAGTGAAATCATCACCTACTTCATTAATTCTCAGATTTTTTATTTTAGAACTATGTGTGCATGCTTTACACGTGTAGCATGGAAAAAAACCTGCTGTTTTCTTTCCTTCCATATCTACTTGACTTTTAATAGCTCTCTTTTGTTTTAATTCAGTAGGGGCCAATGTAATTTTAAAATTCTTCGCTCTTTTAAAGATAAATGTTGGTTTATCTGCTAACTGATACTACTAGAGTGACATACAAACTTTAGACCATTATCATTGTTATTCATTTCCTCAAATAGTTTAGTTAGTTCCTGCTCAGGGCCCTTCCATACTAATAGCAGGTCATCTATGTAACGCTTATAGAGTACGAGGTTTGCACCGAGATCGCTCCTGTTGAAGAAACTTTCTTCCCAAACTCCCATAAAAAGATTTGCGTAACTCGTGCAAACCTCATGGCCCCTACTGAATTAAAACAAAAGAGAGCTATTAAAAGTCAAGTAGATATGGAAGGAAAGAAAACAGCAGTTTTTTTTCCATGCTACACGTGTAAAGCATGCACACATAGTTCTAAAATAAAAAATCTGAGAATTAATGAAGTAGGTGATGATGTCACTATAAAATAAATAATTAGATGCACACATAAGAATATTATATATGTATTAAAATGCACTTGCAACTTATTCTATTTCGGTGAGACCAAAAGGTGCCTCAGGGATAGAATAAGAGAACATTTATTATGTATAGAAAAAGAAAAAGAAGACACTTATTTGTACAAACATTTTAAAGAGATTCACCATGGTAACACAAGAGATTTGAAATATTGGGGTATTCACAAAATTAAAGGTCATTGGAGAGGTGGTAACATAGAGAAAAGTCTTCTTATAAAAGAAGCGGAATTCATCTATAAATTTGACACCTTATATCCGAAAGGTCTCAATTCGGAATTGGACCTCTCTCCTTTTTTATTTGAGTAATAATAATGGTTTTTGTATGCAATATATATGAATAAATTTATTCACTATACACTTTATCTTAGATCACTTTTTCACTATATACTGTTTACACCCTATTCTACTGCTGCTTTTGGTAGGGCATGTACATTAATAAGTCATCTAGTAATTTTAGGTTAACAACTATAATATTTGAAATATGTAATTATGGGTATTTGGCATAATACCACCTTAAGAAAAGGTATCAATTGGGATTTCTACCAATAAAAAAGAAGGATACCCCTTTAAAAGGGGCTCTTACATCTGCCGCCACTATCTTGAAAAAGCCCATAGAAGGGCGAAACGCGTCGTTGTGTGGCAGTGTAACAGTGTGACGCATTGCTTTTAATTCAACATCTTCATCAATTGTTTTTATATATAACCCGGGTTATATAATATATCAGAACTTTCATTGTATCTTTGATAGAAAAATCCTTGGGATCTGTGGTTGGAAGAATCATTATATACCCACTACAGTTTCCCCCTTCCCCTGCGTGCATAAGCATTAAGTGCAGGGTCCACCGTGAGGATTTCCACTATAACAGCTGAGAACAGAGGATGAATCGGCTTTCCCTTTTACCGGAACATCTTTGGTGACGTCAGGCGCCGAAAAACTTCACAGTCTTACCCGCTCGAGGAAAAATACCGAGCAACGAGTGAACTCAACCTCGACAATAGAAGAAAGGGTAATGTACTGTATATCTCTAAGGAGTACATAATTTCTCATGTTAAGGAAAATGGAGAGATAATCTGTGCTAATCAGCAATCCAAAGAAACGACATTGTTGTTATTTGGAATATAAGAGATTTATGGAAATTTTTCCTAACTGACTTTGAACACATGATACTATTTGCCTGTTTTGGTCATTTAACATATGAGTTATAAATTATTTTCCTCCTAACCATATTATCAACAAGAGATTATAACCTAGAGACATTGTCTTTTTCTCTGAGCAACAATATAATATAAATATCCCATAGCCAGAGACACTGTTTCTTTTTGTATGTATGTCTGTAATTAGCAACTTTGCTGTAATTAGTGACTTTGCAACATTTAACCGGTCTCTAACACTTTGTTATATGATAATTTTATCTTCATTGGATTTATTGGATTTTAAGGTTGTTAGTTTGATCCTAAATTATTTTAGTAGTAACTAAGAGATTAATTCTGTGTTATCAATTTTTGTACTTATTACTGTTAACAGGGAGACGTCCCTTTTACATTTTTGATATATTTCATGTATGTTTTAAATAAATATTTTAACATTTATTTTTAGTGGTGATATCTTTGGCTAATAGCACCCTCCCTTAAATCCCTTTTCTTTTCATTTCACTGTGCACTTTAGACAATTAGAAGGGATATTGTCTATCAAGGGAGGTGTTTGATATCTTCTGTCCTAGTGTACCTTAAACCCACCAATTTTCTAATTATTTTATTAGGTGATGTTTAGGAAATGTTTTTGTTCATTAAACTTAGTTTGATGATGATACAATCTATATTATTAGGTTTATAATGCTGTTTAGCATTTAAAGTCTTTATTTCAAACCTTTAAAAATAATCTATTAGGTGTTAGTTATGACAATTTTGAGAGGGGTCTGGAACGTAACTCCCTCACTTCGCATTGATTTACATTATAAACTGGGTTTCAATTTTCAACGGTTTCGATTTACAACCATTCCTCCTGGAACCTAACCCCGGCGTAAACTGAGGGCTACCTGTATACACACAGAGAGATGTGCACTCATATCACGCGTGGCTGCTGGGAAGCTCTGCAGTCCTCTCTGTGTGCTTGATTGACAGGTGTCTGAGCCACCCCTTCCTGATGATGTCACAACCAGTCTTTTTATTCCGGGCTTCCTGTTTCTCCAGTGCCCATTTGTTTGTTTAACTTTGTGGCTTCTGTTAGGAATTCGCTTTGGAATCTCTCTAACTGCTGCTTTTCTGTTGCCAATCTCTTCAAGGACTTACTATGCTGGATTAACCTTCAACCTCCTGATTACCTGTCTCCAAACAATGCAAGTACTGTTTGTTTTGTGAAACTTTCAAACTGCCTGTTTACCTGCTGCAAATTCTGACTACTCTGTGTACTGCCAAACTATTCAAATACTGTTATTTCTGTGAAACCTTCAATCTGCATGTTTACCTGTTTACAAACTCTGCAAATACAATTATTCAGTGTAAACCTTCAAACTGCTTGATATCCTGTTGCCAATCTCAACAAGTACTGATTAATCTGTGTTAACCTTCAAACTACCAGATTACCTGTTGCTATCTCTGCAAGTTCTGACAACACAGTGTTAACCTTCAAACTACCTGATTACATGTTGTTAACTCTGCAAGTTCTGACTACACAGTGTTAACCCTCAAACTGCCTGATTACCTGTTGCATACTCTGCAAAGACTGTCTACACAGTGTTAACCCTCAAACTGCCTGATTACCTGTTGCATACTCTGCAAAGACTGTCTTCACAGTGTTAACCCTCAAACTGCCTGATAACAAATTACCTACTCCTGCATTATTAACTGTTTCCTGTTTTACCCTTCTTCTGTCTGAGTATAAGTGGACTATCCCTGCTCTCCTGATTCTGTGGAAGACATTTCCTGAAACCAGTTCCTTATTCAGAAGTCTATCTGGCTGATATCTTGAATTACTTTGGCACAGGCTAACCCTGCTCCATATCGTGAGTACATTGTTTTTTGTAGGTTGTCGTGGGGTCACGTCCTGGATTAAACTCAGAGTGCAAGGGTGTTGTTTAAGTTTGCCCTAGCATTTGGGTCTTCTTCTGGACATTTCCTAACCTGACAACTCACAGGAACGGACAACTGGCTCAATACCTTTGTTAGCCTGTTCTATGGTGATTTACCAAACAAATCCAAGAAAAAGTGCTAGGGCTGCTCAGTAAAAACACATAATATTTATTTAAAAGACTGTTATAACACACAAAAATAGCAGTAAGGGCTCACAACACAATAAAAAAACTGTCACATCCCGTGCCAAAGGACGCGTTTCGGGTTTCCCCGTACTCAAAGATAAAGGGGGAAGGTAACATACACACCTTTATAGGTGTAACTTAATTATAAAATGATCACACTTGGTCATTGTTTATTTGATCCAGTATTTTGGAAGTCATGGGGATAAAGAATGTTATAGTTACTATTTACAATTTATAAATTTATATGTAAGACAGAAAGTGACCAATTTTGAAGATTTCCTAATAAAAGCGTTTTAGCTTCTAAAGATAGTGTTTAGTATTTAATATTTTAGTGATTTTGGACACAGAGAGCCAAAAATATATAACATTTTACCCGTTTTTCTAGTAGCACATGGATTACAATAAATAGTTACAACAAAATGAAGTTATCTAAGAAGATCAGCTTATAGAAATATTATTTTTTAAAAATCCTGTTGGTTTTAAACATAAAGATTAAAAAGTTAATCCTTTTTATGATTGCACACAATAAACAATAGTTAATAATAAACAGATTGTGTTCTAGATTAATAAACTTTTTACCTACATGATATATTTGGTATTGATGTATATTTATATTTATACTTCCAAGATCTAAAGCATAGTTCATTCTATTTATTCTAATGATAATTAGATAATTTCATATTATATATACAGCCACTTCCACTTGTACCCTGGCTATACAGATCACAGTCGTTGAATTAACATTAACATTAGAATTACCACTACTAGGTCACAGGTTATTTATAGAGTTTTTGCTTTCTCTTTTATATTTGTTGTTATGTTATTTATTATTTATTATTTATTTGATTGATAGTATTTTCTAAACATCTTAATAAGATTTTTTTAATTTCAATCATAAATTTCAAATTTTAAAAGTAAATCTTAAATTTTAAATTTTAAATATACAGTTCATTACCAAAATTCTTCTATCTGTCATGTCATAATAAAAATGTTTCATTTATATGATGTGTAACTTGATGTTCCAAACACTAGTGAGATAGTAGAAATACCATAAAGCTTTTTAGCAATAGATTAAAGTTCCCAATGGTTCATAATATCAAAGGTGGAATTAAAGCCTTTTGGATATCTGGTCTCCAATTTAAAGATCCAGAAGGCCTCTCTACGTTGAAGTTCTTTAACTCTATCACCTCCTCTCTTTGGAGTATATACCAACTCTATAGCCTGCCACTTAAATGTTTGTAGTGACTGATGGTGTTGATGTGCAAAATGTGTGGCAAGGAGAGAACATTCTTTTTCACAATTTATATTACTTATATGTTCTCGGACTCTTGACCTTACCTCACGAGTGGTAAGTCCAACATATTGCAGTTTACAATCAGTACAGGAGATTAGGTAAACAATATACCCCATACTGTAATTTATGCATTGGGAAGTGGTGTACCTCATTCCAGTAAGATAGGACTCAAAAAATGGACTTACATTAACGTAGTCACATGTTTTACATCTGGCACAGTTACATTTAAATGTACCCTTATGTACTAGCCAACTACTGTTTGTCTTTTGTTTTGGAAGTACTGTGGGGGATAATATATTTCCAAGCGTCATACTTTGTTTATACGAAAATCTACAGCCTGATTCAACAACCTTTTTAAGTTTAGAATCCGCCAGTAAAATAGGGATATGTTTTTTAATGATTTGAACTATTTCTGGGTACTGATCACTAAAACTTGTTACAAATGTTGTCTTTGGTTCATTTTTATTCCTGTCATAGCATGGTCTCTTTTTGATTTTTTCTTTTAATAAATCCTCTCTTGGGATACTGTCTACCAACTTTTTGGTCCGCCATATCACATTTTTATTTTATCCTCTTTGCAAAAGATCTTCAGTTAACCTTTCGCATTCCATTTTATAGTCATCTTCATTGGAGCAATTTCGCTTCATTCTTATAAACTGACCTTTCGCAATTGCTTTGGCCGTACTTTTCGGATGACTACTTGTGGAGTGCAAAAGGTTATTTTTAGCAATCGGTTTTCGATAGATTTTAGTTTCAATTTTATTTGTGTGTTTGTTCCCTGTAAGTGTAATATCAAGATAATTTTATGTTATTTTCATGCCATTCCATAGTAAAACATAGGCCTACTTGATTAGAGATTAGGATCTCCAGAAATTCAAGAGCTTCATTTGAGGTACCTTTCCATATTATCACTAAATCATCGATGAACTTTCTATAGAAGGCCACTGAGGTTCTGTACTTGTTATTATCTCCAAAGATGTGGGACGCCTCCCACCAACCTAAGAAGAGATTGGCGTAGGAAGGCGCAAATTTTGCGCCCATGGCAGTCCCACACCTTTGGAGATAAAACAATCCATCAAACTCAAGATAGTTGTGTTCAAGTAAGTATCTAACTATTCTGAGAAAATAGTTAATTTGGTCAACATCAAAATTAGTAGCAGACTTCAAAAAGAACTCAATTGCCATAAGACCCCATTGGTGGGGGATAGAAGAGTATAGTGAAACCACATCTATGGTGACCCAGCTATGGCCATCTTCCCATTTGAAATCTGCCAATAAATTCAATAGCTGTTTAGTATCACGCATTTACCACCTGGGTGCAGCTTCTTTTAGCCCAGTAATGCTTTTCACAGAGTAGAACTTTCCTGTAGTATATCAGTCTGATCCCGCCTATTACGATCAGCCCAGCGCCAAAATACCAGGCAATTCCTCTCTGAACAAGGAACACAGCAACCCCAGATGATCGTTTGGGCCTTCATTAGGCCTTGTCAGTGTGGTGTAGCAGTATTCCTCTAAGCACACTGAGCAAGGAGTCCACGTCTGGCTCAATGCCATTGTTAGCCTGTTCTATGGTGATTTGAAACCTGGGTGAAGCTTTTTTTAGCCCAGTAATGCTTTTCACAGAGTAGCACTTTCCTGTAGTATATCAGTCAGATCCCGTCTATTACGGTCAGCCCAGCGTCGAAATACCAGGCAATCTCTTTTTGAACAAGGAACACAGCAACCCCAGACGATTGTTTTCGGCCTTCATTGGGCCTCGTCAGTAAGGTTTAGCAGTATTCCTCTAAGCACACTGAGCAAGGAGTCCACGTCTGTTTGCCACTTTTTCCCCTAGGGAAACTAAATACACACAGAGAGAAGTGCACTCACAGGAACAAACAACAGGCTCAATACCATTGTTTGCCTGTTCTATGGCGATTTACCACCTGGGTGCAGCTTCTTTTAGCCCAGTAATGCTTTTCACAGAGTAGAACTTTCCTGTAGTATATCAGTCTGATCCTGCCTATTATGGTTAGCCCAGCCCCGAAATACCAGGCAATTCCTCTCTGAACAAGCAACACAATAACCCCAGACAATCGTTTCAGCCTTCATTGGGCCTCATCAGTGAGGTGTAGCAGTATTCCTCTAAGCACACTGAGCAAGAAGTCCACGTCTGGTTGTCCCTTTTTCCCAAAGGGAGACTAAATACACACAGAGAGAAGTGCACTCACAGGAATGAACAACTGGCTCAATACCATTGTTAGCCTGTTCTATGGCAATTTACCACCTGTGTGCAGCTCCTTTTAGCCCAGTAATGCTTTTCACAGAGTAGAACTTTCCTGTAGTATATCAGTCTGATCCCGTCTATTACAGTCAGCCCAGCGCCAAAATGCCAGGCAATTCCTCTCTGAACAAGGAACACAGCAACCCCAGACAATTGTTTCGGCCTTCATTGGGCCTTGTCAGTGAGGTTTAGCAGTATTCCTTTAAGCACACTAAGCAAGGAGTCCACGTCTGGTTGCCACTTTTTCACATAGGGAAACTAAATACACACAGAGAGATGTGCACTCACAGGAACGAACAACTGACTCAATACCATTATTAGCCTGTTCTATGCAATTTACCACCTGTGTGCAGCTCCTTTTAGCCCAGTAATGCTTTTCACAGAGTAGAACTTTCCTGTAGTATATCAGTCTGATCCCGTTTATTACAGTCAGTCCAGCGCCAAAATGCCAGGCAATTCCTCTCTGAACAAGGAACACAGCAACCCCAGGCGATTGTTTCGGCCTTCATTGGGCCTCGTCAGTGACGTTTAGCAGTATTCCTCTAAGCACACTGAGCAAGGAGTCCACGTCTGGTTGCCACTTTTTCCCCTAGGGAAACTAAAAACACAGAGAGAAGTGCACTCACAGAAACAAACAACAGGTTCAATACAATTGTTAGCCTGTTCTATGGCGATTTACCACCTGTGTGCAGCTTCTTTTAGCATAGTAATGCTTTTCACAGAGTAGAACTTTCCTGTAGTATATCAGTCTGATCCTGCCTATTATGGTTAGCCCAGCCACGAAATACCAGGCAATTCCTCTCTAATCAAGCAACACAGTAACCCCAGACAATCATTTCAGCCTTCATTGGGCCTCGTCAGTGAGGTGTAGCAGTATTCCTCTAAGCAAACTGAGCAAAAAGTCCACGTCTGGTTGTCCCTTTTTCCCATAGGGAGACTAAATACACATTGAAAGAAGTGCACTCACGGGAATGAACAACTGGCTCAATACCATTGTTAGCCTGTTCTATGGCAATTTACCACCTGGGTGCAGCTCCTATTAGCCCAGTAATGTTTTTCACAGAGTAGAACTTTCCTGTAGTATATCAGTCTGATCCCATCTATTACAGTCAGCCCAGCACCAAAATACCAGGCAATTCCTCTCTGAACATGGAACACAGCAACCCCAAACAATTGTTTCGGCCTTCATTGGGCCTCATCAGTGAGGTTTAGCAGTATTCCTCTAAGCACACTGAGCAAGGAGTCCACGTCTGTTTGCCACTTTTTCCCCTAGGGAAACTAAATACACACAGAGAGAAGTGCACTCACAGGAACAAACAACAGGCTCAATACCATTGTTAGCCTGTTCTATGGTGATTTACCACCTGGGTGCAGCTTCTTTTAGCCCAGTAATGCTTTTCATAGAGTAGAACTTTCCTGCAGTATATTAGTCTGATCCTGCCTATTATGGTTAGCCCAGCCACGAAATACCAGGTAATTCCTCTCTGAACAAGCAACACAGCAACCCAGACAATCATTTCGGCCTTCATTGGGCCTCGTCAGTGAGGTGCAGCAGTATTCCTCTAAGTACACTGAGCAAGAAGTCCACGTCTGGTTGTCCCTTTTTCCCATAGGGAGACTAAATACACACAGAGAAAAGTGCACTCACAGGAATGAACAATTGGCTCAATACCATTGTTAGCCTGTTCTATGGCAATTTACCACCTGGGTGCAGCTCCTTTTAGCCCAGTAATGCTTTTCACAGAGTAGAACTTTCCTGTAGTATATCAGTCTGATCCCGTCTATTACAGTTAGCCCAGCACTGAAATACCAGGCAATTCCTCTCTGAACAAGGAACTCAGCATCCCCAGACGATTGTTTCGGCCTTCATTGGGCCTCGTTAATGAGGTGTAACAGTATTCCTCTAAGCACACTGAGCAAGGAGTCCACATTTGGTTGCCCCCTTTTCCCATAGGGAGACTAAATACACACAGAGAGAATTGCACTCACAGGAACGAACAACTGACTCAATACCATTGCTTCATTTGTTCACAAAGGAAAACTGTATTTCTTTGCATTCTGTAAGGTAATTGTATCACAGGCAGAGGGGAGGATTTCGTGGGGGAGTGTCTGAGTGTATTGTATGTGTTTATTGGTTGTTTTACAAAACCCTGTGGGTGGTACTAATGCGTAAGAATGTGTATATAAGAACAATAAACCCACAGCTCTGCCTGTTCACTGCTTGACCCTCAACACGGTGCCTTGTCTCATCTTTGGGGGGATTTACTGTATGCTGTTAGAGACTAATTGCCAGAAGTGTAAGCCGCTTGGGTGCTTGTCCTGTTTGTCTGCTAGCAGCTATTCGTGAGGTTCCAGTTCGGGAGTTTGGTGTTTTGCATTAGCTGTGCCTGTGTCTCTGGAAGGGGAGATCTACTAAACGGTGGTTTAACCCCTTGTGTGCAAAACGGTCCGTTACAAGTGGTGGCAGCGGCGGGATCATTCCCACAGCCAGAAGGACAGCTACAAGAGACACCATTCCGTGGATTTACAAGTTGGGGGCAACGCATGTCCCAGTACAGCGATCCTAAAAGCAACAGAATGGAACCAGCAGTGTTATACGAGGAGGAGGACCTGGATGGCCGGGATGCATTAAGGAAAGGCATCTGGTACCAGGACCTGGATAATGTACAATACCAGCGGGGTGAGAGTCTCCCCAATGAAGAGCAGTGGTTGCAGAAGCAAGTGGCCCTGCGGATGCCCTGCGCAGACCAGACTTCAGGACATTTTCTACGAGAGGGAGGCTAGGCATGACTGGGATGACCCCCGTGAGGTAGAGCAAGACCTGGCTCACCTAGCAACCCTGGAGTGGGAACTGGAGCAGGACTACCGAGATCTCTTCCACTCCATTGGGAAGGCTCAGCAGGACAGCAAGGTGACAGACCCAGGTCCAGACCCATTCAGCTTGGAAGATATTGTGGAGATTTACTGGGAAGGACCCCAGGTGGCCAGTGGAGATGGGACCGAGGTCTCTCCACCGGTCCTGCAGGGAATTGGGAGCCCAGTCTCCATTCCCCAGCCGCAGGCTGAGTTACAGGGGACAGAGACAGTTAGTCCTGTCCCCCAGCAGCAGAGTGAATTGCAGGGAATAGGGAGCCCAGTCTCCATTCCCCAGTGGCAGGCTGAGTTACAGGGGGCAGAGACAGTTGGTCCTGTCCCCCAGCAGCAGAGTAAATTGCATGGAATTGGGAGCCCAGTCTCCATTCCCCAGCAGCAGGCTGAGTTACAGGGGGCAGAGACAGTTGGTCCTGTCCCCCAGCAGCAGAGTGAATTGCAGGGAATTGGGAGCCCAGTCTCCATTCCCCAGCGGCAGGCTGAGTTACAGGGGGCAGAGACAGTTGGTCCTGTCCCCCAGCAGCAGAGTGATATGCAGGGAATTGGGAGCCCAGTCTCCATTCCCCAGCGGCAGACTGAGCTACCGGGGGTAGAAACGGTCGGTCCTGCTCCCCAACAGCAGTGTGTGTTACAGGAAATAGAGAGTCTAGTCTCCTTTCCCCAGCAGCAGGACTCGGTATTAGGAGCGGAGACGGAGACAGTCGGTCTCCCTCCCCTGCGGCTGGAAGTATGTATGGGAGAGGAGCTTGTTACCCCCTCTCCCCAGTGGCAGCTTGCACTTACATCAGAGGGGTTAGGGACAGTCAGTCCTGTCTTCCAGCAACAGGGCTGTTTAGCCAAAGGGGAGACAGTCGGTCTCCCCCTCCCACAACCAGGCTCCAACCAGGCTACTTCTGTGATAGCGCTGGCAGCAGGGCAGAGTACTGCTGGTCTCTGCCCACTCAGCAACCCACCAAGGCAGCGTACCAGTCCCCCGCACAGCCGCAGTTAGGCACCTGGACATGGACAAGTTTCTCCTCTACCCAGGTGTAGTAACCATTTATTGTGGGTGGGCTGTACTGCTGATTGTGTCTTGTGGGTGGGTTGCTGGACTAACCAGGGCACTGACCAGCAGGAGGTCAGATACCCTGTTAGTTAGTTAGTTAGTTAGTTAGTTGGAAAAGGGGAGAGATGAGACAAGACCAATCTCGCCACTGTGCATTGGAGAAGCCTGGTTGCCTGTCTGCTGCCTTTAGTCTATGGCCCCATGTTGAAACGCTTGATTTTCCCCTGCAGGGAAACGAAGGCCGGGTCATTCAGTGCGTGCCCTATTTGAACATTGATACCCCAGATAGCTATGCCATAGAGCCCATTCGTATAACGAAAGACTATGTGAAAGACTTTGGCTTCATGGCAATTGAACTGTATGTGTGTGATCTGAGCGCCATTCAGTAATAAGGTGCACTCAGATCTAGGCTATCTGGGGATATGTTGAATGTGCCTGTTTTGTCCAGTGGCTGCACAGTTGTATGTTTTATGTATTTTTTTGTGTTTTGCTACCATGTGTTCAATGGAGTTTTGCCTCTGTCCTTGGAGATAGCTGGATTACTTCCCAATTATCTCCAGGATAGAAGACTCTGTGGAACTGGTTTTGGGCAGAAAAGCCATGCTTCATTTGGTCACAAAGGAAAACTGTATTTCTCTGCCTGTGATAGAAGGGAGGATTTTGTGGGCGAGTGTCTGAGTGTATTGTATGTGTTTATTGGTTGTTTTACAAAACCCTGTGGGTGGTACTAATGTGTAAGAATGTGTATATAAGAACCACAACTCTGCCTGTTCACTGCTTGACCCTCAACACGGTGCCTTGTCTCGTCTTTGGGGGGATTTACTGTATGCTGTTAGAGACTGATTGCCAGAAGTGTAAGCCGCTTGGGTGCTTGTCCTGTTCGTCTGCTAGCAGCTATTCATGAGGTTCCGGTTCGGGAGTTTGGTGTTCTGCAGTAGCTGTGCCTGTGTCTCT
The DNA here is from genome assembly GCF_027579735.1 of Bombina bombina. Lineage (NCBI taxonomy): Eukaryota > Metazoa > Chordata > Amphibia > Anura > Bombinatoridae > Bombina > Bombina bombina. The sequence continues at coordinate 18,107,173 of NC_069501.1, read as the reverse complement.
GGAAGGGGAGATCTACTAAATGGCGGTTTAACCCCTTGTGTGCAAAATGGTCCGTTACAACATCTCCCTACTAACATTCTCCAAACCATATTTTTTCATCCAACATTCCACCCTTACATAAAACCACGGAACAGCAAAACATACCGGTTTCTTTCTATCAATCTCAAACAAACCATATCGTCTTAAAACATTTCCACAAGCATACTTTACCATACAACCAGCCATGCTATCCTTACCACTCAGAACCACACACCTACTAACATATTTCACAGCAAAAATAGGGATCAAAACCGATTTAATAACTGACATTTTTCCTTCCAAAGATAAAGACCTTAAAGACCAAAACTGAATCTTTCGACTCACTTTATCAAAAACATTCTCCCAACTTTCCAAGCCTTTCAAATCCACATCAAATTTCACACCCAACACCTCAATTGCACCGTCAGTCACAGGCCATCCACAGGAATCAATCTCTCTATCATTACCAAAAACTTTAACTTTACACTTATTCCAATTAACTCTGAAACCACTTGCCATACAAAAACATTCAATTAAAGTTTTCACCCTCCTCAAACTAGCCTGAGTCTCACATACCACACTCACATCATCCATATACCCAATCACTTTTAAACACCTTCCATTACTACCAGGAACACTTACACCTCTAACTAATTTATCCTTCCTCAAACTAGTTAACAATGGCTCAATGACACATACAAATAACACAGGAGACAAAGGACATCCTTGACGCACTCCAGATTTAACACAAAATTCCTCAGTCAAAAAACCATTAACCTGAACTTTACTCACAATACAAACATTTAAACCATCCAATAATCTTACCAGAAAAACCTAAACATTCTAAAACATGAAACATAAAATCATGCACTACCCTATCATATGCTTTTTCAAAATCCACAATAGCAACAGCAACAGACCTCATCCTCTCCCTCACATACCACAGTACATCACGTAGTAACAACAAACTTTCAGAAATCTGATGCCCAGGAACAGCACACACTTGCTCTTCACCCACAACCTTACCAATCACTCCACGTATTCTATTTGCCAACACCTTTGCAATAACCTTATAGTCAGCATTCAACAATGTAATCGGCCTCCAATTCCTCAAATCTCTCTTATCACCCTTTTTAAATAACAAAACAATCAAACCTTTCCTCATTGAAACAGGCAAAACATTCATTCTAAAAACAAACTTACAAACATCCAACATATGCACCCCAATCAAATTAAAAAAACAAAGTATAAAATTCAACAGGCAAACCATCACAACCAGGTACCTTCCCATTCTTAAAACAACCTCTGCAATCTCATCCAAACTTAGATCCCTTTTCTAACAAATCATTATCATATTTTTCCAACTTAACCTCAATGTCTTCCAACAACTCCTTTTCCAATAAAACATCTCTTGTTTTTTCTTTATACAGCTCACTGTAAAACTCATGAACTTCACGCAAAACAAAATCCGTACCATTAATTTCACACTCAACCTTATCAAAAACACTAACAAAAACAGACTTTCCTTCAAAAGCTTTCTTAAAAAAATATTTACTGCAAGACTCATCCTTTTCCATTTTCTCCAATCTTGCCATAAAAACAATTTTCTTTCCTTTTTCATGCATACACTTTTTAATTATCTTTCTTGCTTCAGCAATTTCCTCATGCACATCAATACCACAATTTCTCAATTCATTCAAATACAACAACCTCAGATACCATTTATCATACAACTCCCTTTCCATTCTAGCTTTCTCACAGCCTTTCTTAATAAAAAACCTCTTTATTTCCACCTTCAACCATTCCCACCACATAAGCACATTACTAAAATCACACTTTCTTTCACGCCACCTTTCATACATCCAAACAAACTAACCCTTAATCTTCACATCTTCTCACAAATCCACATTCAGTTTCCAAACACCCTTACCATACTTGATCTTCAAATCACAATTCACCTTACACATCAAAAGGGCATGATCCGTAAAGGGCATCCACTTTAAAGAAAAATCAGCAACACATAGAAATTTAGATAAAAAACAAAAATCAATTCGAGATTTTATCCCACCACTATCACTAAAGAAAGTAAAACCCTCCCCTAAAAATGAAATGGACCCGAAGGCATCCTTCAAACCGAAAGATTTAAGCAGATCAACTAAAAACTTCCCTGAGCTATCCACTCTACATTCACTCCCACCCTCTCTGTCCCCATTCTTAATAATACAATTAAATTCCCCAACCAACAAAGTTGGCTCTCGACCTGGGAGAAAAAACTTTAATGTTTCAAAATTAAGCAAACGTTCTTCCCTATTTGGAGCATACACTGTCGGCATTTAACATTACACAAGCATTTCTAGTGAAATGCTTGTGCAATGCCGCCCCCTGCAGATTTGCGGCCAATCAGCCGCTAGCAGGTGTGTCAATCATCCCGATCATATCTGATCTGGGTGATTGCTGTCCGCCGCCTCTTAACTTTTTTTTCTGGCGAGCCTGAAGGCTTGCGTGGAAACAACTGCATTCACAGCTTCTTACATCGGCCCCTTGGTGTGAAGTGTCTGTCATTGTGTGAGTCATCCATTGTCCTTTTGTAAGTCAGGATGTGATTGGAGTCTTGTTTACCTAACCATTGTCTGATGATTGTCCCATTGTAAAATGCTTGTTTCTATTGTTGATGTGGTTACTAACCCCCTTGTTGAAAATGTATAAAAGCTGTGTTTCTGTACAATAAAGCTGTTCCTATTTTGACCCTCAAGCATTTAGTCTTGGGTAATGTTCTTGGGGGTAGCTATAACAACTTGCAGCGGCTGTTATTCTAATAGCCGCCAGTACCCAGTGAAGGTTAATTGGTTGACGTTTGGTGGGAAGAAGTTTACTTTAGCGGGCATACCCAGCCTGGGGTACTGAGACCCGCTACAATATATATATATACATATATATGTATATATAACAAAATCCAAGTCACATTGTTACCCTCCTGGAGTCGTCTGCCTGGGTGCAAAAATGTAATGAATATTCCTCCTGACAAATGCACTCACAGGACTTCTTTAAAGTGAACAAAAACTTGTTTTTATTGGAACGTTTTCGGGGAGAGGCATGCTGATGAAGGGGAACCTCTCCCCGAAAATGTTCCAATAAAAACAAGTTTTTGTTCACTTTAAAGAAGTCCTGTGAGTGCATTTGTCAGGAGGAATATATATATATATATATATATATATATATATATATATATATATACAGGGCTCACAATTTCCGCTAACCAACTAGCCATTTAATTGTGGGAAATGAAAGTTAGAGAATGCTAAGTTTGAAATCTGTTGGCACTTTGTATTTGCAGAATGTACATTCCTGTTGCAGCACTATGTACTTCAACTATTATCTAAAGTGATAGTATATATCCATGAAAGTGCAAGGATATGTTATTCCTCTAGGATTGTGGGGATGCCAAAAGTGCTTAGACTGTTACTTTTGAGAGGGTAAACGGGGCAGAAAGTAATAGAAAAGTTAAAGTGGAGAAGAATGTAGAATTAAGAGAGAATTTAGAAAAGAAAAAAAGAAGAGATATGAGAGAGGAGAATGAAAGAGTGTAAAGAGGAGATATGGCCTGAGAGGGAAAGGAATAGGTAAAAAGAGAGCTTGAAGAGATGAAGAAGTAGAGAAAGGTAGTTAAAGTGTTAGTGGCAACATCACCTCTCAGTCTAATATCAAAAAAAACATTATGCCTTGGGCTGCCTGAGCAGCTTAGTGCAGCGATCGCTTGGAAAAAATAAAGGAGCTTTAAGCATGAAGTATTTTATACTTCATGACTGAAAGTCCCTTTATTTGTTCCAATGGTCAATCCTAGCATTTCGCAAATGCTAGGATTTACCATAATTTTCAGAGTGAGAAGGGAGAGTTCAGGCCCAGACTGGCCATTGGGCACAGCGGACATTTGCCTGGTGGGCTGCTGGTCCCCTTGGTCCCACCAACCTCATCATTAACGTCATGCCCACGAACCTCTTGTCACCCAGCAAGCTCTGCTCTGTCACTTATATGTAGTTTGATGTTTACTAAAGCAGCAGGTTTCCCACCAGTTGTGATGTGCGTGGGAAATCAGCTGCCAGTAAAAACCAAACTAATATGCTTATTATGCTGTAAATTATATCCAAGGCAGTCAGACACGAAGCAGCTGCATTTTCATTAGTGAAGGGGCGGGACAAGCAATGCACGGAAAGTGTGTGAATATAACTGATGGACATACAGGAGGTTTACACCACGTGATTACTTAACTTGAGAAGGAAGGGATTCATGCTTCTGCCTGTGTCCGATGCCTCAGATGTGCCATGCTGCTACAAGTCCCACTCCCTGGATAAAGGTAGGAAAAATGGGGCCCCACTACTCTCATCTTCCCCTGCACAGCAATCTACATATATACAGACCGGCACTTCCTATGTCTGTATAGATTAAACCATATGCACTACCATGGGGGGGGGGATTAATAGCCATATGTCCTACATTATGCTATTTTTATAAACTTCTAATTATGTCATATAATTTATTTATGTGCTGGCCCCTGGGGAGATCATTTTGTAGTAAAGAGCACAACATATGCATCACTCACAAGAATAACAATATAGTACCCCGTAGAAGGAATCCATAGTAGAACACTCTGACTCACAGTGCATAGCATGGGGTCTCCTGCTGCTAAATGAAAACATAAAACGGTGAGAACATGGAGTCCTGGAACTTGCCCTGGCAGAGAGATAATAGTCCAGTGAGCCAGGTAAGAACCCGTTTTATGCAGATGTCTCAGCTGTTTGGGGTTTGCAGCAGAAGCTGCCACACATGTTCAGCTGTTCTTGACATATTTACTGCAGCTTCCTCACCTTAAACCTAGGTTTAAAGGGACAGTCTACCTTAGAATTGTTATTGTTTTAAAAGATAGATAATCCCTTTATTACCCATTCCCCAGTTTTGCAAAACCAACACAGTTATATTAATGTACTTTTTACCTCTGTGATTACCTTGTATCTAGGAACCTTCTTCCAGCCCCCTGATCACATGACTGTGACTGTTTACTATCTATTGTCTTAAATTTAGCATTGTATTGTGCTAGATCTTAAATAACCCCCTGTGTCTGAACACAGTGTTATCTATATGGCCCACGTGTACTTTCTGTCTCTTTGTGTTGAAAAGAGATTTAAAAAGCCTGTGATAAGAGGCAGCCCTCAAAGGCTTAGACATTAGCATATGAGTCTGCCTATGTTTAGTTTAAACTAAGAATACCAAGAGAAAAAAGCAAATTTGATGATAAAAGTAAATTGGAAAGTTGATTAAAATTAAAAGTCCTATCTGAATAATGAAAGTTTAATTAATACTAGACTGTCCCTTTAACTGTTAATTACATCAGTGAGACTTAGAAAGCACATCTGTAGCAGTCTTGTTCTCCCAGGACATCAGCACCCATTTTTACAGATCAGTGACACTGGGCTCAGATACCTTACATTCCCCATCTAAATTAAATCTGAAAGCTGCTATTTAGTTTTCCCTTGTGTGTTATACAAATGTGTATGCTATGCCTAGTACTTGAATGTGCATGTTTTGTGTGCCTGCATGTATGTGATTGCTGTGTATGGTGTGTGCATTCATGTATGTGATTGCTGTGTATGGTGTGTGCCTGCACGTATGTGATTGCTGTGTATGGTGTGTGCCTGCACGTACAGGGAGTGCAGAATTATTAGGCAAATGAGTATTTTGACCACATCATCCTCTTTATGCATGTTGTCTTACTCCAAGCTGTATAGGCTCGAAAGCCTACTACCAATTAAGCATATTAGGTGATGTGCATCTCTGTAATGAGAAGGGGTGTGGTCTAATGACATCAACACCCTATATCAGGTGTGCATAATTATTAGGCAACTTCCTTTCCTTTGGCAAAATGGGTCAAAAGAAGGACTTGACAGGCTCAGAAAAGTAAAAAATAGTGAGATATCTTGCAGAGGGATGCAGCACTCTTAAAATTGCAAAGCTTCTGAAGCGTGATCATCGAACAATCAAGCGTTTCATTCAAAATAGTCAACAGGGTCGCAAGAAGCGTGTGGAAAAACCAAGGCGCAAAATAACTGCCCATGAACTGAGAAAAGTCAAGCGTGCCGCTGCCAAGATGCCACTTGCCACCAGTTTGGCCATATTTCAGAGCTGCAACATCACTGGAGTGCCCAAAAGCACAAGGTGTGCAATACTCAGAGACATGGCCAAGGTAAGAAAGGCTGAAAGACGACCACCACTGAACAAGACACACAAGCTGAAACGTCAAGACTGGGCCAAGAAATATCTCAAGACTGATTTTTCTAAGGTTTTATGGACTGATGAAATGAGAGTGAGTCTTGATGGGCCAGATGGATGGGCCCGTGGCTGGATTGGTAAAGGGCAGAGAGCTCCAGTTCGACTCAGACGCCAGCAAGGTGGAGGTGGAGTACTGGTTTGGGCTGGTATCATCAAAGATGAGCTTGTGGGGCCTTTTTGGGTTGAGGATGGAGTCAAGCTCAACTCCCAGTCCTACTGCCAGTTTCTGGAAGACACCTTCTTCAAGCAGTGGTACAGGAAGAAGTCTGCATCCTTCAAGAAAAACATGATTTTCATGCAGGACAATGCTCCATCACACGCGTCCAAGTACTCCACAGCGTGGCTGGCAAGAAAGGGTATAAAAGAAGAAAATCTAATGACATGGCCTCCTTGTTCACGTGATCTGAACCCCATTGAGAACCTGTGGTCCATCATCAAATGTGAGATTTACAAGGAGGGAAAACAGTACACCTCTCTGAACAGTGTCTGGGAGGCTGTGGTTGCTGCTGCACGCAATGTTGATGGTGAACAGATCAAAACACTGACAGAATCCATGGATGGCAGGCTTTTGAGTGTCCTTGCAAAGAAAGGTAGCTATATTGGTCACTGATTTGTTTTTGTTTTGTTTTTGAATGTCAGAAATGTATATTTGTGAATGTTGAGATGTTATATTGGTTTCACTGGTAAAAATAAATAATTGAAATGGGTATATATTTGTTTTTTGTTAAGTTGCCTAATAATTATGCACAGTAATAGTCACCTGCACACACAGATATCCCCCTACAATAGCTAAAACTAAAAACAAACTAAAAACTACTTCCAAATATATTCAGCTTTGATATTAATGAGTTTTTTGGGTTCATTGAGAACATGGTTGTTGTTCAATAATAAAATTAATCCTCAAAAATACAACTTGCCTAATAATTCTGCACTCCCTGTATGTTATTGCTGTGTATGGTGTGTGTATTCATGTATGTGATTGCTGTGTATGGTGTGTGTCTGCATGTATGTGATTGCTGTGTATGGTGTGTGCCTGCACGTATGTGATTGCTGTGTATGGTGTGTGTCTGCATGTATGTGATTGCTGTGTATGGTGTGTGCATTCATGTATGTGATTGCTGTGTATGGTGTGTGTCTGCATGTATGTGATTGCTGTGTATGGTGTGTGCCTGCACGTATGTTATTGCTGTGTATGGTGTGTGCATTCATGTATGTGATTGCTGTGTATGGTGTATGTCTGCATGTATGTGATTGCTGTGTATGGTGTGTGTCTGCATGTATGTGATTGCTGTGTATGGTGTCTGCCTGCACGTATGTGATTGCTGTGTATGGTGTGTGTCTGCATGTATGTGATTGCTGTGTATGGTGTGTGTCTGCATGTATGTGATTGCTGTGTATGGTGTGTGCCTGCACGTATGTGATTGCTGTGTATGGTGTGTGTCTGCATGTATGTGATTGCTGTGTATGGTGTGTGCCTGCACGTATGTGATTGCTGTGTATGGTGTGTGTCTGCATGTATGTGATTGCTGTGTATGGTGTGTGTCTGCATGTATGTGATTGCTGTGTATGGTGTGTGCCTGCACGTATGTGATTGCTGTGTATGGTGTGTGTCTGCATGTATGTGATTGCTGTGTATGGTGTGTGCCTGCACGTATGTGATTGCTGTGTATGGTGTGTGTCTGCATGTATGTGATTGCTGTGTATGGTGTGTGTCTGCATGTATGTGATTGCTGTGTATGGTGTGTGCCTGCACGTATGTGATTGCTGTGTATGGTGTGTGCATTCATGTATGTGATTGCTGTGTATGGTGTGTGTCTGCATGTATGTGATTGCTGTGTATGGTGTGTGCCTGCATGTATGTGATTGCTGTGTATGGTGTGTGTCTGCATGTATGTGATTGCTGTGTATGGTGTGTGCCTGCACGTATGTGATTGCTGTGTATGGTGTGTGCATTCATGTATGTGATTGCTGTGTATGGTGTGTGTCTGCATGTATGTGATTGCTGTGTATGGTGTGTGTCTGCATGTATGTGATTGCTGTGTATGGTGTGTGCCTGCACTTATGTGATTGCTGTGTATGGTGTGTGCATTCATGTATGTGATTGCTGTGTATGGTGTGTGTCTGCATGTAAGTGATTGCTGTGTATGGTGTGTGTCTGCATGTATGTGATTGCTGTGTATGGTGTGTGCCTGCACGTATGTGATTGCTGTGTATGGTGTGTGTCTGCATGTATGTGATTGCTGTGTATGGTGTGTGCCTGCATGTATGTGATTGCTGTGTATGGTGTGTGCCTGCACGTATGTGATTGCTGTGTATGGTGTGTGCATTCATGTATGTGATTGCTGTGTATGGTGTGTGTCTGCATGTATGTGATTGCTGTGTATGGTGTGTGCCTGCACTTATGTGATTGCTGTGTATGGTGTGTGCATTCATGTATGTGATTGCTGTGTATGGTGTGTGTCTGCATGTAAGTGATTGCTGTGTATGGTGTGTGTCTGCATGTATGTGATTGCTGTGTATGGTGTGTGCCTGCACGTATGTGATTGCTGTGTATGGTGTGTGTGTCTGCATGTATGTGATTGCTGTGTATGGTGTGTGTCTGCATGTATGTGATTGCTGTGTATGGTGTGTGCCTGCACGTATGTGATTGCTGTGTATGGTGTGTGCATTCATGTATGTGATTGCTGTGTATGGTGTGTGTCTGCATGTATGTGATTGCTGTGTATGGTGTGTGTCTGCATATATGTGATTGCTGTGTATGGTGTGTGCCTGCACGTATGTGATTGCTGTGTATGGTGTGTGTCTGCATGTATGTGATTTATGTGTATGGTGTGTGTCTGCATGTATGTGATTGCTGTGTATGGTGTGTGCATTCATGTATGTGATTGCTGTGTATGGTGTGTGTCTGCATGTATGTGATAGCTGTGTATGGTGTGTGTCTGCATGTATGTGATTGCTGTGTATGGTGTGTGTCTGCATGTATGTGAATGCTGTGTTATGTGCCTGCATGTATGTGAATGCTGTGTTATGTGCCTGCATGTATGTGAATTATGTGTATGTTGTGTGTCTGTATGTATGTGAATGCTGTGTATGTTGTGTGCCTGCATGTATGTGAATGCTGTGTATGTTGTTTGCCTGCATGTATGTGAATGCTGTGTGTCTGCATGAATGTGAATACTGTGTAGTGTGTGTTGTGTATGATGTGTGGCTGCATGTATGTGAATGCTGTGTGTCTGCATGAATGTGAATACTGTGTAGTGTGTGTTGTGTATGATGTGTGGCTGCATGTATGTGAATAAGGAATGGTGAACGGGCCTTTTTTTGGTCCAGTCCGACCCTGGGAGAGTTGATAATTATTAAAAAAAATAATCTCCAGGTATGCTATGACCTTCCATGACTGTCAGCCCTATATCTGATTATTCTAACTGCTATAAACTTATTTTTGTTAATTTATTACTGTATGTAGCACTACATTATTTAATTTGTTATGTTTTAAAATAAAAACAATATTACAAAATGTTTCACAATGGCTAAACATATATAAAGAGGGGGTGATGTAGTGGGTGTGGTGTGGGTGGGATTAGAAATGGTGAGTAACATTTTGTCCTGGCTAATAGCTTAAGACTTGAAATTTTGAGCCCTATATATATATTTATAGGAGGCCCTCGGTTTACGCCGGTTCAATTTGCACCGTTTCAGAATAACAACCTTTTTTTTCAGTCATGGAACTGCTATTGAAATGCATTGAAAAGCAGTGCACTAATTAAAATAGCCAGTAGGTGGAGCTGTCCGCTTGTGTTTCAGCAAAGTTAAGCAAGTTTAACAGTTTAACAGTTTTGATCTGTGTACAAAGATCAGACAAGACCTATCGAGCAAGATCTTGCAGCCACTTCCCTATTATCTTCCTGTCCAGCTGCTTGAGGTGAGGGTGCCTAACTGCCTATTAATCACTGCAGATTGAAATGCATAGAATAGATGCAGACCCAATATTATCTAACATGCTAACAATGCAGAGAACTGTTTGCAGAAAAATGCAAGTAAAAAAATGTTTTTTTTCATTAAACTTAGTATGATGATGATGCAATCTGTTGTGTAATTATTTTATTAGAAAAGGGGTTTAAGGGAGGGCGCTATTAGCCAAAGATATCACCACTAAAAATAAATGTTAAAATATTTATTTAAAACATACATGAAATATATCAAAAATGTAAAAGGGACGTCTCCCTGTTAACAGTAATAAGTACAAAAATTGATAACACAGAATTATTCTCTTAGTTACTACTAAAATAATTTAGGATCAAACTAACAACCTTAAAATCCAATAAATCCAATGAAGATAAAATTATCATATAACAAAGTGTTAGAGACCGGTTAAATGTTGCAAAGTCACTAATTACAGCAAAGTTGCTAATTACAGACATACATACAAAAAGAAACAGTGTCTCTGGCTATGGGATATTTATATTATATTGTTGCTCAGAGAAAAAGACAATGTCTCTAGGTTTTAATCTCTTGTTGATAATATGGTTAGGAGGAAAATAATTTATAACTCATATGTTAAATGACCAAAACAGGCAAATAGTATCATGTGTTCAAAGTCAGTTAGGAAAAATGTCCATATATCTCTTATATTCCAAATAACAACAATGTCGTTTCCTTGGGTTGCTGATTAGCACAGATTATCTCTCCATTTCCCTTAACATGAGAAATTATGTACTCCTTATAGATATACAGTACATTACCCTTTCTTCTATTGTCGAGGTTGAGTTCACTCGTTGCTCGGTATTTTTCCTCGAGCGGGTAAGACTGTGAAGTTTTTCGGCGCCTGACGTCACCAAAGATGTTCCGGTAAAAGGGAAAGCCGATTCATCCTCTGTTCTCAGCTGTTATAGTGGAAATCCTCACGGTGGACCCTGCACTTAATGCTTATGCACGCAGGGGAAGGGGGAAACTGTAGTGGGTATATAATGATTCTTCCAACCACAGATCCCAAGGATTTTTCTATCAAAGATACAATGAAAGTTCTGATATATTAGATAACCCGGGTTATATATAAAAACAATTGATGAAGATGTTGAATTAAAAGCAATGCGTCACACTGTTACATTGCCACACAACGACGCGTTTTGCCCTTCTATGGGCTTTTTCAAGATAGTGGCGGCAGGTGTAAGAGCCCCTTTTAAAGGGGTATCCTTCTTTTTTATTGGTAGAAATCCCAATTGATACCTTTTCTTAAGGTGGTATTATGTTCACATTTACTCCAAATTTTTTAAGGAGGTACATATAGATGCATACATGATTTTTATCTGTGATTATTATATCTTTGGATGTGCATAATAAAAGTCCAAAACGATTGCCTGTTTTTGAAATACTGTTCAATTCTTATATTAAAAATATTTTAAGACGATATATATAGCTGTACTTATGACATTTGCCTGGTGGCAGCCTAGATTGCCAAATACCCATTATTACATATTTCAAATATTATAGTTGTTAACCTAAAATTACTAGATGACTTATTAATGTACATGCCCTACCAAAAGCAGCAGTAGAATAGGGTGTAAACAGTATATAGTGAAAAAGTGATCTAAGATAAAGTGTATAGTGAATAAATTTATTCATATATATTGCATACAAAAACCATTATTATTACTCAAATAAAAAAGGAGAGAGGTCCAATTCTGAATTGAGACCTTTCGGATATAAGGTGTCAAATTTATAGATGAATTCCGCTTCTTTTATAAGAAGACTTTTCTCTATGTTACCACCTCTCCAATGACCTTTAATTTTGTGAATACCCCAATATTTCAAATCTCTTGTGTTACCATGGTGAATCTCTTTAAAATGTTTGTACAAATAAGTGTCTTCTTTTTCTTTTTCGATACATAATAAATGTTCTCTTATTCTATCCCTGAGGCACCTTTTGGTCTCACCGAAATAGAATAAGTTGCAAGTGCATTTTAATACATATATAATATTCTTATGTGTGCATCTAATTATTTATTTTATAGTGACATCATCACCTACTTCATTAATTCTCAGATTTTTTATTTTAGAACTATGTGTGCATGCTTTACACGTGTAGCATGGAAAAAAACCTGCTGTTTTCTTTCCTTCCATATCTACTTGACTTTTAATAGCTCTCTTTTGTTTTAATTCAGTAGGGGCCATGAGGTTTGCACGAGTTACGCAAATCTTTTTATGGGAGTTTGGGAGGAAAGTTTCTTCAACAGGAGCGATCTCGGTGCAAACCTCGTACTCTATAAGCGTTACATAGATGACCTGCTATTAGTATGGAAGGGCCCTGAGCAGGAACTAACTAAACTATTTGAGGAAATGAATAACAATGATAATGGTCTAAAGTTTGTATGTCACTCTAGTAGTATCAGTTAGCAGATAAACCAACATTTATCTTTAAAAGAGCGAAGAATTTTAAAATTACATTGGTCCCTACTGAATTAAAACAAAAGAGAGCTATTAAAAGTCAAGTAGATATGGAAGGAAAGAAAACAGCAGGTTTTTTTCCATGCTACACGTGTAAAGCATGCACACATAGTTCTAAAATAAAAAATCTGAGAATTAATGAAGTAGGTGATGATGTCACTATAAAATAAATAATTAGATGCACACATAAGAATATTATATATGTATTAAAATGCACTTGCAACTTATTCTATTTCGGTGAGACCAAAAGGTGCCTCAGGGATAGAATAAGAGAACATTTATTATGTATAGAAAAAGAAAAAGAAGACACTTATTTGTACAAACATTTTAAAGAGATTCACCATGGTAACACAAGAGATTTGAAATATTGGGGTATTCACAAAATTAAAGGTCATTGGAGAGGTGGTAACATAGAGAAAAGTCTTCTTATAAAAGAAGCGGAATTCATCTATAAATTTGACACCTTATATCCGAAAGGTCTCAATTCGGAATTGGACCTCTCTCCTTTTTTATTTGAGTAATAATAATGGTTTTTGTATGCAATATATATGAATAAATTTATTCACTATACACTTTATCTTAGATCACTTTTTCACTATATACTGTTTACACCCTATTCTACTGCTGCTTTTGGTAGGGCATGTACATTAATAAGTCATCTAGTAATTTTAGGTTAACAACTATAATATTTGAAATATGTAATTATGGGTATTTGGCATAATACCACCTTAAGAAAAGGTATCAATTGGGATTTCTACCAATAAAAAAGAAGGATACCCCTTTAAAAGGGGCTCTTACACCTGCCGCCACTATCTTGAAAAAGCCCATAGAAGGGCGAAACGCGTCGTTGTGTGGCAGTGTAACAGTGTGACGCATTGCTTTTAATTCAACATCTTCATCAATTGTTTTTATATATAACCCGGGTTATCTAATATATCAGAACTTTCATTGTATCTTTGATAGAAAAATCCTTGGGATCTGTGGTTGGAAGAATCATTATATACCCACTACAGTTTCCCCCTTCCCCTGCGTGCATAAGCATTAAGTGCAGGGTCCACCGTGAGGATTTCCACTATAACAGCTGAGAACAGAGGAAAACCGGAACATCTTTGGTGATGTCAGGCGCCGAAAAACTTCACAGTCTTACCCGCTCGAGGAAAAATACCGAGCAACGAGTGAACTCAACCTCGACAATAGAAGAAAGGGTAATGTACTGTATATCTATAAGGAGTACATAATTTCTCATGTTAAGGAAAATGGAGAGATAATCTGTGCTAATCAGCAATCCAAGGAAACGACATTGTTGTTATTTGGAATATAAGAGATATATGGACATTTTTCCTAACTGACTTTGAACACATGATACTATTTGCCTGTTTTGGTCATTTAACATATGAGTTATAAATTATTTTCCTCCTAACCATATTATCAACAAGAGATTATAACCTAGAGACATTGTCTTTTTCTCTGAGCAACAATATAATATAAATATCCCATAGCCAGAGATACTGTTTCTTTTTGTATGTATGTCTGTAATTAGCAACTTTGCTGTAATTAGTGACTTTGCAACATGTAACCGGTCTCTAACACTTTGTTATATGATAATTTTATCTTCATTGGATTTATTGGATTTTAAGGTTGTTAGTTTGATCCTAAATTATTTTAGTAGTAACTAAGAGATTAATTCTGTGTTATCAATTTTTGTACTTATTACTGTTAACAGGGAGACGTCCCTTTTACATTTTTTATATATTTCATGTATGTTTTAAATAAATATTTTAACATTTATTTTTAGTGGTGATATCTTTGGCTAATAGCACCCTCCCTTAAATCCCTTTTCTTTTAATTTCACTGTGCACTTTAGACAATTAGAAGGGATATTGTCTATCAAGGGAGGTGTTTGATATCTTCTGTCCTAGTGTACCTTAAACCCACCAATTTTCTAATTATTTTATTAGGTGATGTTTAGCAAATGTTTTTGTTCATTAAACTTAGTTTGATGATGATACAATCTATATTATTAGGTTTATAATGCTGTTTAGCATTTAAAGTCTTTATTTCAAACCTTTAAAAATAATCTATTAGGTGTTAGTTATGACAATTTTGAGAGGGGTCTGGAACCTAACTCCCTCACTTCGCATTGATTTACATTATAAACTGGATTTCAATTTTCAACGGTTTCGATTTACAACCATTCCTCCTGGAACCTAACCCCGGCGTAAACTGAGGGCTACCTGTATACACACAGAGAGATGTGCACTCATATCACGCGTGGCTGCTGGGAAGCTCTGCAGTCCTCTCTGTGTGCTTGATTGACAGGTGTCTGAGCCACCCCTTCCTGATGATGTCACAACCAGGCTTTTTATTCCGGGCTTCCTGTTTCTCCAGTGACCGTTTGTTTGTTTAACTTTGTGGCTTCTGTTAGGAATTCGCTTTGGAATCTCTCTAACTGCTGCTTTTCTGTTGCCAATCTCTTCAAGGACTTACTATGCTGGATTAACCTTCAACCTCCTGATTACCTGTCTCCAAACAATGCAAGTACTGTTTGTTTTGTGAAACTTTCAAACTGCCTGTTTACCTGCTGCAAATTCTGACTACTCTGTGTACTGCCAAACTATTCAAATACTGTTATTTCTGTGAAACCTTCAATCTGCATGTTTACCTGTTTACAAACTCTGCAAATACAATTATTCAGTGTAAACCTTCAAACTGCTTGATATCCTGTTGCCAATCTCAACAAGTACTGATTAATCTGTGTTAACCTTCAAACTACCAGATTACCTGTTGCTATCTCTGCAAGTTCTGACAACACAGTGTTAAACTTCAAACTACCTGATTACATGTTGTTAACTCTGCAAGTTCTGACTACACAGTGTTAACCCTCAAACTGCCTGATTACCTGTTGCATACTCTGCAAAGACTGTCTACACAGTGTTAACCCTCAAACTGCCTGATTACCTGTTGCATACTCTGCAAAGACTGTCTTCACAGTGTTAACCCTCAAACTGCCTGATAACAAATTACCTACTCCTGCATTATTAACTGTTTCCTGTTTTACCCTTCTTCTGTCTGAGTATAAGTGGACTATCCCTGCTCTCCTGATTCTGTGGAAGACATTTCCTGAAACCAGTTCCTTATTCAGAAGTCTATCTGGCTGATATCTTGAATTACTTTGGCACAGGCTAACCCTGCTCCATATCGTGAGTACATTGTTTTTTGTAGGTTGTCGTGGGGTCACGTCCTGGATTAAACTCAGAGTGCAAGGGTGTTGTTTAAGTTTGCCCTAGCATTTGGGTCTTCTTCTGGACATTTCCTAACCTGACAACTCACAGGAACGAACAACTGGCTCAATACCTTTGTTAGCCTGTTCTATGGTGATTTACCAAACAAATCCAAGAAAAAGTGCTAGGGCTGCTCAGTAAAAACACATAATATTTATTTAAAAGACTGTTATAACACACAAAAATAGCAGTAAGGGCTCACAACACAATAAAAAAACAGAGAGCTGTCACATCCCGTGCCAAAGGACGCGTTTCGGGTTTCCCCGTACTCAAAGATAAAGGGGGAAGGTAACATACACACCTTTATAGGTGTAACTTAATTATAAAATGATCACACTTGGTCATTGTTTATTTTATCCAGTATTTTGGAAGTCATGGGGATAAAGAATGTTATAGTTACTATTTACAATTTATAAATTTATATGTAAGACAGAAAGTGACCAATTTAGAAGATTTCCTAATAAAAGCGTTTTAGCTTCTAAAGATAGTGTTTAGTATTTAATATTTTAGTGATTTTGGACACAGAGAGCCAAAAATATATAACATTTTACCCGTTTTTCTAGTAGCACATGGATTACAATAAATAGTTACAACAAATTGAAGTTATCTAAGAAGATCAGCTTATAGAAATATTATTTTTTAAAAATCCTTTTGGTTTTAAACATAAAGATTAAAAAGTTAATCATTTTTAAGATTGCACACAATAAACAATAGTTAATAATAAACAGATTGTGTTCTAGATTAATTAACTTTTTACCTACATGATATATTTGGTATTGATGTATATTTATATTTATACTTCCAAGATCTAAAGCATAGTTCATTCTATTTATTCTAATGATAATTAGATAATTTCGTATTATATATACAGCCACTTCCACTTGTACCCTGGCTATACAGATCAGTCGTTGAATTAACATTAACATTAGAATTACCACTACTAGGTCACAGGTTATTTATAGAGTTTTTGCTTTCTCTTTTATATTTGTTGTTATGTTATTTATTATTTATTATTTATTTGATTGATAGTATTTTCTAAACATCTTAATAAGATTTTATTAATTTCAATCATAAATTTCAAATTTTAAAAGTAAATCTTAAATTTTAAATTTTAAATATACAGTTCATTACCAAAATTCTTCTATCTATCACGTCATAATAAAAATGTTTCTTTTATATGATGTGTAACTTGATGTTCCAAACACTAGTGAGATAGTAGAAATACCATAAAGCTTTTTAGCAATAGATTAAAGTTCCCAATGGTTCATAATATCAAAGGTGGAATTAAAGCCTTTTGGATATCTGGTCTCCAATTTAAAGATCCAGAAGGCCTCTCTACGTTGAAGTTCTTTAACTCTATCACCTCCTCTCTTTGGAGTATATACCAACTCTATAGCCTGCCACTTAAATGTTTGTAGTGACTGATGGTGTTGATGTGCAAAATGTGTGGCAAGGAGAGAACATTCTTTTTCACAATTTATATTACTTATATGTTCTCGGACTCTTGACCTTACCTCACGAGTGGTAAGTCCAACATATTGCAGTTTACAATCAGTACAGGAGATCAGGTAAACAATATACCCCATACTGTAATTTATGCATTGGGAAGTGGTGTACCTCATTCCAGTACAATAGGACTCAAAAAATGGACTTACATTAACGTAGTCACATGCTTTACATCTGGCACAGTTACATTTAAATGTACCCTTATGTACTAGCCAACTACTGTTTGTCTTTTGTTTTGGAAGTACTGTGGGGGATAATATATTTCCAAGCGTCATACTTTGTTTATACGAAAATCTACAGCCTGATTCAACAACCTTTTTAAGTTTAGAATCCGCCAGTAAAATAGGGATATGTTTTTTAATGATTTGAACTATTTGTGGGTACTGATCACTAAAACTCGTTACAAATGTTGTCTTTGGTTCATTTTTATTCCTGTCATAGCATGGTCTCTTTTTGATTTTTTCTTTTAATAAATCCTCTCTTGGGATACTGTCTACCAACTTTTTGGTCCACCATATCACATTTTTTTATATCCTCTTTGCAAAAGATCTTCAGTTAACCTTTCGCATTCCATTTTATAGTCATCTTCATTGGAGCAATTTCGCTTCATTCTTATAAACTGACCTTTCGCAATTGCTTTGGCCGTACTTTTCGGATGACTACTTGTGGAGTGCAAAAGGTTATTTTTAGCAATCAGTTTTCGATAGATTTTAGTTTCAATTTTATTTGTGTGTTTGTTCCCTGTAAGTGTAATATCAAGATAATTTATGTTATTTTCATGCCATTCCATAGTAAAACATAGGCCTACTTGATTAGAGATTAGGATCTCCAGAAATTCAAGAGCTTCATTTGAGGTACCTTTCCATATTATCACTAAATCATCGATGAACTTTCTATAGAAGGCCACCGAGGTTCTGTACTTGTTATTATCTCCAAAGATGTGGGACGCCTCCCACCAACCTAAGAAGAGATTGGCGTAGGAAGGCGCAAATTTTGCGCCCATGGCAGTCCCACACCTTTGGAGATAAAACAATCCATCAAACTCAAGATAGTTGTGTTCAAGTAAGTATCTAACTATTCTGAGAAAATAGTTAATTTGGTCAACATCAAAATTAGTAGCAGACTTCAAAAAGAACTCAATTGCCATAAGACCCCATTGGTGGGGGATAGAAGAGTATAGTGAAACCACATCTATGGTCACCCAGCTATGGCCATCTTCCCATTTGAAATCTCCCAATAAATTCAATAGCTGTTTAGTATCACGCATTAACCACCTGGGTGCAGCTTCTTTTAGCCCAGTAATGCTTTTCACAGAGTAGAACTTTCCTGTAGTATATCAGTCTGATCCCGCCTATTACAATCAGCCCAGCGCCGAAATACCAGGCAATTCCTCTCTGAACAAGGAACACAGCAACCCCAGATGATCGTTTGGGCCTTCATTAGGCCTCGTCAGTGTGGTGTAGCAGTATTCCTCTAAGCACACTGAGCAAGGAGTCCACGTCTGGCTCAATGCCATTGTTAGCCTGTTCTATGGTGATTTGAAACCTGGGTGAAGCTTTTTTTAGCCCAGTAATGCTTTTCACAGAGTAGCACTTTCCTGTAGTATATCAGTCAGATCCCGTCTATTACGGTCAGCCCAGCGTCGAAATACCAGGCAATCTCTTTTTGAACAAGGAACACAGCAACCCCAGACGATTGTTTTCGGCCTTCATTGGGCCTCGTCAGTAAGGTTTAGCAGTATTCCTCTAAGCACACTGAGCAAGGAGTCCACGTCTGTTTGCCACTTTTTCCCCTAGGGAAACTAAAAACACAGAGAGAAGTGCACTCACAGGAACAAACAACAGGCACAATACCATTGTTTGCCTGTTCTATGGCGATTTACCACCTGGGTGCAGCTTCTTTTAGCCCAGTAATGCTTTTCACAGAGTAGAACTTTCCTGTAGTATATCAGTCTGATCCTGCCTATTATGGTTAGCCCAGCCCCGAAATACCAGGCAATTCCTCTCTGAACAAGCAACACAGTAACCCCAGACAATCGTTTCAGCCTTCATTGGGCCTCATCAGTGAGGTGTAGCAGTATTCCTCTAAGCACACTGAGCAAGAAGTCCACGTCTGGTTGTCCCTTTTTCCCATAGGGAGACTAAATACACACAGAGAGAAGTGCACTCACAGGAATGAACAACTGGCTAAATACCATTGTTAGCCTGTTCTATGGCAATTTACCACCTGTGTGCAGCTCCTTTTAGCCCAGTAATGCTTTTCACAGAGTAGAACTTTCCTGTAGTATATCAGTCTGATCCCGTTTATTACAGTCAGCCCAGCGCCAAAATGCCAGGCAATTCCTCTCTGAACAAGGAACACAGCAACCCCAGACAATTGTTTCGGCCTTCATTGGGCCTTGTCAGTGAGGTTTAGCAGTATTCCTTTAAGCACACTAAGACCTAGATTTGGAGTTTGGCGTTAGACGTGAAAACCAGCGTTAGAGGCTCCTAACGCTGGTTTTAGGCTACCGCCGGTATTTAGAGTCGTGTAGGTAAGGGTCTAACGCTCACTTTTCAGCCGCGACTTTTCCATACCGCAGATCCCCCTACGCCATTTGCGTATCCTATCTTTTCAATGGGATCTTCCTAACTCCGGTATTTAGAGTCGTTTCTGAAGTGAGCGTTAGAGCTCTAACGACAAAACTCCAGCCGCAGAAAAAAGTCAGTAGTTAAGAGCTTTCTGGCTAACGCCGGTTTGTAAAGCTCTTGACTACTGTACCCTAAAGTACACTAACACCCATAAACTACCTATGTACCCCTAAACCGAGCTCCCCCCACATCGCCGCCACTCGATTAAAAATTTTAACCCCTAATCTGCCGACCGCCACCTACGTTATACTTATGTACCCCTAATCTGCTGCCCCTAACCCCGCCGACCCCTATATTACATTTATTAACCCCTAATCTGCCCCCCACAACATCGCCGCCAGCTACTTAAAATAATTAACCCCTAATCTTCCGACCGCAAAGCGCCGCCACCTACGTTATCCCTATGTACCCCTAATCTGCTGCCCCTAACACCGCCGACCCCTATGTTATATTTATTAACCCCTAATCTGCCCCCCTCAACGTCGCCGACACCTGCCTACACTTATTAACCCCTAATCTGCCGAGCGGACCTGAGCGCTACTATAATAAAGTTATTAAGCCCTAATCCGCCTCACTAACCCTATAATAAATAGTATTAACCCCTAATCTGCCCTCCCTAACATCGCCGACACTTAACTTCAATTATTAACCCCTAATCTTCCGATCGGAGCTCACCGCTATTCTAATAAATGTATTAACCCCTAAAGCTAAGTCTAACCCTAACACTAACACCCCCCTAACTTAAATATAATTTTAATCTAACGAAATAAATTAACTCTTATTAAATAAATTAATCCTATTTAAAGCTAAATACTTACCTGTAAAATAAACCCTAATATAGCTACAATATAAATTATAATTATATTATAGCTATTTTAGGATTAATATTTATTTTACAGGCAACTTTGTAATTATTTTAACCAGGTACAATAGCTATTTAATAGTTAAGAACTATTTAATAGTTACCTAGTTAAAATATTTACAAAATTACCTGTAAAATAAATCCTAACCTAAGATATAATTAAACCTAACACTACCCTATCAATAAAATAATTAAATAAACTACCTACAATTACCTACAATTAACCTAACACTACACTATCAATAAATTAAATAAACACAATTGCTACAAATAAATACAATTAAATAAACTAGCTAAAGTACAAAAAATAAAAAAGAACTAAGTTACAGAAAATAAAAAAATATATACAAACATAAGAAAAATATTACAACAATTTTAAACTAATTACACCTACTCTAAGCCCCCTAATAAAATAACAAAGCCCCCCAAAATAAAAAATTCCCTACCCTATTCTAAATTAAAAAAGTTACAAGCTCTTTTACCTTACCAGCCCTGAACAGGGCCCTTTGCGGGGCATGCCCCAAGAAGTTCAGCTCTTTTGCCTGTCAAAAAAAACATACAATACCCCCCCCCAACATTACAACCCACCACCCACATACCCCTAATCTAACCCAAACCCCCCTTAAATAAACCTAACACTAATCCCCTGAAGATCTTCCTACCTTGTCTTCACCATCCAGGTATCACCGATCGGTCCTGGCTCCGATATCTTCATCCAACCCAAGCGGGGGCTAGACATCCACTGAAGAAGTCCAGAAGAGGGTCCAAAGTCTTCCTCCTATCCGGCAAGAAGAGGACATCCGGACCGGCAAACATCTTCTCCAAGCGGCATCTTCTATCTTCTTCCATCCGGAGCGAAGCGGCAGGATCCTGAAGACCTCCATCGCGGAACATCCATCCGGCCCGACGACTGATCGACGAATGACTGTTCCTTTAAGGGACGTCATCCAAGATGGCGTCCCTCGAATTCCGATTGGCTGATAGGATTCTATCAGCCAATCGGAATTAAGGTATGAATTTTCTGATTGGCTGATGGAATCAGCCAATCAGAATCAAGTTCAATCCGATTGGCTGATCCAATCAGCCAATCAGATTGAGCTCGCATTCTATTGGCTGTTCCGATCAGCCAATAGAATGCGAGCTCAATCTGATTGGCTGATTGGATCAGCCAATCGGATTGAACTAGATTCTGATTGGCTGATTCCATCAGCCAATCAGAAAATTCATACCTTAATTCCGATTGGCTGATAGAATCCTATCAGCCAATCGGAATTCGAGGGACGCCATCTTGGATGACGTCCCTTAAAGGAACAGTCATTCGTCGATCAGTCGTCGGGCTGGATGGATGTTCCGCGCTGGAGGTCTTCAGGATCCTGCCGCTTCGCTCCGGATGGAAGAAGATAGAAGATGCCGCTTGGAGAAGATGTTTGCCGGTCCGGATGTCCTCTTCTTGCCGGATAGGAGGAAGACTTTGGACCCTCTTCTGGACTTCTTCAGTGGATGTCTAGCCCCCGCTTGGGTTGGATGAAGATATCGGAGCCAGGACCGATCGGTGATACCTGGATGGTGAAGACAAGGTAGGAAGATCTTCAGGGGATTAGTGTTAGGTTTATTTAAGGGGGGTTTGGGTTAGATTAGGGGTATGTGGGTGGTGGGTTGTAATGTTGGGGGGGGGGTATTGTATGTTTTTTTTGACAGGCAAAAGAGCTGAACTTCTTGGGGCATGCCCCGCAAAGGGCCCTGTTCAGGGCTGGTAAGGTAAAAGAGCTTGTAACTTTTTTAATTTAGAATAGGGTAGGGAATTTTTTATTTTGGGGGGCTTTGTTATTTTATTAGGGGGCTTAGAGTAGGTGTAATTAGTTTAAAATTGTTGTAATATTTTTCTTATGTTTGTAAATATTTTTTTATTTTCTGTAACTTAGTTCTTTTTTATTTTTTGTACTTTAGCTAGTTTATTTAATTGTATTTATTTGTAGCAATTGTGTTTATTTAATTTATTGATAGTGTAGTGTTAGGTTAATTGTAGGTAATTGTAGGTAGTTTATTTAATTATTTTATTGATAGGGTAGTGTTAGGTTTAATTATATCTTAGGTTAGGATTTATTTTACAGGTAATTTTGTTATTATTTTAACTAGGTAGCTATTAAATAGTTCTTAACTATTTAATAGCTATTGTACCTGGTTAAAATAATTACAAAGTTACCTGTAAAATAAATATTAATCCTAAAATAGCTATAATATAATTATAATTTATATTGTAGCTATATTAGGATTTATTTTACAGGTAAGTATTTAGCTTTAAATAGGAATAATTTATTTAATAAGAGTTAATTTATTTCGTTAGATAAAAATTATATTTAACTTAGGGGGGTGTTAGTGTTAGGGTTAGACTTAGCTTTAGGGGTTAATACATTTATTAGAATAGCGGTGAGCTCCGGTCGTCAGATTAGGGGTTAATAATTGAAGTTAGGTGTCGGCGATGTTAGGGAGGGCAGATTAGGGGTTAATACTATTTATGATAGGGTTAGTGAGGCGGATTAGGGGTTAATAACTTTATTATAGTAGCGCTCAGGTCCGCTCGGCAGATTAGGGGTTAATAAGTGTAGGTAGGTGTCGGCGACGTTGTGGGGGGCAGATTAGGGGTTAATAAATATAACATAGGGGTCGGCGATGTTAGGGCAGCAGATTAGGGGTACATAGGGATAACGTAGGTTGCGGCGGTTTACGGAGCGGCAGATTAGGGGTTTAACCCCTTAACGACCGAGGACGTGCAGGGTACGTCCTCAAAAAAAAGGCAGTTAATGCCTGAGAACGTACCCTGCACGTCCTCGGTGTGGAAAGCAGCTGGAAGCGATCCTGCTCGCTTCCAGCTGCTTTCCGGTTATTGCAGTGATGCCTCGATATGGAGGCATCCTGCAATAACCCCCCTTGGCCATCCGATGCAGAGAGAGCCACTCTGTGGCCCTCTCTGCACCGGACATCGATGGCCGGTATCGTTGGTGGGTGGGAGCTTACGTGGGAGGCGGGTGGCGGCCATCGGTGCGCTATGTGGAGTGGAGGGGGGCGGGATCGGGGGGGCGGGAGCTACGGGGGCGCGCACGGGAGCACGCGCGTGCACGGGGGTGGTGGGCGGGCGCGTGCACGGGGCGGGAGCGGGTGGGAACCGCTACACTACAGAAAAAAAAAAGTTAAAAAGTAAAAAAAAAAAAAACTTAAATGCAATCTAAGGGTTTTGGAAGGGGTTGGGGGTTGGTCTCGGTGGGGGGGGAAAGCTACACTACAGAAAAGGGAATTTAAAAAAAAAAAAGGCTCATTTTGTTACAAAACTGGGTACTGGCAGACAGCTGCCAGTACCCAAGATGGCGCCCATTATTGCAGAGGGGAAGGGTTAGAGAGCAGTATGGTGGGGGATCAGTGAGGTTGGGGTCTAAGGGGGGATCCTACACATCAGCATATGTAAATATGCTTTTTTTTTTTTAAAAAAAGGGCCAAATACCTTTTATTTTAGTACTGGCAGAGTTTCTGCCAGTACTTAAGATGGCGGGGACAATTGTGGGGTGGGGGAGGGAAGAGAGCTGTTTGGGAGGGATCAGGGGGTCTGATGTTTCAGGTGGGAGGCTGAGCTCTACACTAAAGCTAAAATTAACCCTGCAAGCTCCCTACAAGCTACATAATTAACCCCTTCACTGCTAGCCATAATACACGTGTGATGCGCAGCGGCATTTAGAGGCCTTCTAATTACCAAAAAGCAATGCCAAAGCCATATATGTCTGCTATTTCTGAACAAAGGGGATCCCAGAGAAGCATTTACAACCATTTGTGCCATAATTGCAGAAGGTGTTTGTAAATAATTTCAGTGAGAAACCTAAAATTGAGAAAAAATTAACGTTTCTTTTAATTTGATCGCATTTAGCGGTGAAATGGTGGCATGAAATATACCAAAATTGGCCTAGATCAATACTTGGGGTTGTCTACTACACTACACTAAAGCTAAAACTACCCCAAAAAGCTCCCTACATGCTCCCTAATTAACCCCTTCACTGCTGGGCATAATACACGTGTGGTGCGCAGTGGCATTTAGCGGCCTTCTAATTACCAAAAAGCAACACCAAAGTCATATATGTCTGCTATTTCTGAACAAAGGGGATCCCAGAGAAGAATTTACAACCATTTATGCCATAATTGCACAAGCTGTTTGTAAATAATTTAAGTTAGAAACCAAAAGTTTGTGAAAAAATTTGTGAAAAGTGAACAATTTTTTCTATTTGATTGCATTTGGCGGTGAAATGGTGGCATGAAATATACCAAAATGGGCCTAGATCAATACTTTGGGTTGTCTACTAAAAAAAAATATATACATGTCAATGGATATTCAGAGATTCCTGAAAGATATCAGTGCTCTAATGTAACTATCGCTAATTTTGAAAAGAAATGGTTTGGAAATAGCAAAGTGCTACTTGTATTTATGGCCCTATAGTTTACAAAAAAAGCAAAGAACATGTAAACATTGGGTATTTCTAAACTCAGGACAAAATTTAGAAACTATTTAGCATGGGTGTTTTTTGGTGGTTGTAGATGTGTAACAGATTTTGGGGGTCAAAGTTAGAAAAAGTGTGTTTTTTTCCATTTTTTCCTCATATTTTATAATTTTTTTTATAGTAAATTATAAGATATGATGAAAATAATGGTATCTTTAGAAAGTCCATTTAATGGCGAGAAAAACAGTATATAATATGTGTGGGTACAGTAAATGAGTAAGAGGAAAATTACAGCTAAACACAAACACCTCAAAAATGTAAAAATAGCCTTGGTCCCAAACGGACAGAAAATGGAAAAGTGATGTGGTCATTAAGGGGTTAAAAAAATATGCAGGGGTCAGCGATAGCGGGGGCGGCAGATTAGGGGTTAATAAGTGTAAGGTTAGGGGTGTTTAGACTCGGGGTACATGTTAGAGTGTTAGGTGCAGACGTAGGAAGTGTTTCCCCATAGGAAACAATGGGGCTGCGTTAGGAGCTGAACGCGGCTTTTTTGCAGGCGTTAGGTTTTTTTTCAGCTCAAACAGCCCCATTGTTTCCTATGGGGGAATCGTGCACGAGCACGTTTTTGAGGCTGGCCGCGTCCGTAAGCAACTCTGGTATCGAGAGTTGCATTTGCGGTAAAAATGCTCTACGCTCCTTTTTTGGAGCCTAACGCAGCATTTTTTTGAACTCTCGATACCAGAGTTAATTTTATGGTGCGGCCAGAAAAAAACCCGCGGAGCGTTAACAGCCCTTTTACCGCCAAACTCCAAATCTAGGCCTAAGCAAGGAGTCCACGTCTGGTTGCCACTTTTTCACATAGGGAAACTAAATACACACAGAGAGATGTGCACTCACAGGAACGAACAACTGACTCAATACCATTGTTAGCCTGTTCTATGGCAATTTACCACCTGTGTGCAGCTCCTTTTAGCCCAGTAATGCTTTTCACAGAGTAGAACTTTCCTGTAGTATATCAGTCTGATCCCGTTTATTACAGTCAGCCCAGCGCCAAAATGCCAGGCAATTCCTCTCTGAACAATGAACACAGCAACCCCAGGCGATTGTTTCGGCCTTCATTGGGCCTCGTCAGTGACGTTTAGCAGTATTCCTCTAAGCACACTGAGCAAGGAGTCCACGTCTGGTTGCCACTTTTTTCCCTAGGGAAACTAAAAACACAGAGAGAAGTGCACTCACAGAAACAAACAACAGGTTCAATACAATTGTTAGCCTGTTCTATGGCGATTTACCACCTGGGTGCAGCTTCTTTTAGCCCAGTAATGCTTTTCACAGAGTAGAACTTTCCTGTAGTATATCAGTCTGATCCTGCCTATTATGGTTAGCCCAGCCACGAAATACCAGGCAATTCCTCTCTAATCAAGCAACACAGTAACCCCAGACAATCATTTCAGCCTTCATTGGGCCTCGTCAGTGAGGTGTAGCAGTATTCCTCTAAGAACACTGAGCAAAAAGTCCACGTCTAGTTGTCCCTTTTTCCCATAGGGAGACAAAATACACATCGAAAGAAGTGCACTCACGGGAATGAACAACTGGCTCAATACCATTGTTAGCCTGTTCTATGGCAATTTACCACCTGGGTGCCCTATTAGCCCAGAAATGTTTTTCACAGAGTAGAACTTTCCTGTAGTATATCAGTCTGATCCCGTCTATTACAGTCAGCCCAGCGCCAAAATACCAGGCAATTCCTCTCTGAACATGGAACACAGCAACCCCAAACAATTGTTTCGGCCTTCATTGGGCCTCGTCAGTGAGGTTTAGCAGTATTCCTCTAAGCACACTGAGCAAGGAGTCCACGTCTGTTTGCCACTTTTTCCCCTAGGGAAACTAAATACACACAGAGAGAAGTGCACTCACAGGAACAAACAACAGGCTCAATACCATTGTTAGCCTGTTCTATGGTGATTTACCACCTGGGTGCAGCTTCTTTTAGCCCAGTAATGCTTTTCATAGAGTAGAACTTTCCTGCAGTATATGAGTCTGATCCTGCCTATTATGGTTAGCCCAGCCCTGAAATACCAGGTAATTCCTCTCTGAACAAGCAACACAGCAACCCAGACAATCATTTCGGCCTTCATTGGGCCTTGTCAGTGAGGTGCAGCAGTATTCCTCTAAGTACACTGAGCAAGAAGTCCACGTCTGGTTGTCCCTTTTTCCCATAGGGAGACTAAATACACACAGAGAAAAGTGCACTCACAGGAATGAACAATTGGCTCAATACCATTGTTAGCCTGTTCTATGGCAATTTACCACCTGGGTGCAGCTCCTTTTAGCCCAGTAATGCTTTTCACAGAGTAGAACTTTCCTGTAGTATATCAGTCTGATCCCGTCTATTACAGTTAGCCCAGCACTGAAATACCAGGCAATTCCTCTCTGAACAAGGAACTCAGCATCCCCAGACGATTGTTTCGGCCTTCATTGGGCCTCGTTAGTGAGGTGTAACAGTATTCCTCTAAGCACACTGAGCAAGGAGTCCACATTTGGTTGCCCCCTTTTCCCATAGGGAGACTAAATACACACAGAGAGAATTGCACTCACAGGAACGAACAACTGACTCAATACCATTGCTTCATTTGTTCACAAAGGAAAACTGTATTTCTTTGCATTCTGTAAGGTAATTGTATCACAGGCAGAGGGGAGGATTTCGTGGGGGAGTGTCTGAGTGTATTGTATGTGTTTATTGGTTGTTTTACAAAACCCTGTGGGTGGTACTAATGTGTAAGAATGTTTATATAAGAACAATAAATCCACAGCTCTGCCTGTTCACTGCTTGACCCTCAACACGGTGCCTTGTCTCATCTTTGGGGGGATTTACTGTATGCTATTAGAGACTAATTGCCAGAAGTGTAAGCCGCTTGGGTGCTTGTCCTGTTCGTCTGCTAGCAGCTATTCGTGAGGTTCCAGTTCGGGAGTTTGGTGTTCTGCATTAGCTGTGCCTGTGTCTCTGGAAGGGGAGATCTACTAAACGGTGGTTTAACCCCTTGTGTGCAAAATGGTCCGTTACAAGTGGTGGCAGCGGCGGGATCATTCCCACAGCCAGAAGGACAGCTACAAGAGACACCATTCCGTGGATTTACAAGTTGGGGGCAACGCATGTCCCAGTACAGCGATCCTAAAAGCAACAGAATGGAACCAGCAGTGTTATACGAGGAGGAGGACCTGGATGGCCGGGATGCATTAAGGAAAGGCATCTGGTACCAGGACCTGGATAATGTACAATACCAGCGGGGTGAGAGTCTCCCCAGTGAAGAGCAGCGGTTGCAGAAGCAAGTGGCCCTGCGGATGCCCTTCCTGGGAGAGCAGCCCCTGGAGGAATGGATGAAGGAACTAGAGCACCGGGTATGGCAGGAGCTATGGCTGGAGGATGCCTACCAGGCGCTCTGGTGGTATATGGCACAGTATATACCCTGGACAGCCGAGCATGACAAGCCAGAGGGAGAGGAGTTTGATGGTCCTGGCTTGTTATGGGAATCCTTTGCAGAGCCTGACTTCGGGAACCCTGCGCAGACCAGACTTCAGGACATTTTCTATGAGAAGGAGGCTAGGCATGACTGGGATGACCCCCGTGAGGTAGAGCAAGACCTGGCTCACCTAGCAACCCTGGAGTGGGAACTGGAGCAGGACTACCGAGATCTCTTCCACTCCATTGGGAAGGCTCAGCAGGACAGCAAGGTGACAGACCCAGGTCCAGACCCATTCAGCTTGGAAGATATTGTGGAGATTTACTGGGAAGGACCCCAGGTGGCCAGTGGAGATGGGACCGAGGTCTCTCCACCGGTCCTGCAGGGAATTGGGAGCCCAGTCTCCATTCCCCAGCCGCAGGCTGAGTTACAGGGGGCAGAGACAGCTAGTCCTGTCGCCCAGCAGCAGAGTGAATTGCAGGGAATAGGGAGCCCAGTCTCCATTCCCCAGTGGCAGGCTGAGTTACAGGGGGCAGAGACAGTTGGTCCTGTCCCTCAGCAGCAGAGTAAATTGCATGGAATTGGGAGCCCAGTCTCCATTCCCCAGCAGCAGGCTGAGTTACAGGGGGCAGAGACAGTTGGTCCTGTCCCCCAGCAGCAGAGTGAATTGCAGGGAATTGGGAGCCCAGTCTCCATTCCCCAGTGGCAGGCTGAGTTACAGGGGGCAGAGACAGTTGGTCCTGTCCCCCAGCAGCAGAGTGATATGCAGGGAATTGGGAGCCCAGTCTCCATTCCCCAGCGGCAGACTGAGCTACCGGGGGTAGAAACGGTCGGTCCTGCTCCCCAACAGCAGTGTGTGTTACAGGAAATAGAGAGTCTAGTCTCCTTTCCCCAGCAGCAGGACTCGTTATTAGGAGCGGAGACGGAGACAGTCGGTCTCCCTCCCCTGCGGCTGGAAGTATGTATGGGAGAGGAGCTTGTTACCCCCTCTCCCCAGCGGCAGCTTGCACTTACATCAGAGGGGGTAGGGACAGTCAGTCCTGTCCTCCAGCAACAGGGCTGTTTAGCCAAAGGGGAGACAGCCGGTCTTCCCCTCCAGCAACAGAGCTGTGTATCTAAAGGGGAGACAGTCGGTCTCCCCCTCCCACAACCAGGATCCAACCAGGCTACTTCTGTGATAGCGCTGGCAGCAGGGCAGAGTACTGCTGGTCTCTGCCCACTCAGCAACCCACCAAGGCAGTGTACCAGTCCCCTGCACAGCCGCGGTTAGGCACCTGGACATGGACAAGTTTCTCCTCTACCCAGGTGTATTAACCATTTATTGTGGGTGAGCTGTACTGCTGATTGTGTCTTGTGGGTGGGTTGCTGGACTAACCAGGGCACTGACCGGCAGGAGGTCAGATACCCTGTTAGTTAGTTAGTTGGAAAAGGGGAGAGATGAGACAAGACCAATCTCGCCACTGTGCATTGGAGAAGCCTGGTTGCCTGTCTGCTGCCTTTAGACTATGGCCCCATGTTGAAACGCTTGATTTTCCCCTGCAGGGAAACGAAGGCCAGGTCATTCGGTGCTTGCCCTATTTGAACATTGATACCCCAGATAGCTATGCCATAGAGCCCATTCGTATAACGAAAGACTATGTGAAAGACTTTGGCTTCATGGCAATTGAACTGTATGTGTGTGATCTGAGCGCCATTCAGTAATAAGGTGCGCTCAGATCTAGGCTATCTGGGGATATGTTGAATGTGCCTGTTTTGTCCAGTGGCTGCACAGTTGTATGTTTTTATGTATTTTTTTGTGTTTTGCTACCATGTGTTCAATGGAGTTTTGCCTCTGTCCTTGGAGATAGCTGGATTACTTCCCAATTATCTCCAGGATAGAAGACTCTGTGGAACTGGTTTTGGGCAGAAAAGCCATGCTTCATTTGGTCACAAAGGAAAACTGTATTTCTCTGCCTGTGATAGAAGGGAGGATTTTGTGGGCGAGTGTCTGAGTGTATTGTATGTGTTTATTGGTTGTTTTACAAAACCCTGTGGGTGGTACTAATGTGTAAGAATGTGTATATAAGACCCACAACTCTGCCTGTTCACTGCTTGACCCTCAACACGGTGCCTTGTCTCGTCTTTGGGGGGATTTACTGTATGCTGTTAGAGACTGATTGCCAGAAGTGTAAGCCGCTTGGGTGCTTGTCCTGTTCGTCTGCTAGCAGCTACTCGTGAGGTTCCAGTTCGGGAGTTTGGTGTTCTGCAGTAGCTGTGCCTGTGTCTCTGGAAGGGGAGATCTACTAAATGGCGGTTTAACCCCTTGTGTGCAAAACGGTCCGTTACAACATCTCCCTACTAACATTCTCCAAACCATATTTTTTAATCCAACATTCCACCCTTACATAAAACCACGGAACAGCAAAACATACCGGTTTCTTTCTATCAATCTCAAACAAACCATATCGTCTTAAAACATTTCCACAAGCATAATTTACCATGCAACCAGCCATGCTATCCTTACCACTCAGAACCACACACCTACTAACATATTTCACAGCAAAAAATCTCTCCACATTTGGAAAACCCTTACCACCAACATTCTTACTCTTAACAACAACATCTCTTTTCAAACGTTCCATACCAGAACTCCAGAAAAAAGAAAACAACACTCTCAAAATTCTCCGAAAAATCCTCTCAGGAGGCAGAAAAACTAATGCCAGCTATAACATAATAGGGATCAAAACCGATTTAATAACTGACATTTTTCCTTCCAAAGATAAAGACCTTAAAGACCAAAACTGAAGCTTTCTACTCACTTTATCAAAAACATTCTCCCAACTTTCCAAGCCTTTCAAATCCACATCAAATTTCACACCCAACACCTCAATTGCACCGTCAGTCACAGGCCATCCACAGGAATCAATCTCCCTATCATTACCAAAAACTTTAACTTTACACTTATTCCAATTAACTCTGAAACCACTTGCCATACAAAAACATTCAACTAAAGTTTTCACCCTCCTCAAACTAGCCTGAGTCTCACATACCACACTCACATCATCCATATACCCAATCACTTTTAAACACCTTCCATTACTACCAGGAACACTTACACCTCTAACTAATTTATCCTTCCTCAAACTAGTTAACAATGGCTCAATGACACATACAAATAAAACAGGAGACAAAGGACATCCTTGACGCACTCCAGATTTAACACAAAATTCCTCAGTCAAAAAACCATTAACCTGAACTTGACTCACAATACAAACATTTAAACCATCCAATAATCTTACCAGAAAAACCTAAACGTTCTAAAACATGAAACATAAAATCATGCACTACCCTATCATATGCTTTTTCAAAATCCACAATAGCAACAGCAACAGACCTCATCCTCTCCCTCACATACCACAGTACATCACGTAGTAACAACAAACTTTCAGAAATCTGATGCCCAGGAACAGCACACACTTGCTCTTCACCCACAACCTTACCAATCACTCCACGTATTCTATTTGCCAACACCTTTGCAATAACCTTATAGTCAGCATTCAACAATGTAATCGGCCTCCAATTCCTCAAATCTCTCTTATCACCCTTTTTAAATAACAAAACAATCAAACCTTTCCTCATTGAAACAGGCAAAACATTCATTCTAAAAACAAACTTACAAACATCCAACATATGCACCCCAATCAAATTAAAAAAACAAGTATAAAATTCAACAGGCAAACCATCACAACCAGGTACCTTCCCATTCTTAAAACTCCTAACAACCTCTGCAATCTCATCCAAACTTAGATCCCTTTTCTAACAAATCATTATCATATGTTTCCAACTTAACCTCAATGTCTTCCAACAACTCATTTTCCAATAAAACATCTCTTGTTTTTTCTTTATACAGCTCACTGTAAAACTCATGAACTTCACGCAAAACACCATCCGTACCATTAATTTCACACTCAACCTTATCAAAAACACTAACAAAAACAGACTTTCCTTCAAAAGCTTTCTTAAAAAAATATTTACTGCAAGACTCATCCTTTTCCATTTTCTCCAATCTTGCCATAAAAACAATTTTCTTTCCTTTTTCATGCATACACTTTTTAATTATCTTTCTTGCTTCAGCAATTTCCTCATGCACATCAATACCACAATTTCTCAATTCATTCAAATACAACAACCTCAGATACCATTTATCATACAACTCCCTTTCCATTCTAGCTTTCTCACAGCCTTTCTTAATAAAAAACCTCTTTATTTCCACCTTCAACCATTCCCACCACATAAGCACATTACTAAAATCACACTTTCTTTCACGCCACCTTTCATACATCCAAACAAACTGACCCTTAATCTTCACATCTTCTCACAAATCCACATTCAGTTTCCAAACACCCTTACCATACTTGATCTTCAAATTACAATTCACCTTACACATCAAAAGGGCATGATCCGTAAAGGGCATCCACTTTAAAGAAAAATCATCAACACATAGAAATTTAGATAAAAAACAAAAATCAATTCGAGATTTTATCCCACCACTATCACTAAAGAAAGTAAAACCCTCCCCTAAAAATGAAATGGACCCGAAGGCATCCTTCAAACCGAAAGATTTAAGCAGATCAACTAAAAACTTCCCTGAGCTATCCACCCTACATTCACTCCCACCCTCTCTGTCCCCATTCTTAATAATACAATTAAATTCCCCAACCAACAAAGTTGGCTCTCGACCTGGGAGAAAAAACTTTAATGTTTCAAAATTAAGCAAACGTTCTTCCCTATTTGGAGATGCATATACATTAAACAAACGAAAAACAGTCCCACAAAAACTAAAACTAACCAAAAGAACCCAACCTGGGACAATATGAATTACATTAAGGATAGAAAAACAAAACCCCTTAAACAAAACTCCCACTCCCCCCCATTCAGAAGAACAAGACCATACTTTAGGACCATATTCCCAGTCAGCACATTTAGGATGTTCAGAGAGACCACATTCCTGCAAACAAAAAATATTAGCAGAACATACAGATAATAACTTAAAAATTGCAGCTCTCCTTGCTATAGTTTTCAGACACCTGACATTAAGGGAAGAAATGGTCAGAAACATCACAAATTTCTTTTGAAGAAAAAAAAAAAAAATTAACATCAGGACTTCTTCTTTTCTTTCTTTTTCTTAGGACTCAAAGGAGATCCTTTAAATCTGCCTCTGTGATGTGCCGACCTCCTAGGCTCACCCTTGCCAGCCTTATAACCAGTAACTTCAGCAAGTTGGTTCACATCTTTTTTATCTAGATAACCAACAGGAGAGGTATCAGAAAAGTCACCTATACACTGGTTTGAGTCAGAGGGAACGTCTTTAGTAGAGACAGAAGGAAACTCTGAAATTAAAGAGTCAGCATCACTTGCAGTATCTGGATCTGCACTCTTAAAGGGACAGTCAAGTCCAAAAAAACTTTCATTTTTCAAATAGGGCATGTAATTTTAAACAACTTTCCAATTTACTTTTATCAACAATTTTGCATTGTTCTCTTGGTATTCTAGTTAAAAGCAGACCTAGGAAGGCACATATGATAATTCCTAAGCCCTTGAAGGCCGCCTCTATTTTATTTACTTTTCACAGCAGGGGAGAGCAAGCTCATGTAGGCCATATAGATAGCATTGTGATCACGTCCATGGCTAGTGGCAGACACTGCACTAATTGGCTTAAATGCAAGTCAATAGATAATAACTAAAAGTCATGTGATTAGGGGCGGTCAGAAGATGCTTAGATACAAGTTAGTCACAGAGGTAAAAAGTGTATTAATATAACAGTGTTGGTTTTGCAAAACTGGGGAATGGGTAATAAAGGGATTGTCTATCTTTTTAAACAACAAAAATTCTGGTGTTGATTGTCCCTTTAACTACTTGTAGATCCAAATCAGGACTCTCCCATCCATCAGAATCCGCACATTTTTTCCGCTTGGAGGCAGATTTTTTCCCTGCAGTGTCCATATCCTCCTCAGAACCAGAGGACACAACAGCAGACCAATCAATGTCCTCCCCTTCACCAAGAACAGCATCAGGAGCAGGATCACAAGATGATTCAGTGAAGGAAAAATTCTCTGTCCAAGGAACAGCAACAGTATCATCCACAGAATTGGGCAACAGGGCTTCAAGAACATCAGAAGCAGCTATCACATTAGATGTAGCAAGATCCACCTCCTGAAGATTAGATTGGGCTTCCTCCACCTTCTCAGCCACAGGAACCACCACAGGAGCATCAGACACCTCTCTGACAGGAACCCCAACTGCAGTTTTCTTACACAAAAGAGGTAATATAGAGATCAATGCCTCATCAGAGACCTCCTCCTCATTCACAGATGGCTCAACTGCAACTGATGATGTTTTTTTTGCAACATCAGCGTAGGAAGGCTTCACTCTATCAAGCCCCTGCAACATCATCAAAGGACACATCCTGCACAGATGACTTGAAGAACCACACAGGTCACAGGTCCGGCATTTACTACAGTTGGCAACAAGATGATCCTCCTCACCGCAATTTCGACATCTGGCACCTGGGCAATTTTCAGCAATGTGACCAAACAGGTTGCAACTACGGCAAAACAGAGGCATGTCATCATAGAATAGGAAACCTCTATTTCCACCAATGGCGAAAGTCTGTGGAGGGTGTTTCTTTCCAACAATACCTAATTCATCTGGCACAAACCACACCCAGAACCTGCGCTTTCCATTGAAAGTCACAAATTGATTCTTTAGCTTGCTACCTCCTTGATTATCATCAAAGTAGCGACAAAGAAACAGATGAATTTCCACATCAGTGACCCAAGGGTTGTACATATGTACTGTCACCGGGATTCTTCTCTCCCTCTGCACACAGGCAACAAATCTCATGCCCACCAACTCTGGAGCAGCAGCCATATCAATAGTCTGTTGATAGCAGGTCTGTAAATGATGCTCATCGGTGAAAGCCACATCAAAAATCCCTCTTCAAGGGAAAGACTGAACACAGTGCAAACTTGCTCTTGGCATCTTCAAAACACCCTCCAAAACAACCTGCTGGACATGAGCCAAACCAATCTTCTCTCGGAAGTCCTCAGAAATCAACACCTGAAGTGTATGGGGAACGTTTGGCACATTGGTAGCCATAATTGTCCTATTGACTCTTTAGGCTGGATTTCAGAGCACCCCCCCAAAAGCAGCATGTGGCTGAAGTCCAGGGACGATGCCACAAGGCCAAGGGGATGGCCCTACTACCCAGTTGCTCTACGCCTAAGGAGTAGCCACCCCCCCAATAGCAGCAGGAGCCCAAACCCCGAAGGGAAAGGACCCCAGGCCGAAGGAGCAGGTCTCCAGGCAGCAAATCTTTCAACCAAGACCAAGCACAGAAAACTGCACTTGATACCAGCCAAAGACCCGAGAAGCGAGCTCAGACGATCGTTTCAGCCTTCATTGGGCTTCGTCAGTGAGGTGTAGTAGTATTTCTCTAAGTACACTGAGCAAGAAGTCCACTTCTGGTTGCCCCTTTTTCCCATAGGGAAACTAAATTAACGCAAAGAGAAGTGCACTCACAGGAATGAGCATCTGGCTCAATACCATTGCTAGCCTGTTCTATGGTAATTTACCAAATGGGTGCAGCTTCTTTTAGCCCAGCAATGCTTTTCACAGAGTAGAACTTTCCTGTAGTATATCAGCCTGATCCCACCTATTACGGTCAGCCCAGCGCCAAAATACCAGGCAATTCCTCTCTGAACAAGGAACACAGCAACTCCAGACAAGGCTACACATCACTGACGAGGCCCAATGAAGGCCAAAATGATTGTCTGGGGTTGCTGTGTTCCTTGTTCAGAGAGAAATTGCCTGGTTTTTCGGCGCTGGACTGACCATAATTGGCGGGATCAGACTGATATACTACAGGAAAGTTCTACTCTGTGAAAAGCATTACTGGGCTAAAAGAAGCTGCATAATCACTACAGCATATCATGTCCATCCGCACCATGATACATGAGTCAGGAGCCATTTTACTCACCTCTCTTCCTGACTATGGTGCATTGTGGGGAATGCTCCTCATTTCCTACACTTCCTTTTATGGCCAGACTGGTGTGCATCATCCATGTGAGACAGGATGCAGTCTCAGAATTGTGATGTCATCACTTATTATTTAAAGGGCCTCTGTTCAGTATGCTTTGCCTTTGCGCTGTCTCAGACCTGTTTGTGAGAGTTCCTGTGTATTACCTGGCTGCCTGACGTCCTTCCTGGTTCCTGATCCCTGGCTTGTTCCTGACTCTGCTGTTTTCCTTGTTCCTGATTCCGGCTCATCTGACTATTCGCTTTGGCTCCTGACTCGGCTCGTCTGACTACCAGCTCTGGTTTTGACTCCTGGCTTGTTATTTGACTTGTGGACTTTTTATTATTTTTTGCTATGAATAAAGGTGTGATTATTTTTGCACTTCTCGTCTCAGTCTGATTCCTGGCACCCTGACATTATGCAAAGGCCATGAATCCTGATGGTGCTAATAATCCACCTTTACCTGCCATCATTTCCAGGATGGATGAACAGGATCATTGCTTGGATCAATTTGCACTAGCCCTGCAAACCCTGCTGACTCGCACTACACATTTGGACCAAAGTGTCCCGCAAGTTATGGCTGCTCCTGTTTACGCTGCTGCACCTATGCCTACCAGGAGCATGTCCGTTTCTGCAGCTCTACCTCAGCGATATGGAGGCGATCCTATTCAGTGCAGAGGGTTTTTGAACCAGGTGGGCATTTACTTTGAGATGTTACCTCAGGTTTCTCTCTGACAGAGCTAAGGTTGGATTTCTCATCTTGCTACTCTCTGACACAGCTCTTGCTTGGGCTAATCCCTTGTGGGAGACTAATAAACCTGTGATTTCAAATTACCCTGAATTTGTGGCCTCCTTTCGAAGGGTATTTGATGTTCCGGCTCGCTCCTCCTCTGCTGCTAAACGACTCATGTCATTCAGCAAGGTACAAGATCTGTTGCTCAGTATGCTATTGAGTTTCGTACGCTTGCCGCAGAAGTAGGTTGGAACAATGAAGCCCTTGTTGCCGCCTTCTTTCATGGGCTTTCTGATGCGATTAAAGACGTTGCTGCCAGAGATTTAGCAGAGGATCTCGAGGCATTGGTGTCTTTTTTTTTATCCTAATTGACATTAGACTCAGAGAGAGGCCCTCTTTCAAGGAGCGCTTGCGGAAGCCTCCTGTTCCATTGTCTCCTATGTGTTCGTTCCCACCCATTCCTCCCTCTCCTCCCATGCCTCCTGGTCCTGATTCACCAGGTACTGCTGAGCCAATGCAGTTGGGATTCATTCGTCTCTCCGCGGCGGAGAGGGCCTTTAGGAGGAGGGAGGGGCTCTGCCTCTATTGTGGGTTACAGGGCCACCTTTTGAAGTCTTGTCCTACACGGCCGGGAAACACTCACACCTAAGGTCCTGTCGGGGTCAGACCTTGGGTGGTTTATCCTCGTCCCCGGAACCGCTTAAGAAGAAACCTTTGGTCATGGTTGTCCTTTCCTGGGTGGACTCCTCCATAGTCACCCAGGCTCTTGTTGAATGTTTGGCACATTGGTAGCCATAATTGTCCTATTGACTCTTTAGGCTGGATTTCAGAGCGCCCCCCCAAAAGCAGCATGTGGCTGAAGTCCAGGGACGATGCCACAAGGCCAAGGGGATGGCCCTACTACCCAGTTGCTCTACGCCTAAGGAGTAGCCACCCCCCCAATAGCAGCAGGAGCCCAAACCCCGAAGGGAAAGGACCCCAGGCCGAAGGAGCAGGTCTCCAGGCAGCAAATCTTTCAACCAAGACCAAGCACAGAAAACTGCACTTGATACCAGCCAAAGACCCGAGAAGCGAGCTCAGACGATCGTTTCAGCCTTCATTGGGCTTCGTCAGTGAGGTGTAGTAGTATTTCTCTAAGTACACTGAGCAAGAAGTCCACTTCTGGTTGCCCCTTTTTCCCATAGGGAAACTAAATTAACGCAAAGAGAAGTGCACTCACAGGAACGAGCATCTGGCTCAATACCATTGCTAGCCTGTTCTATGGTAATTTACCACCTGGGTGCAGCTTCTTTTAGCCCAGCAATGCTTTTCACAGAGTAGAACTTTCCTGTAGTATATCAGCCTGATCCCACCTATTACGGTCAGCCCAGCGCCAAAATACCAGGCAATTCCTCTCTGAACAAGGAACACAGCAACTCCAGACAAGGCTACACATCACTGACGAGGCCCAATGAAGGCCAAAATGATTTTCTGGGGTTGCTGTGTTCCTTGTTCAGAGAGAAATTGCCTGGTTTTTCGGCGCTGGACTGACCATAATAGGCGGGATCAGACTGATATACTACAGGAAAGTTCTACTCTGTGAAAAGCATTACTGGGCTAAAAGAAGCTGCATAATCACTACAGCATATCATGTCCATCCGCACCATGATACATCTATTTTTCCCTGTTGTTTGCCATGTGCTGCTGGCAGCCATTTTACTCACCTCTCTTCCTGACTATGGTGCATTGTGGGGAATGCTCCTCATTTCCTACACTTCCTTTTATGGCCAGACTGGTGTGCATCATCCATGTGAGACAGGATGCAGTCTCAGAATTGTGATGTCATAACTTATTATTTAAAGGGCCTCTGTTCAGTATGCTTTGCCTTTGCGCTGTCTCAGACCTGTTTGTGAGAGTTCCTGTGTATTACCTGGCTGCCTGACGTCCTTCCTGGTTCCTGATCCCTGGCTTGTTCCTGACTCTGCTGTTTTCCTTGTTCCTGATTCCGGCTCGTCTGACTATTCGCTTTGGCTCCTGACTCGGCTCGTCTGACTACCAGCTCTGGTTTTGACTCCTGGCTTGTTATTTGACTTGTGGACTTTTTATTATTTTTTGCTATGAATAAAGGTGTGATTATTTTTGCAATTCTCGTCTCAGTCTGATTCCTGGCACCCTGACATTATGCAAAGGCCATGAATCCTGATGGTGCTAATAATCCACCTTTACCTGCCATCATTTCCAGGATGGATGAACAGGATCATTGCTTGGATCAATTTGCACTAGCCCTGCAAACCCTGCTGACTCGCACTACACATTTGGACCAAAGTGTCCCGCAAGTTATGGCTGCTCCTGTTTACGCTGCTGCACCTATGCCTACCAGGAGCATGTCCGTTTCTGCAGCTCTACCTCAGCGATATGGAGGCGATCCTATTCAGTGCAGAGGGTTTTTGAACCAGGTGGGCATTTACTTTGAGATGTTACCTCAGGTTTCTCTCTGACAGAGCTAAGGTTGGATTTCTCATCTTGCTACTCTCTGACACAGCTCTTGCTTGGGCTAATCCCTTGTGGGAGACTAATAAACCTGTGATTTCAAATTACCCTGAATTTGTGGCCTCCTTTCGAAGGGTATTTGATGTTCCGGCTCGCTCCTCCTCTGCTGCTAAACGACTCATGTCATTCAGCAAGGTACAAGATCTGTTGCTCAGTATGCTTTTGAGTTTCGTACGCTTGCCGCAGAAGTAGGTTGGAACAATGAAGCCCTTGTTGCCGCCTTCTTTCATGGGCTTTCTGATGCGATTAAAGACGTTGCTGCCAGAGATTTAGCAGAGGATCTCGAGGCATTGGTGTATTTTTTTTATCCTAATTGACATTAGACTCAGAGAGAGGCCCTCTTTCAAGGAGCGCTTGCAGAAGCCTCCTGTTCCGTTGTCTCCTACGTGTTCGTTCCCACCCATGCCTCCCTCTCCTCCCATGCCTCCTGGTCCTGATTCACCAGGTACTGCTGAGCCAATGCAGTTGGGATTCATTCGTCTCTCCGCGGTGGAGAGGGCCTTTAGGAGGACGGAGGGGCTCTGCCTCTATTGTGGGTTACAGGGCCACCTTTTGAAGTCTTGTCCTACACGGCCGGGAAACACTCACACCTAAGGTCCTGTCGGGGTCAGACCTTGGGTGGTTTATCCTCGTCCCCGGAACCGCTTAAGAAGAAACCTTTGGTCATGGTTGTCCTTTCCTGGGTGGACTCCTCCATAGTCACCCAGGCTCTTGTTGACTCCGGTGCTGCGGGCTATTTCATTGACAGTGCTTTTGTATCAAAGCACTCCATTCCTGTTTTGCCTCGGTCCATTCCGCTTGCTATTGAGGCCATTGATGGCAGGCCCCTTCAACCCGCACTCGTTATTCACGAAACTGCTCCGTTGTCCATGGCTGTTGGGGCTCTCCATTTTGAAACCCTCCAGTTCCAGGTGATAAACTCTCCGCATTTTCTGGTTGTTCTGGGTTATACCTGGCTCCAAAAGCAATGTATTCCCACTTGTCTTCGGAAACCAGTTAAAGTCTTGTGCACTTCTTTGGTATCTCAATTGCCAGAGGAGTACCTAGAGTTCCTAGACCTGTTTGACAAGGTGCGCACCGGTCTTACGATTGTGCCATAGACCTGCAACCTGGAGCCATTCCTCCTCGGGGCCGGGTGTACCCTCTGTCTGTTGCAGAGAATTGTGCTATGGAGGAGTATGCTGCCGATGCTCTGTCACTGGGAATCATTCACAAATCCTGCTCTCCTGCAGGGGCTGGCTTCTTCTTTTTGAAGAAAAAGGGTGGCGAGTTAAGACCATGTATCGATTACAGGGGTCTTAATCGTCTTACCATTAAGAATGCTTACCCTATTCCGCTCATTACAGAACTCTTTGACCGCCTCAAGGGAGCTACGGTCTTTACTAAACTTGATTTGAGAGGAGCGTACAATCTCGTTAGGATTAAGGAGGGTCACGAATGGAAAACAGCATTTAACACCAGGAGCGGGCATTATGAGTATCCTGTAATGCCCTTTGGCCTATGAAATGCTCCTGCTGTTTTTCAGGAATTTGTTAATGATGTCCTATGAGATATGTTGCAACAGTGTGTTGTGGTGTACTTAGACGACATCCTCATACACTCACCCACACTTGAGGCTCATCGTTCTGATGTTACACAGGTTCTTCAGAGACTACGTGAGAACGGCCTGTTTTGTAAATTCGAGAAATGTGAGTTCCATCAGACTCAAGTAACCTTCCTAGGTTATGTTATCTCCGTTGCAGGGTTCTCCATGGATCCTGACAAGTTATCTGCAGTTCTGCAGTGGCCTCGCCCAGTTGGTCTTCTGTCTATTCAATGTTTTTTGGGGTTTGCCAATTACTATAGAAAGTTTATTAAAAACTTTTCTTCCTTGGTCAAACCTATCACAGACATGACCCATAAAGAGAATGATCCACTCCATTGGTCACCTACTGCCATTAAGGCCTTTGATAGTCTTAAGACTGCCTTTGCTGCCGCTCCAGTTCTGGCTCATCCTAACCCTGTCCTGCCTTTCATTCTTGAGGTTGATGCATCTGAGACTGGAGTAGGTGCCCTCTTGTCTCAACGTCCTACGCCTGACGGTTCCTTGCATCCATGTGGTTTCGTCTCTAAGAAATTGTCTCCAGCGGAGTGCAATTATGAAATTGGCAACAGGGAATTACTGGCCATAATTTTGGCACTCAAGGAATGGAGGCATCTTCTTGAGGGTACTAGCGTGCCAGTGCTCATTCTTACTGACCACAAGAATTTAACATATCTATCTGAAGCAAAATGTTTGTCGCCCCGACAGGCCAGATGGTCGCTATTTTTGTCTCGGTTTAATTATGTGGTCTCCTACCTGCCTGGTAGTAAGAATGTTAGGGCTGATGCCCTCTCTCGACAATTTTCGCCTCTGTCCAAGGAGGAGTCTGTACCTACTCCTATTACACCTCCTGACCATATTTTGGCTACCGTACGTACTAATTTGACTTCTCCCTTGGGGGAGGAGATCCTGGCTGCAGAAACCAATGCACCTCCTGAGAAACCTAGTGGTAAGTGTTTTGTTCCTGAGAATCTTCGAACTAAACTTTTGCACACTTACCACTATCCTAAAGCCGCAGGTCACCCAGGCAAGAACCAAATGATTTGGTCTGTCACTCGACAATTCTGGTGGCCAGGTCTTCGTTCTGATTTTGCTGCGTATGTTGCCTCCTGCTCAGTTTGTGCACAGAGTAAGACTCCTCAACGTCTTCCTGTGGGTCTTCTTCAACCTATTGTTAATGGTGAGCATCCTTGGACACATCTTTCCATGGACTTCATTGTCGAGCTTCCTGTTTTCAATGGCAATACTGTTATCCTTATTGTGGTTGACCGTTTTTCTAAAATGTCACATTGCATTCCCTTGATGAAGCTGCCTACCGCTCAGGAGCTTGCTTCGATTTTTTCCCGGGAGGTCTTCCGTTTACATGGGTTACCCAAGGAAATAGTGTCAGACCGGGGTAGCCAGTTTGTCTCTAGATTTTGGCGTTCCTTTTGTGCTCAAATGGGGATCCAGCTTTCCTACTCCTCGGCATATTACCCTCAATCCAATGGGGCTGCGGAACGGTCTAATCAAGCTCTGGAACAGTTCCTCCATTGCTATGTCTCAGATCACCACAATAATTGGTCTGAACTGTTACCTTGGGCAGAGTTTGCTCGTAATAGTGCTATTAATGCTTCCTCCAAGTTATCCCCGTTCATGGCGAATTATGGGTTTCAACCATCCTTGTTGCCCGATTCATT
Source organism: Bombina bombina (assembly GCF_027579735.1). Lineage (NCBI taxonomy): Eukaryota > Metazoa > Chordata > Amphibia > Anura > Bombinatoridae > Bombina > Bombina bombina. The sequence goes on along the minus strand of NC_069501.1, from coordinate 18,063,596 downwards.
CATGTCTCAGGGTATTCCGGCTTTGGAGGAGCATCTCCAGCAACTCCGTTCCACGTGGGTGCAGATTCAGGATTGCCTTCATCATTCTATTCAGCGCCAAAATTTCCAGGCTGATCGTAGGCGTCCGCCTGCACCTTCCTACCAGGTTGGTGAGAGAGTTTGGCTGTCCTCCCGCAACTTGAACCTTCGTGTGCCTTCCAATAAATTGGCTCCTCGTTATGTTAGTCCTTTTCGAATACTTTGACAGGTTAATCCTGTGGCCTACACTCTTGACCTTCCTCCTGCTATGCGCATCTCCAATGTTTTTCATGTCTCCCTCTTGAAACCATTGGTTTGCAATCGGTTTACCACTGTGTTGCCTCGTCCCCGTCATATCTTTGTTGACAACCATGAGGAGTATGAGGTCAGCAGCATTATTGACTCTCGTATGTCCAGGGGTCGTGTACAGTATTTGGTTTACTGGAGGGGCTACAGTCCGGAGGAGCGTTCTTGGGTTAACTCCTCTGATGTTCATGCTCCCGCCCTCCTCCGTGCCTTCCATGCCCATTTCCCCAATAAGCCTTTTGTCCTACCACGGGGGAGAGGTCGTTGAGGGGAGGGTACTGTCAGGTTTTTTTCCCTGTTGTTTGCCATGTGCTTTTGGCAGCCATTTTACTCACCTCTCTTCCTGACTATGGTGCATTGTGTGGGATGCCGCTCATTTCCTACACTTCCTTTTATGGCCAGACTGGTGTGCATCATCCATGTGAGACAGGATGCAGTCTCAGAATTGTGATGTCATCACTTATTATTTAAAGGGCCTCTGTTCAGTGTGCTTTGCCTTTGCGTTGTCTGAGACCTGTTTGTGAGAGTTCCTGTGTATTACCTGGCTGCCTGACGTCCTTCCTGGTTCCTGATCCCTGGCTTGTTCCTGACTCTGCTGTTTTCCTTGTTCCTGATTCCGGCTCGTCTGACTATTCGCTTTGGCTCCTGACTCGGCTCATCTGACTACGAGCTCTGGTTGTGACTCCTGGCTTGTTATTTGACTTGTGGACTTTTTATTATTTTTTGCTATGAATAAAGGTGTGATTATTTTTGCACTTCTCGTCTCAGTATGATTCCTGGCACCCTGACACTACCCCTATGTGGGTGTGAGTGTGTTTAGGTATAGATATATAGTAACAAAACCATTAGATGTATGTATAAATATTTATTTATAAATAAATATAACATGTTCTTGTATGTAAAAAATAGTAGAATGGAAAATCATGAGAGTTTACGATCGGGTTTGCTTGAGAGTAGAGTGTTAGTTTTTTTTTAAACTTTTTTTCGTCCATTGACTTCTATGGGGCAATACGTGAACGCCATGTGATATTGTAAGTTTGACATTTTGTGCTTGTAGGGTAACGCGCAAGTGAAAAACAGTTTACTTTTAATTCATAATACAAGCGCAACCCGACGAGCGCAAAAAGCTTACTTCTAGCGCAATTAACGCTTGAGCAGGAGCGTTAATTAGCTCTACACTAGTGTAATATGGCCCTAAATATTTGTGTAATCATCAGTGGTGATTATAAATGTTATATCGGGGGTTCATTGACTAGTACAAACTTCTTAACCATATCTGAGTGTATAAAATGAGTTTCTTAATTTATAATGTTAGTGTTTATAATTCATTCCCACATAGGTGTCATTTATTAGTCTAGGATACATATATTAGTGATTGTAGAATCTCCCATCCCATAAGTACTTTCAGACTTATACATTTGGTATTTCATATAAAGCAATATTCATCATGTGATTCATTATACATACAAGTTATCTAATCATCTTATGGTTCCAGATTCCTATATTAAGCCATACATTTTTAATGAGTCTCTTGTTCATTCTAAGCAGCCACAATGTCTGTATTATGGTTAATTAACATACTGGCATGAACAGCCTCTTCCTGTCAACCCCTTTTATTCATGTCCCAAGAGTAACCACATTTCCAGCCAGTTATCCTCAACTTAAGGATGAGCTCAGTGGGTGACTATCCTGAGGTTCTTTTTCCTGGCCAATTTATTGATCTCTGATAATTCAATGTATAGAGTCATTTGGTACCTTAAGATATAATCTTAACATAAGCAATAGTGGCCATGCTGATTTATGGTTCAAATGAATGAGTAAATGAGTGGACTTTCTTAGCCAATAGTTTATTTGATTTATATAGATATAGTTAATTTCCTTTATACATTATTTCTTTAATATGGAGAGATAGTTTCTTTCTTATAAATGAATTATAGCAATATAGAAAATTCCTCACAAATGATGTAACAATTAGCATTGTCAGAAGATCTGTGAATGTTATTAAATAAAAAAATATATATTATTTAATAAATATATATGGTTGTGTACACCAAATAATTAATTTTGTTTGCAAAACTCCAGCTGTCACTGTTACAGCACTTATATATACTCTGCCAAATGATTCTTGGCTGTGTAAACCAGCCCCCCTCTCTCATTTATCAAAAGAATTGTTGTCATAGTTATCTTAAGAAAGAACAAAAGGTTTAAAGCTTTGTATAAGATAAGACCAGTGAACCACTTCAAGGTAAATATTAGCATTTTTGAAACCCTCAGAGGTATATGCCCATATATGGGCTTCCTGCCAAAGATGGGTAAGGAACTCACAGGCCCCCTGTGGGGAATAGATGGTCCGTCTGTGGGAATGGTTGAATCTACAAACATGTTCAAGGAATTGTAGTTTTTACTATCTAACGGCTAGATTTGAAGTTTGGCGTTAGCCGTGAAAACCAGCGTTAGAGGCTCCTAACGCTGGTTTTAGGCTACCGCCGGTATTTGGAGTCACTGAAAATAGGGTCTAACGCTCACTTTTCAGCCGTGACTTTTCCATACCGCAGATCCCCTTACGTCAATTGCATATCCTATCTTTTCAATGGGATCTTCCTAACTCCGGTATTTAGAGTCGTTTCTGAAGTGAGCGTTAGAGCTCTAACGACAAAACTCCAGCCGCAGGAAAAAAGCAGGAGTTAAGAGCTTTCTGGGCTAACGCCGGTTCATAAAGCTCTTAACTACTGTACCCTAAAGTACACTAACACCCATAAACTACCTATGTACCCCTAAACTGAGGTCCCCCCACATCGCCGCCACTCGAATTTTTTTTTTAACCCCTAATCTGCCGACCGCAAAGCGCCGCCAGCTAAGTTATCCCTATGTACCCCTAATCTGCTCCCCCTAACACCGCCGACCCCTGTATTATATTTATTAACCCCTAACCTGCCCCCCACAACGTCGCCGCCAGCTACTTACAATAATTAACCCCTAATCTTCCGACCGCAAAGCGCCGCCACCTACATTATAGCTATGTACCCCTAATCTGCTGCCCCTAACACCGCCGACCCCTATATTATATTTATTAACCCCTAATCTGCCCCCCTCAACGTCGCCTCCACCTGCCTACACTGATTAACCCCTAATCTGCCGAGCGGACCGCACCGCTACTATAATAAATGTATTAACCCCTAATCCGCCTCACTAACCCTATAATAAATAGTATTAACCCCTAATCTGCCCTCCCTAACATCGCCGACACCTAACTTCAATTATTAACCCCTAATCTGCCGACCGGAGCTCACCGCTACTATAATAAATGGATTAACCCCTAAAGCTAAGTCTAACCCTAACACTAACACCCCCCTAAGTTAAATATAATTTAAATCTAACGAAATTAATTAACTCTTATTAAATAAATTATTCCTATTTAAAGCTAAATACTTACCTGTAAAATAAATCCTAATATAGCTACAATATAAATTATAATTACATTGTAGCTATTTTAGGATTAACATTTATTTTACAGGCAACTTTGGAATTATTTTAACCAGGTACAATAGCTATTAAATAGTTAAGAACTATTTAATAGTTACCTAGTTAAAATAATAACAAAATTACCTGTAAAATAAATCCTAACCTAAGTTACAATTAAACCTAACACTATACTATCATTAAATTAATTAAATAAAATACCTACAATTACCTACAATAAAACCTAACACTACACTATCAATAAATAAATTAAATACAATTCCTACAAATAACTAAAATGAAATAAACTAACTAAAGTACAAAAAATAAAAAAGAACTAAGTTACAAAAAATAAAAAAATATTTACAAACATCAGAAAAATATTACAACAATTATAAACTAATTACACCTACTCTAAGCCCCCTAATAAAATAACAAAGACCCCCAAAATAACAAAATGCCCTACCCTATTCTAAATTAATAAAGTTAAAAGCTCTTTTACCTTACCAGCCCTGAACAGGGCCCTTTGCGGGGCATGCCCCAAGAAATTCAGCTCTTTTGCCTGTAAAAAAAAACATACAATACCCCCCCCCAACATTACAACCCACCACCCACATACCCCTAATCTAACCCAAACCCCCCTTAAATAAACCTAACACTAAGCCCCTGAAGATCTTCCTACCTTGTCTTCACCTCACCAGGTATCACCGATCCGTCCTGGCTCCAAAATCTTCATCCAACCCAAGCGGGGGTTGTCGATCCATCATCCGGTGCTGAAGAGGTCCAGAAGAGGCTCCAAAGTCTTCCTCCTATCCGGCAAGAAGAGGACATCCGGACCGGCAAACATCTTCATCCAAGCGGCATCTTCTATCTTCTTCCATCCGGTGCGGAGCGGGTCCATCTTGAAGCAGCCGACGCGGATCCATCCTCTTCTTCCGGCGACTCCCGACGAATGACGGTTCCTTTAAGGGACGTCATCCAAGATGGCGTCCCTCGAATTCCGATTGGCTGATAGGATTCTATCAGCCAATCGGAATTAAGGTAGGAATATTCTGATTGGCTGATGGAATCAGCCAATCAGAATCAAGTTCAATCCGATTGGCCGATCCAATCAGCCAATCAGATTGAGCTCGCATTCTATTGGCTGTTCCGATCAGCCAATAGAATGCGAGCTCAATCTGATTGGCTGATTGGATCGGCCAATCGAATTGAACTTGATTCTGATTGGCTGATTCCATCAGCCAATCAGAATATTCTTACCTTAATTCCGATTGGCTGATAGAATCCTATCAGCCAATCGGAATTCGAGGGACGCCATCTTGGATGACGTCCCTTAAAGGAACCGTCATTCGTCGGGAGACGCCGAAAGAAGAGGATGGATCCGCGTCGGCTGCTTCAAGATGGACCCGCTCCGCACCGGATGGAAGAAGATTGAAGATGCCGCTTGGATGAAGATGTTTGCCGGTCCGGATGTCCTCTTCTTGCCGGATAGGAGGAAGACTTTGGAGCCTCTTCTGGACCTCTTCAGCACCGGATGCCAGGACGGATCGGTGATACCTGTTGAGGTGAAGACAAGGTAGGAAGATCTTCAGGGGCTTAGTGTTAGGTTTATTTAAGGGGGGTTTGGGTTAGATTAGGGGTATGTGGGTAGTGGGTTGTAATGTTGGGGGGGGGTATTGTATGTTTTTTTTTACAGGCAAAAGAGCTGATTTTCTTGGGGCATGCCCCGCAAAGGGCCCTGTTCAGGGCTGGTAAGGTAAAAGAGCTTTTAACTTTATTAATTTAGAATAGGGTAGGGCATTTTTTTATTTTGGGGGTCTTTGTTATTTTATTAGGGGGCTTAGAGTAGGTGTAATTAGTTTAAAATTGTGGTAATATTTATCTAATGTTTGTAAATATTTTTTTATTTTTTGTAACTTAGTTCTTTTTTATTTTTTGTACTTTAGTTAGTTTATTTCATTGTAGTTATTTGTAGGAATTGTATTTAATTTATTTATTGATAGTGTAGTGTTAGGTTTTATTGTAGGTAATTGTAGGTATTTTATTTAATTAATTTATTGATAGGGTAGTGTTAGGTTTAATTATAACTTAGGTTAGGATTTATTTTACAGGTAATTTTTTTATTATTTTAACTAGGTAACTATTAAATAGTTCTTAACTATTTAATAGCTATTGTACCTGGTTAAAATAAATACAAAGTTGCCTGTAAAATAAATATTAATCCTAAAATAGCTACAATATAATTATAATTTATATTGTAGCTATATTAGGATTTCTTTTACAGGTAAGTATTTAGCTTTAAATAGGAATAATTTATTTAATAAGAGATAATTAATTTCATTAGATGTAAATTATATTTAAGTTAGGGGGGTGTTAGTGTTAGGGTTAGACTTAGCTTTAGGGGTTAATCCATTTATTATAGTAGCGGTGAGCTCCGGTCGGCAGATTAGGGGTTAATAATTGAAGTTAGGTGTCGGCGATGTTAGGGAGGGCAGATTAGGGGTTAATACTATTTATGATAGGGTTAGTGAGGCGGATTAGGGGTTAATAACTTTATTATAGTAGCGCTCAGGTCCGGTCGGCAGATTAGGGGTTAATAAGTGTAGGCAGGTGTCGGCGACGTTGAGGGGGGCAGATTAGGGGTTAATAAATATAATATAGGGGTCGGCGGTGTTAGGGGCAGCAGATTAGGGGTACATAGGGATAATGTAAGTTGCGGCGGTTTACGGAGCGGCAGATTAGGGGTTAATAATATAATGCAGGGGTCAGCGATAGCGGGGGCGGCAGATTAGGGGTTAATAAGTGTAAGGTTAGGGGTGTTTAGACTCGGGGTACATGTTAGGGTGTTAGGTGCAGACATAGGAAGTGTTTCCCCATAGGAAACAATGGGGCTGCGTTAGGAGCTGAACGCGGCTTTTTTGCAGGTGTTAGGTTTTTTTTCAGCTCAAACAGCCCCATTGTTTCCTATGGGGGAATCGTGCACGAGCACGTTTTTGAGGCTGGCCGCGTCCGTAAGCAACTCTGGTATCGAGAGTTTCATTTGCGGTAAAAATGCTCTACGCTCCTTTTTTGGAGCCTAACGCAGCATTTTTTTGGACTCTCGATACCAGAGTTATTTTTATGGTGCGGCCAGTAAAACGCGGGCGTTAGTTTTTCGGGTCGTTACCGACAAAACTCCAAATCTAGCCGTGTGTTAGGGCACAAAAGCGTTAAAGAAGATATATTTGAGGACTGATTAGGAGCCCTTATAACTTGAGTTGAATTAGTACCCAAGTCCTTTATTTGTAATTTAGTTGTTAGAGTCTGAGCTAAACTGTCCTTATCAGATAGAGAATAAAAAGGGTTCTAGGCTCCCAGGGATAGATAATTAAGTGTAGTGCTCAATTTAGTGATGCAAGCAAAGGTTTGCAGCAACCTTTAGTCCCTTTTAACTCTGCCGCTGTACAAGTACTTGTAATGAGAGATAAATGGCTTGTATAATTTCACAGCTGACAAACTGGTACTTATATATATTCACTTAGAGTTAATTCAGCTGTATACACTTAATAGCATAAGACTGCAGCTTTAAACAGGGCCCTTCAGTCAAGCCTATCTGCTAGATAGTAGAGTATTACACAGATCATAAGGCCCCAGTCTCTTGCTACAGCACTAGTATAGAGTGTTCTAGCTAAGCAAGTTTAAAGGCAAGTAGTATGAGTGCTAGTAGCCTGAATCAGTGTCTGAAGTTGTTAATCAGCTTTTCTATCAGGCAGTCGGTAAGTCTGTGGGGCCTGTATGCTATTTGCTGATAGTGAGCACTGTACTCAATATGGGGCAGTTTATTTCCAACTGATGGGGAGACCTGCAAGACATTTATAAGTGGTATTTAGGGCTGATGGCATGTATGTGCCCTTACCTCTCTCTTTGCTCGCTGTACCGGTGTAGTTCGCTTTTCCTTATGGCGTGTTGATGCTCCCACAACCCGGGCTGCAAAATGGCATTTGTTCGCGCCAAATTAGTGCCGGGTAGATGCGGCCTGTAAGAGTTGTTCCTGGGTCCTCTGGGTCTCAGTGGCGGTCTAATTGTGGGCTAGTCCAGCTCCGGAGTTAGGTATCTTACCGATGTGGAGTAAAAATCTTGCGGTTAGGTGACTGTCTGATTTCTCTGCGCTCTCAACTTGTCTGCTGTGCTGCTCTGCTGCTCCGGAGCGGAGCCCCGACCCTCCGGGCAGTAGTGGTAGGCGAGCTGGTTAGCTAAGTGGCAGGCGAGCTGGGCAGCTAAGGTGAATGGTTGGTTTCCGTTGTTCCTATGTCCTAGAGCCTCCTGTGAATCTTCACCTTTTCAATGGCGGTATGGCTGCTGCTGCACGCACTCCTGCAGCGTCTCTCACACAGTCCAAATAGGTCACAGATCTTATGAAATACCTAACCAGGACAACCTAAGGTGTATAATTAAATAAAATATTTTGGGGTTTAGGCATTCCAATTACTTTATTTATGCCTAAATTAGCTAGCTGAGAGAGAGAGCTCTTTTTCAAGACGTCTCTCCTGTTCGGCAGTTGGCTCCGCCCCCCAGGTACGCCTTTTAATCCTTCTGCAAGGTTTAAAAAATTGTATCCTTTATCAGCGGTTGCAATAAAGTTTTGGGAAAAGATCCCCAAAATTGATGGGGCTATTTCTACTCTTGCTAAACTAACCCCTATTCCTATGGATGATAGTACTTCCTTTAAAGATCCTTTAGATAGGAACCTTGAATCTTATCTAAGGAAAACCTATTTATATTCAGGTCATCTTCTTAGGCCTGCAATTACTTTGGCTGATGTTGCAGCTGCTTCAACTTTTCGGTTGGAGAATTTAGCGCAACAAGAATTGGATTTTGACATATCTAGCATTTTTCGCTTACTGCAACATGCTAATCATTTTATTTGTGATGCCATTTTTTAAATGATCAAAATTGATGTTAGATCCATGTCTTTAGCTATTTTAGCTAGAAAAGCTTTGTGGCTTAAATCTTGGAATGCTGATATGACATCTAAATCTAGATTACTATCTCTTTCTTTCCAAGGTAATAATTTATTTGGTTCTCAGTTGGATTCTATTATTTCAACTGTTACTGGGGGGAAAGGAGTTTTTTTACCTCAGGATAAAAAACCTAAGGGTAAATCTGTTTCCAATTGGAAGCCTTCCTCAAACTGGAATAAATCTAAGCCTTTCAAGAAACCAAAGTTATCCCCTAAGTCCGCATGAAGGTGCGGCCCTCATTCCAGCACAGCTGGTAGGGGCAGGTTAAGATTTTTCAGGGATGTTTGGATAAATTCTGTCCAAAATCAATGGATTCAGAGCATTGTCTCTCAGGGGTACCGAATTGGATTCAGAGAAAGACCTCCTGTGAGGAGATTTTTTTCTCACACGCATCCCAGTGAATCCAGTAAAAGCTCAGGCTCCTGAAGTGTGTTTCAGATCTGGAGGTTTCAGGGGTAATCATGCCAGTTCCTTTTCAGGAACAAGGCCTGGGGTTTTATTCAAATCTATTCATTGTCCCAAAGAAGAAAATTCATTCAGACCAGTTCTGGATCTGAACATTTTGAATCGTTATGTAAGAGTACCAACTTTCAAGATGGTAACTATAAGGACTATTCTGCCTTTTGTTCAGCAAGGACATTATGTGTCTACAATAGACTTGCAAGATGCTTACCTTCATATTCTGATTCATCCAGAACATTATCAGTTCCTGAGATTCTCTTTTCTAGACAAGCATTACCAATTTGTTGCTCTTCCATTTGGCCTAGCAACAGCTCTAAGAATCTTTTCAAAGGTTCTGGGTGCCCTACTCTCTGTAATCAGAGAACAGAGTATTGCGGTGTTTCCTTATTTGGACGATATCTTGGTACTAGCTCAGTCTGTACATTCTGCAGAATCTCACACAAATCAACTTGTGTTGTTTCTTCGAATACATGGTTGGAGGATCAATTTACCAAAAAGTTTTTTGATTCCTCAGACAAGGGTCACCTTTTTAGGTTTCCAGATAGATTCAGTGCCCATGACTCTGTCTCTAACAGACAAGAGACTTTTGAAATTGGTTTCAGCATGTCAGTCTCAGTCATTCCCTTCAGTGGTTATGTGCATGGACGTTTTAGGCCTCATGACTGCAGCATCGGACGCGATTCCTTTTGCTCATTTTCATATGAGACCTCTCCAGCTTTGCATGCTGAATCAATGGTGCCAGGATTATACAAAGATATCACAATTAATATCCTTAAATCCCAATGTTCGAGACTCTCTGACGTGGTGGTTAAATCACCAGCGTTTAGTTCAAGGGGCCTCTTTTGTTCGGCCAACCTGGACTGTGATCACAACAGATGCAAGTCTTTCAGGTTGGGGAGCTGTCTGGGGATCTCTGACAGCACAAGGAGTTTCAAGAGGCGAGATTACCAATCAATATTTTAGAACTCTGTGCAATTCTCAGAGCTCTTCAGTTTTGGCCTCTGTTGAAGAGAGAACCGTTCATTTGTTTTCAGACAGACAATATCACAATGGTGGCATATGTCAATTATCATGGTGGGACTCACAGTCCCTTAGCTATGAAATAAATATCTTGGATACTTGTTTGGGCGGAATCCAGCTCTTGTCTAATTTCTGTGGTTCATATCCCAGGTGTAGACAATTGGGTGGCGAATTATCTCAGCCTAAATTGAAAAAAAGAGCGCTGAGCAAGTCCTTTAGTAAAACTTAACATTTATTTCACCCTTGTGGGCATAGTTAAAACACTCCATAGTCACTCCACCACATAAGAACAATTCAAAAAGTTAGAATACAGCTGTGTTTAAGCATACGCGTTTCAGCAGAAGCCGTAGTCATAGCCTAACTAATCTCAAGGGGGTTTGGTCTTAAATGCCCCACAAAACACAGCCATTGGTTAAAACAGATTAAAAGAATAGCTGTATTAACTTAATTATAATGTGTTGAAAGTGTTAACCCTTATCTGTAATTGTAACAACAGATACCCTCATATCTGATCATGTGTACATACATCATATTAATACCTACATATCTTTACAAATACATAATAAAGTGTTTAACTGTTAAATATAACATTGTATTTGATTGTGTAGTTATTTAATCATGTACACTTCTTATTCTAAAAAAGAATATACTATGTCAATATTGTCAATGGGGAAAAAATGTATATCCTAACATAACGGTTATAGTCACAAAATTAGCCCAATTTATATTAGACCGACAAAGTATTAAATACACAGTATAAATATCAATTTACATGTGCAGTGTAGATGTATGGAATCGAACTCTCAACCATATAGGCTGTAAGCTGAAGCTCTAACCACTAGGCTATCCATACGCTACACTGTGAGCTGTATATACTCTAGACAAACTAGATAAATTAAATATAGTAAATTACTATATCCTTAGGACAAAAATAACCTTAGGGGTAGAATAAGCCTTGACTGATGTAAGTAGATTTAAAGGGATTGGTTATATTGAGAAAAAAAACATAACAACCAAGCAAAAGTATATATATATTTTAGAAACCAGTGATACTCTACTGCATCAAAATTAAGGAAGGATAAAATACAAATTTAAATTAAGGATATGTATTGGAATCGATCTCACTGTTTCCTAATCTAGAGGTATAAGAACTAACCACTAAACTATCTCTATACAAATACTGTAGGCCGGTTATAATCAACCTAATGAACATAGTGATGATTAAAGTTCAGTGGTGGTAAATTTCTGAGATCAGAGTAGGAATATATATATAAACTTGAAAGTTAGAGTGATAATAAACTGAGTATACAAAGTCTGCACTCTTTCCTCCTACTGCATTATGAAACCTCATAATAGGATATTGAATATCCCTGCAGTGTAGTAATCCCACATTCTACTTAAGATGCTGAGATGTAACCTTTTGTGTATAAAAATCAAGATTAAATGGGCTACCCTTAGAGAAATAAGGATGCAATAAACTAGAGTTGTTAGACTCTGGGCTTATAAGTATGATTTATATATAATCTAGATGGATATGTATTTGTAAGATAGAAAGATATTAGACTTGCCAGTGATTTATCAAATCATATTCAGAGTTAAAGCCCTTTGGTACTCTGGTTTCAAGTCTAAAAATCCAAAACATTTCAATCCTACTCAGGATCTTATTTTTATCCCCTCCTCTCTTGGGAAGTTTGACTTTGTCAATTACCTGCCATCTAAATGTATCTATACTTTTATCATGGCAGACGGCAAAATGCTGGACAAGTGGAGTAGAGGATTTACCTATTGTGATCGTGGAGAAATGCTCTCTGATACGCGACCCAACATCTCTCGTAGTTTGTCTTACATACTGTCGTCTGCATGTGACGCAAGTAATAAGATAAACAACATGGGAAGAGTTGCAGTTAAGACAGAATTTGATGTCAAAACTTTCTTGTGTAATTTCTGATTTAAAAGTTTTAGAAAGTGTCACATAGTCACATGGTTTACACTTGTTTCTGCCACACTTGTACATTCCCACATGGGTTAACCATGAGCTCTGTGTATCTAACACAGGGGGCAGATCTGATGGGGAGATCATATTCCCTATAGTCATTCCTCGCCTGAATGAACACCTCACACCTTGATCAACGGTTGGAACAAGTTTATCATCAGCATTCAATAGTTTGAAATGCTTCTTGACGATACCACATATCTGCTTGTACTGACTGCTATGTCCCGTGACAAAAGTAACACCACCAAATTTACTCTTGTTTTTATTCTTATCATTGTTGTCACTCAACAAAAGATCACGATTGATAGCTGCCACTTCTCTGTTGGCTTTATTGATGACTCAGTCAGAATAACCCCTTTGTTTAAGTCTCACATCCAGTTCTTTTGCCCTGTCAAAATATTGACTAGGTTTGCTGCAGTTTCTTTTAAGGCGAATATGTTGCCCCTTTGCTACTGCATAAGGGACAAAATCAGGATGGCATGATTTTGCATGCAAGAGGGAATTTCCCGCAATAGGTTTCCTATATACATCCGTTTGCACTTTGCCCAGGGAATCAGCCTTTAAGGTGACATCCAAATAATTGATGTATTCTTTATGGAATTCAAAAGTGAAAACCAAATTCAAATCATTGGCATTCAGCCAATCAACAAAGTTCTTTGCTTCATGTAGGTTACCTCTAAAGATAAATATAAGGTCGTCAATGTACCTCTTATAAAAAGAGATACAGTGACAGTAGGGGTTTTCCTCTCCATATATGTGGGACAGCTCCCACCAACCTAAAAATAGGTTGGCATATGAGGGGGCAAACTTGGCCCCCATAGCTGTCCCACATATCTGGAGATAAAAAACCCCCTCAAACCTAAAGAAATTGTGGGACAAAAGAAATAGGGTCACTTCTAAAATAAACTCCTGAAAATCAGGGGTATATTCAGAATACACTCTCGGAAAAAAACGAATAGCCTCTATACCTCTTTGGTGGGGTATAGAGGAATACAGTGCTGCTATATCCACAGTAAGCCAGGAATCAGTCATATTGTTCCATCTGACTTCACCTACCAACTTTAGAATATGTTTCGTGTCTTTTAGATAACTCTTCAAAGACACCACAAAAGGTCTCAATATAGCATCAAGCCATTGTGATAAATGTTCCAATAGGGAGCCAATCCCACTCACTATTGGGCGGCCCCTCACCTCCTCTAAGGATTTATGGATCTTAGGGAGGTGATGAAATATTGGAACAACAGGATTTGAGACATATAGATAGTCTGCTGTCTCTTTATCCATGAAGCCCTTCTCGAGGGCCTCATCTATCAAATGTGATAGTTTCTTTTGAAAAAGCTTTGTGGGGTCTGAAGGCAAGACTCTATAATTTTGTGTGTTTTGTAATTGACGTATGGCTTCCTGAATGTAACTATCTCTGTCTAGCACCACCACCGAACCTCCCTTATCAGAAGATTTGATCACTATATCTTTGCAGCTTTTAAGTTGGTCTAAAGCTTTCCTCTCCTGAAAAGATAGATTTGAAATTCTAGCTGTACTTGAGGTCTGTGTATGCAACAATTTTAAATCTCTCTCTACCCTTTGATAAAAAGTCTCAATTACTGAGCCCCTGCTCTGTATGGGGTAAAAAGAAGATGGATTTTTAAACCCACAAAAACTGTTTCTAGTACCTACATTCTCATTGGTTGCAGAATGGTTCCATGAGATACTATCAAGTAAAGTAGCATCTACTGCTTGTTCAAAGGTGCAATCCAAGCTATTATCACTAGGACCCTTCTGAACCAAGGAGGATTGTGTGTCTGTAGAAAAAAAAGTGTTTACGCAAAGGGACATTTCTGACAAGCCTATTTACATCAATAATAGTCTCGAACAGATTGAAGTTATTAGTTGGTACAAAATTTAATCCATAACCCAAAACCTTAAACTGTACAGGTGAGAGGTGAAATTTGGACAGATTAATTACATTGTAGACTTGTACTTTATCTGAGGCCTGTTGCCTCTCAATTGGTATCTGTTCTGTAGGTTCGGTGTGGGACCCCCCCCTGTTGGTTGGAGCTGGGCCAAGGGAAAAACCTGTTCAATCTGTCTGCTCTCTTCCACAGAAGGGGCAGATAGTGTACTAGACAAAGCCTGTGGAAAATGTGATTGTGAACTCTGATACATATTTAGTGAGTTTCTGTCTACTGATTCTTGATAGTGTGACTGATGTTGAAAGTCTGGAGCCCCTATGTTTACTTGTGAAGGAAAATGATTCCCTGCATTAGTATATAAATGTTGTGGATTTTGTATCATCTGATGATGAGTACCTGTATAGGTAACATTATGTTTAAGTATACCTCTTCTCACCTGTTGGGCCTCATCTTTTCCTGAGCTATCGTCACCTGAAGACATATCACTATCTGAGAAATGAACTTGTTTGTTCTGACTATTACGTCTAGAACCCCTTCTACGTCTGTTTCTGCCCCTAGTATTACCCCTGTTATTAGAACCTCCATATTGTTGTTCCCTTCTAGAGGTAAACCTTTGTTTGCGATTCCATACATACACTGTATTTGAATTGTAATCAGTAACATCTCTAAGATATTTTGTGTTCTTTCTATTAACAATGTCACTCTTAACATCTACTAAAACAGATTTCAAAACAGTATCAAATTGTAAATAGTTTGGATCTGTCTGGCGTGCTAACAATTCATTTTGAATATCATGTATATTTTTCCTTAATTCATCAAGTTGTCTCATTTTAAAAGTAACCAATAATAACATCAATCTTACAGAAC
This sequence comes from Bombina bombina, assembly GCF_027579735.1. NCBI lineage: Eukaryota > Metazoa > Chordata > Amphibia > Anura > Bombinatoridae > Bombina > Bombina bombina. Next base: position 18,048,561 of record NC_069501.1, on the reverse strand, counting down.
ACTCGCTTAAAATGTCATTCCATGAACTAATAAACTCAGTGTCTGTAGTTTCAAAGGTAGGGAATTTGTTAAGGCGTAATCCCCTTGGTATAATTTTAAGCTTGAGGTAACGCTCTAATGTCCAAATATCCCACTGCAATTTTGTTTCCTTGATTAAAAGTCTCTCTGTTTCAATGAACAGGTTACTTAATGAAAACTTGATAAGATCTTTTCTACTGAAAAAACGGACTTTTCATTAAGTAACCTGTTCATTGAAACAGAGAGACTTTTAATCAAGGAAACAAAATTGCAGTGGGATATTTGGACATTAGAGCGTTACCTCAAGCTTAAAATTATACCAAGGGGATTACGCCTTAACAAATTCCCTACCTTTGAAACTACAGACACTGAGTTTATTAGTTCATGGAATGACATTTTAAGCGAGTGTTCTGTAAGATTGATGTTATTATTGGTTACTTTTAAAATGAGACAACTTGATGAATTAAGGAAAAATATACATGATATTCAAAATGAATTGTTAGCACGCCAGACAGATCCAAACTATTTACAATTTGATACTGTTTTGAAATCTGTTTTAGTAGATGTTAAGAGTGACATTGTTAATAGAAAGAACACAAAATATCTTAGAGATGTTACCGATTACAATTCAAATACAGTGTATGTATGGAATCGCAAACAAAGGTTTACCTCTAGAAGGGAACAACAATATGGAGGTTCTAATAACAGGGGTAATACTAGGGGCAGAAACAGATGTAGAAGGGGTTCTAGACGTAATAGTCAGAACAAACAAGTTCATTTCTCAGATAGTGATATGTCTTCAGGTGACGATAGCTCAGGAAAAGATGAGGCCCAACAGGTGAGACAAGGTATACTTAAACATAATGTTACCTATACAGGTACTCATCATCAGATGATACAAAATCCACAACACTTATATACTAATGCAGGGAATCATTTTCCTTCACAAGTAAACATAGGAGCTCCAGACTTTCAACATCAGTCACACTATCAAGAATCAGTAGACAGAAACTCACTAAATATGTATCAGAGTTCACAATCACATTTTCCACAGGCTTTGTCTAGTACACTATCTGCCCCTTCTGTGGAAGAGAGCAGACAGAATGAACAGGTTTTTCCCTTGGCCCAGCTCCAACCAACAGGGGGGGTCCCACACCGAACCTACAGAACAGATACCAATTGAGAGGCAACAGGCCTCAGATAAAGTACAAGTCTACAATGTAATTAATCTGTACAAATTTCACCTCTCACCTGTACAGTTTAAGGTTTTGGGTTATGGATTAAATTTTGTACCAACTAATAACTTCAATCTGTTCAAGACTATTATTGATGTAAATAGGCTTGTCAGAAATGTCACTTTGCGTAAACACTTTTTTTCTACAGACACAAAATCCTCCTTGGTTCAGAAGGGTCCTAGTGATAATAGCTTGGATTGCACCTTTGAACAAGCAGTAGATGCTACTTTACTTGATAGTATCTCATGGAACCATTCTGCAACCAATGAGAATGTAGGTACTAGAAACAGTTTTTGTGGGTTTAAAAATCCATCTTCTTTTTACCCCATACAGAGCAGGGGCTCAGTAATTGAGACTTTTTATCAAAGGGTAGAGAGAGATTAAAAACTGTTGCATACACAGACCTCAAGTACAGCTAGAATTTCAAATCTATCTTTTCAGGAGAGGAAAGCTTTAGACCAACTTAAAAGCTGCAAAGATATAGTGATCAAATCTTCTGATAAGGGAGGTTCGGTGGTGGTGCTAGACAGAGATAGTTACATTCAGGAAGCCATACGTCAATTACAAAACACACAAAATTATAGAGTCTTGCCTTCAGACCCCACAAAGCTTTTTCAAACGAAACTATCACATTTGATAGATGAGGCCCTCGAGAAGGGCTTCATGGATAAAGAGACAGCAGACTATCTATATGTCTCAAATCCTGTTGTTCCAATATTTCATCACCTCCCTAAGGTCCATAAATCCTTAGAGGAGGTGAGGGGCCGCCCAATATTGAGTGGGATTGGCTCCCTATTGGAACATTTATCACAATGGCTTGATGCTATATTGAGACCTTTTGTGGTGTCTTTGAAGAGTTATCTAAAAGACACGAAACATATTCTAAAGTTGGTAGGTGAAGTCAGATGGAACAATATGACTGATTCCTGGCTTACTGTGGATATAGCAGCACTGTATTCCTCTATACCCCACCAAAGAGGTATAGAGGCTATTCGGTTTTTTCTGAGAGTGTATTCTGAATATACCCCTGATTTTCAGGAGTTTATTTTGGAAGTGACCCTATTTCTTTTGTCCCACAATTTCTTTAGGTTTGAGGGTTTTTTTTATCTCCAGATATGTGGAACAGCTATGGGGGCCAAGTTTGCCCCCTCATATGCCAACCTATTTTTAGGTTGGTGGGAGCTGTCCCACATATATGGAGAGGAAAACCCCTACCGTCACTGTATCTCTTTTTATAAGAGGTACATTGACGACCTTATATTTATCTTTAGAGGTAACGTACATGAAGCAAAGAACTTTGTTTATTGGCTGAATGCCAATGATTTGAATTTGGTTTTCACTTTTGAATTCCATAAAGAATACATCAATTATTTGGATGTCACCTTAAAGGCTGATTCCCTGGGCAAAGTGCAGACGGATGTATATAGGAAACCTATTGCGGGAAATTCCCTCTTGCATGCAAAATCATGCCATCCTGATTTTGTCCCTTATGCAGTAGCAAAGGGGCAACATATTCGCCTTAAAAGAAACTGCAGCAAACCTAGTCAATATTTTGACAGGGCAAAAGAACTGGATGTGAGACTTAAACAAAGGGGTTATTCTGACCGAGTCATCAATAAAGCCAACAGAGAAGTGGCAGCTATCAATCGTGATCTTTTGTTGAGTGACAACAATGATAAGAATAAAAACAAGAGTACATATGGTGGTGTTACTTTTGTCACGGGACATAGCAGTCAGTACAAGCAGATATGTGGTATCGTCAAGAAGCATTTCAAACTATTGAATGCTGATGATAAACTTGTTCCAACCATTGATCAAGGTGTAAGGTGTTCATTCAGGCGAGGAATGACTATAGGGAATATGATCTCCCCATCAGATCTGCCCCCTGTGTTAGATACACAGAGCTCATGGTTAACCCATGTGGGAATGTACAAGTGTGGCAGAAACAAGTGTAAACCATGTGACTATGTGACACTTTCTAAAACTTTTAAATCAGAAATTACACAAGAAAGTTTTGACATTAAATTCTGTCTCAACTGCAACTCTTCCCATGTTGTTTATCTTATTACTTGCGTCACGTGCAGACGACAGTATGTAGGACAAACTACGAGAGATGTTGGGTCGCGTATCAGAGAGCATTTCTCCACGATCACAATAGGTAAATCCTCTACTCCACTTGTCCAGCATTTTGCCGTCTGCCATGATAAAAGTATAGATACATTTAGATGGCTGGTAATTGACAAGGTCAAACTTCCCAAGAGAGGAGGGGATAAAAATAAGATCCTGAGTAGGATTGAAATGTTTTGGATTTTTAGACTTGAAACCAGAGTACCAAAGGGCTTTAACTCTGAATATGATTTGATAAATCACTGGCAAGTCTAATATCTTTCTATCTTACAAATACATATCCATCTAGATTATATATAAATCATACTTATAAGCCCAGAGTCTAACAACTCTAGTTTATTGCATCCTTATTTCTCTAAGGGTAGCCCATTTAATCTTGATTTTTATACACAAAAGGTTACATCTCAGCATCTTAAGTAGAATGTGGGATTACTACACTGCAGGGATATTCAATATCCTATTATGAGGTTTCATATTGCAGTAGGAGGAAAGAGTGCAGACTTTGTATACTCAGTTTATTATCACTCTAACTTTCAAGTTTATATATATGTCAGGGCACAGGTAAATACATATTTATATATATATATATGTATGTCAATAGGACAGGGAAATATGTTTATGTATGAAACCATATTTGTATCAGATATTACTGGAATAAGGTTTAAATTCTGATGTCAGACAGAAACCTTCACAAATTGAATATACATCTCCAGGCTGAGCTACAGACAACAGGTCCCAAGAAACAAAGGAAAACATTTGCTTCTTAATTAGGAAGTGCAAATTCCATAGCACTCTGTGCCCCATGTGGGGAGCAAAAGAAGAAGAGCCTGGATACACACTCATATATGAACTTCCTGCCAACAAAAGGAGCTGAAAATTGACAGCTGCCTGTTAAGTGTGTGGCTGATAACATCAGAATACACGTGACACAGACATTGTGTCTGGGGTTAGAATAACATAGAGAAGACACATGGCTTACATTATGATTTCAAAGCAACTGTAGTTAGATTTCAAATAAAATATACTAGGGAAATAAATACAAGACATACATATTTTGAAAGCATGAATATCTTAGCCTCTGTGTGTTTAAGAACATGAATAGATGTTTATGGACCTGAAGAGAAGTGATCATTAACATTTATTTTTATTTCAGATCTACATAAACAGGATTTATGTATTCAGGAAGAAATACACAGAAATGTTACATACTACATCTGGGTGAATGCAGTATATCAGGAGTTTTAAATACTACCAATCTGGAGATATAAAAATAAGCTGTTATTTGCAAAAAAATGCCAGAATACTGATAAAATTATAATGCATTTTAAGCTAATAATTAGCAGTGTTAAATTGCTTTAATATAATACAATGTTAATAATATAAAAACATGACATTTCATATCAAAACGATCAGGAAATTAATCTGATGCCACTTCACCTATAATTAATATTGGGAGAGATTAATACAAGAAATTATGGCAGTTAGTACATAGTTTAAAGAAATATTTCACTGGCTAAAAATGTTGGTTAAATGAATTTGTATGTATTGTCATGCTGCATTGTTTTTGTACTGTCTGTTTGTAATGCTGCCACCTGGTGTTATGTTGTGAGAACTACAGCCAGAAGGTTCTTTCTGGCTGTTAAAAATGAAATCTCCAAGGGCCAATCCGATTTAGACTTCCCAGATAATCAATGGGAAGGTCAGCTCCCGTAGTGCCACCCACATGATGTCATCAATGATTGAAAACATATATAAGTAAGCAAAAGAGAAGAGGGGAAAAGGCTGTTTTAACTTTGGATGATATCTGCTGCTGGGCATTTTAAAACCAATCTAAACAAGCTGACTACCTCCTTCTCATTGATTGCAAAAAATACTTATCTGTCTTCTGAGATGACCTAAAGACCGCTACGAATTGGTTCAAAATTGGTGAAGTATATTGTATTTTAAATTGGTAATCATAAGCCTAGGTATTGTTTAAATCTGTATCTGATTTGCTAAGTAAATCATCTGTGCAAGTTCTGATATTGTAAGTTAATTTTGTATTAGGATTGCAGTTAAATAGCAGAACATATATATTATCCTATTGCTTAAATTAACACTGTAAATCATATTGCTGAATGTTTGTAACTGCTATTTTAGGTCTCATTGTAATATTTTAAATGCAGCTCTGAATGAAAGATTGGGTTTAAAGTAAATTGGTATGAGCTTTGCATAGCATATTTTAAATAGTTTTTGTTTTAACGCATATAATATTAACTCATATTCTGATCATTACAAATATTTACGTATCAACATGTTCATAGTTATTTACTAATAATAAAGCATTCAGATATTTTGATTAATTTTATTGTCTTAGCAAATGTATGTTTGATTGCAGGTTTAGTTTAAAGGAAGATTGTTAAATATATTCCCTGCCATATACTTACACATTGTTTAGAGAATACTGCTAAGATTTTCATAAATATACTGACATATTGTATGGAGGCACTTGCGTAAGATATTATAAATAATTATCATATTGATATAGTATATTTGTGGTATAGAAATTATTATAGAAGAGAGAAGAAATTATTATAGAAGAGAGAAGAAATTTCATATTTCAAATTGATATTTTGAAAATATAAAAGTTTTTTTTTTGAAAATTTAAAATATTGATTTTCATGTTCAAGATTGATATTAATATTTTGAAATATTATTAAAAATTAATTTTTGAAAAAATTGATAAAAATATTAATTGTTCATATTAAAAAAATAATCAAAAATATTAATTTTCATATTTCAAAATTCATAAAAATATTAATTTTTCATATTTCAAAATTCATAAAAATATTAATTTTTCATATTTCAAAATTCATAAAAATATTAATTTTTCATATTTCGAAATTAATCAAAAATATTAATTTTTCTTATTTCAAAATTCATAAAAATATTAATTTTGTCATATTTCAAAATTGATATTGATATTTTGAAGATATAATTTTTATATTTTTCTCTCTCTCTTATTGGTCAAAATTATATTAGTGTTTTATCTTATTAAGTACAACCCTAAAATAACGATGTCTTCAGCAAAAAGTAATGCTAGCATTTCTGTGCAAGATGAAATTGTGTCCTCCCCAATGTCCTCCGTCAATGAAGTGATTCAGAAAAAAACGCTCAAATTAGACGCCATGAATCACATCATGACTAGACTTGATGTTGGGGACGATGTCTCCAGGTATATTAATGAGTGTAAAGATAAGGCCAAAGATTTAGTTAAAGATATGTGGTTTGAAGATGGGGAATTATACCAAATGTTACTGCAACTTAATAGATGCACGGAACTTAGGGGGCGTGATGAATTAATTTTCGAAACTTGGCCGATCCTAATGTATTTGAGCTGTGAAATGTCTAACCAAATGGCAGGACAGAACAGACAATTAGGGTGGCTAAGGGATGAAAATAATTCATTACGAGAATTTCAAGATGCCTTTATTCAGACAAAGACAGAGGTTTTCCATATTAGCCAAAAGGCTTCTGATTTAGATAAATATAATCAGGAACTAATGGCTGATTTTAAAACTTTCGAAGAAGAATATCAAAAGTGCCAAGATGAAAATAAAACTTTAAGAGCTAGATATCATGAGGCTGAAAAAGCATACGAGCATGCAATAAATAAATTACAGAGACAAATTAGCAGCTATAAGGACTGGGACAGAAATGATAGTCAAGATCCCAGGCGGGAGGATAGACAAAGATACCCAAACTATAGCCCTAATTCAGGCCCAGAGATAACTTTTTCCCCTAGACAACTACATAACTCTGGGGGACCAGAAAATTATTACGCTTCAAATGAAAGGCACTCTAGCTCAAACAATAAGTCCCCAGTAAGGTCCAGTGATATACCAAATAAAGTGTATGACACCCCCACAATAATTAAATTCCTAAAGAATACAGTACGCCCATTTTCTAAAGGGGGGGCCACTTCCATAATTGACCACTTAGAGGCCTTTGAAAACGCATTATCTATAATGAGTGTTACAAGTGAGCAATTAAAAATTGAATTTCTACCCTGGGTATTTGAAAGTAAGCATCACAAATTCTTTGCTTCACTAAAGGATATGAATATTCATTCCTGGAGTGAAACAAAACGACAATGCAGAAAAGAATTCGGACAACATCGCACTAAAACGGCAGCGAGAATAGCTGTATATGGTTTAAAATGTAGTGCGAATCAAAGTCCAATCGAGTTCCTTTCTGTATTGAAGAATGCGTACAGCATGGCTGAAGATGATCCCATATTTGAAGGTACAGAGTTTGTGAATATATTTTTTGAAGCGCTCCCCACACCCATCAAAATCAACTTAGCTAGAGATTTTGAGGAGAACTGTTCATTGGAATGGCTGATCAAAGAGAGTACAAAGTTATACTCTATTCAGCAGTCCAGTGAACAGGGGGATAAAAGGGAGAAAAAGCCCAATCCTAAAATAGTGGCCGAAACTAGGGTGTCACCTGAACCCCTAAATTTGGAGTCTAAAAAGAAAACCTATGCGGAAGTGGCCAGAGAAAACGGGCCATCTCCACAGAGGTTTAACTCTACCCCTCCCCCAACACGGGATGAGACGCTGAGAGACTATAGCCAAAGCGGGGGACATACTCAGGCGAATAATTACGCCCAAAGAGAATACCCACAGAATAATGGGTACCCCCGCAAAGGTAGATGCAATAGACGGCGAAGGTATTCTCAGGATAACCAGACACCCCAAGTAAATAATGCTCCCCAAAATAATAATGCCGAACAAATTGCACCCCAGGAACAACCACGCCAGAATAGAAATAGCGTCCCTGATTCTGAGGGGAACCAATGGTCCAGGAATCATTACAATGGGGCACCAGGAGATAGACCCAGGGGTAGAGGTAACTTGTACAATCAGGTAGATATGCTGTTTACCCAGTTAAATCGGTTGAGCGAACAAATCGCTAATATGAGTCAAAAATCTACGGCTCAGCAACCGAACAATACTTTTTTAGGGGTACAGCCAGTGGTCAGCAGTGGACCACAGGCACAGTCATAAATACTGCAGCATCACCTGAGGGGGAGGGGAGAGATATACAAAATGTAATAATAAATATCAATGATACTAATCATGTTCTCTCCCCACAGACCGAAAACGGACAATTTAACTGTGGTGACAAGCAACCTTATCCGGGAAAAGTTAACAAATCTCTTCCCTTGCAGCTCTCTCCTAACCTTATCTCCACAGATGCAGTACAAAAGAATCCAGCCGACCCTGTCATAGAGGAAACAGGTAGGTATGAAGGTTCCTCTGCATCGAATGACACGGCAAATTCAGGTAACACGTGGCGAAGCCCACAGATGTGTGAGAATGCAAATTTTATGTGTGAAATGGTAGAAACTGCAGGAAGATATTATGTATTAGTTGAGCTGCAAGATTCAGTCTCCAACCCTATCAGGGGATTAATTGACACTGGGTCACAGGCAACTATCTTATCCCACAGGTACTACACACAGCTAAATGAGCTAACACCCCACAAACCTAAAATAAAAGAATTTGACGGTTCTCTAATAGGTGTTGGGGGTGACTCCCTAAAAGTCTACGGTACTGCCTGGTTAAAATTTAAACTGGGGAACAGGATCATAAGACACCCTGTCATTATAGTGGATCTGCCAACTGATCGTTTAATTATTGGTAGTGACCTCCTGAAACGATTAAGCACCATAATTGATTGCATAAATAATGTAATTTGGTCGCAAGTTAAACGGCCTATCAATTATGAAAAATCTGGTATATCTCGCACCCGACATAGCTGTCACGTGGTGGAAGAGAAACCAGATGCTGTGGAGATTCATTTCAGGAATAACTCTGTACCTGAAATCACTATTCTACAAATAGATGATCAGACTCCTTTTAGTGGCTCTGATGGTAATACTTTTAAAATTTCGCCTGGAAAGATAGCGAATATTTCCCTAGATGGCGATGTATTAACCATATCACTCCACAAGGGGGATCATAAAATCCCTAAGGGGGGAAGCCACGCTCAATACCTCACAGGGATTGAGAGAGTTAAAGAGGATCTATTTATCCCTATACAAGTGCATGACCTTGGTAAAACCAAGTATGCTAAAATAAACTTAAAACAGGAAGCTAGCTATATAAGCGAAGGTTTATTAGCGCAAATAGCTGAACCTAAAGTGATTAAATATCTTTCTCCCCAAGACCACTGTGTCAACGGCCTGGATGACAGGTCTGAAAGCTATAACATCACAGCTAAGTGCTTATTATCTATCTCTATTGGTAATAAGTCAGTGAAGCACCTGTTTTTAGTTTTAAATACTCCCCATAATCAAATATACATTGGCAATGATATCTTACATAGATATGCCATACAAATAGATTTGATTAACTCTTGCCTCTGGAGCAGGTTAAAGGGGGACCCTGAAGTATTTCAGGATGAAAATGCAGCCCTGAAATCAAACCAGCAATTGCCATATGCTGTGAATATGCAGGTATCTAGCGATGTTATAATTCCTGCTGGGGCTGATAAATTTCTCTTACCCTTACAGGTAAAGAGAGGTCAGAAATTAAAAACTTCTGAAACACTGATTTGTCTCTCCCATAGAATACAAAATCTGGGTGTCACAGTAACCTACACTCCTATGGTGAATATTGGAACTGTTCCAATACATATTATTGTGCATAACATGACCCCACAGGATATAACATTATCCAAGGGAACTACCATAGGATATGCACTGGAATCAAGTTATTACACTTTTGGATTCCAGAATAATGTAATTGGGCTAATACCTGAAGGATACCTAACTGAAGAACAATTAATAGAACAATCCTTTGCATCTATGCCAGAGGGTCTATTTAATGTTCAGTCTATTTATCCCTTCAGCTCAGAGGAAGGCATCTGTAAAATTGAAGAAGTCTCTCTAGTGTTTGATCAGCCAATCAAACAGCAAGATTACCCCAATACCCAGAGTCATGGGAGCAATGTAAATTATAATCAAGGGGATCTCACCTCTAGGCTGGAAGAAGCCTATGAAATAGGACAGCCTGAAATCTTTCCAGGATTTCAGCAAATAGTCGAAGAGCAAATATCCTTAGCTAATGGCTGTTCCAGCGATGACGAACGCCAACAGCTGCGAGAACTCCTAATGGAATACAAGGATATTTTCGCTAAGGATTCTTATGACTGTGGTACTACAGACTTGCACATTGCAAGAATACAAACAGATCCCGATGCGCCACCTGTATTTATCAAACAATACAGACTTCCCTTAGCCTCATATGATTCTCTTGCAGAGATCATAAGGAATTTAGAAGAAAGAGGTATTATCAGACAGGTGCACAGCTCTTATAATAATCCTATTCTAGGTGTCCTTAAGCCCAATGGACAATGGCGTTTGTGTGCTGACTTAAGACAGCTAAACAAACGAGTATACATGTCTGGCTGGCCTGTACCATACATTGACCATTGCCTAGCACAAATGCAGGGATCCAAAATATTCACTGCCATTGATTGTGCACAGGGATATTGGACCATAAAGGTACATGAAGAGGACCAATATAAGCTAGCATTCTCCTTCCAAAAGGTTCAGTATGCATTCCAGAGACTTCCATTTGGATACATAAATTCTGGACATGAATAAGGCTATGCCTGACGCACTGGAAAGGGGGACCTTATCTTATGTTGATGATGTTTTAATCAAAAGCACAGACTTTGAAAAACACATTGCAGAGCTTAAACACGTCCTCAGCCAACTTAAAAGGGCAGGTTTCAAATTATCCCTACAAAAAGCTCAATGGTGCCGCACTCGTGTAAACTTCTTGGGACATGAAGTTACCTCTGAAGGATTAAATCCCCAAAAGAAAAAGGTGGAAGCTATAGTGAATTCTAAAAACCCAACTAACTTAAAGGAATTGAGATCATTCCTGGGTATGACGAATTATTCTCGCAAATTCATTGATAATTATGCGGAATTAGCTAAACCACTACTACTTCTTCTAAAGAAAGATGTAAAATGGCACTGGGGTGAGTCTCAAGAGACAGCCATCAGAGAGCTGAAGAGAAAACTCACTCAAGCACCTTGCTTAGCGTACCCTGAAGGTGGTAAACCTTTCTTCTTAGAGACAGGTTACACAGATATAAGCATGAGTGCTGTTTTATACCAAAAGCATGATAATTTGAACAAAGCCATTGCTTATGCGAGCAAAAATCTATCCCCAGTAGAAATAAAGTTTAACGATTGTGAAAAAGCCCTCTTATCTACTGTATGGGCTCTACAAAATTTCCGCAGCTATATACAGGGCGAGAAAATTATTGTAGAAATGGCCCACCAGCCTTTGCTATATTTGCAAAGTGAGACAATTTGTCGAATAGCCGCATAACAGCGTGGACTCTTTCCTTACAAGGCTGGCCCTTAGAAATTCGCTACAAGCAGAATAAAAAGAATCCAGTCGCACAAGGGCTTGCTGAGCTCCACGACTGTAATGCTAGAGATCCTGGGGAAGAATTATCAGAAGATGATTTTCTGGAAGAACAATTGCTTTCCCCATATAAAATGTACAATGAGGAAAATTGCCAAACATTACCTTGGGTGTATGTTGATGGTTGTTCTTACCATGCCACTATCGATAATGAGCGCAGATTAGTCGCTGGCATTGGTATAACTGGGGCAAATGGATTCCCAAATATATCTATAGGTTTCAACATTGGACCAAGATCTAGTCAGGTTGCTGAACTAACTGCTATTTTCAAAACCATTGAAATGGCTGTTGAACATGGTATTCATGAATTTGTGATCATAACTGACTCAAATTATGTGCGTGACAGTTTTGTTGAATACCTGCCAACTTGGAAAAGAAATGGCATGCAGAAAAGCAATAACAAACCAGTCAAGCATGGCAAGTTGTTCTGTGAGATTGATAATCTGGTGGTATCCAATGATTTAACCATACACTGGAAAAAGACCAAGGGTCATTCCAGAGTTCTAGGTCCTGATAAGGAAGGCAATGACCTTGCGGATTCATTAGCCAAACAAGGAGCCATAACTGGAGAACTCCTTAATATTGACCACTTAATGGGTGCAATTCAGGTAGAAGCCATTACCAGAAACCAGGCAAAACAACAGAGTGAGCCTAACTTGGTACAATGGAGTCAGGATTCTCCTAGTGAGGACCTGATCACTAGTCAAAAAGAAGACCCCATTGTAGGCATCTTCTATAAACACATAGAAGATCCTGAAAGCAACCCCATCTCAAAAGACGATTGCATTGGCAAAGAAGATCTTAGAATCTTAATGAAATCTAGATCACAATTCAAGTTACAGGATGGTTTGTTAATTAGAACCTCCAAAACTGGCATCCAGCAGTGGGTAGTACCCACCAAGTTCAGGGGTCTAATGCTTCAACATGCCCATGATGCTCCCACATCTGGTCATCGTGGTGCCAAACTCACGTATGAAATATTACGTGATTACGCTTTTTGGCCACACATGTTGAAAGATGTTCAAACCTACTGTCAAGGGTGTTTAATCTGTCCACAGTTCCAACCCACTGCACCAACGCATAGAGCGCCATTGCAGAAGAGGGGGATGGTAATGCCATGGTCAGATATACAAATTGATTTTATCGGTCCAGTAACAAGATCATCAAGAGGTAACAAATACATGTTAACCGTAACTTGCCTGTTCACTAAATGGGTAGAGTGCATTAGTGCACCTAACAATAGTGCTGAAACATGTGCGGCGTTGCTCATCAACCATGTGTTTTCCAGATTTGGTCTGCCCCAAAGAATTGAGTCAGATCGGGGGACCCACTTCACTAGCGAAGTGATGACCAAAATGTGGAAAATACTAGGGGTTAAAAGAAAGCTCCATATTGCTTATAGAGCTGCCTCAAGTGGTGGTGTAGAGCGTTACAACCAGTCCATTGTTAAAATCCTCAAAAAGTTTGTGAGTGAAACGGGTAAAGACTGGGATGTAAAACTACCTCTAGTCTTAATGGCATTAAGGGCAACTCCAAGTAGTGCTACCAAAATGTCACCTTTTGAGCTGATGACTGGTAGAAGAATGGTTCTACCTCAGCATCTGCTATACCGTACATCAGACCAAAACTTGATAAACGCTGCCAATACACATCAATATGTGGAGAACTTGAGAAAACACCTGCAATATGCCTTTGCATTTGCTCAAAGGAATTTAGAAAGAGCCGCAACTGCCACTAAAACCTATTATGATCTCAAAACGTCCAAAAAGGAATATGAAATAAATGATAAAGTTTATCTTTATAACTTTGGAAGAGATCAGGTTAGGGAGAAGAAATTTCTTCCCTCATGGAAAGGTCCTTTTGTCATTACTGACAAAATATCTCCAGTGGCCTATAAAATACAGATCCCCAAAAATGAAAGTTTCATAGATAAATGGGTCCATATCAATCAATTGCGGGCATGTCATCCCAGATCCCAACTAAAAGTCATAGAGGGAGTATGAAGTGTCATATCCCCAAATGAACTAAAGACATACTGTAGTTCAAAGATGCCTAACTGATAAACATGAAGGCTCAAAATCGACGGACTTTGTACTTAAAGGACTACCTATGATGTATACGGCCAATATCCTCACCGAGTACCACTGACTTTGATCCAATTCAAATACATGTGTCCTACATATATTTGAATTTGAAAGGGGGAATTATGTCAGGGCACAGGTAAATACATATTTATATATATATATGTATGTCAATAGGACAGGGAAATATGTTTATGTATGAAACCATATTTGTATCAGATATTACTGGAATAAGGTTTAAATTCTGATGTCAGACAGAAACCTTCACAAATTGAATATACATCTCCAGGCTGAGCTACAGACAACAGGTCCCAAGAAACAAAGGAAAACATTTGTTTCTTAATTAGGAAGTGCAAATTCCATAGCACTCTGTACCCCATGTGGTGAGCAAAAGAAGAAGAGCCTGGATACACACTCATATATGAACTTCCTGCCAACAAAAGGAGCTGAAAATTGACAGCTGCCTGTTAAGTGTGTGGCTGATAACATCAGAATACACGTGACACAGACATTGTGTCTGGGGTTAGAATAACATAGAGAAGACACATGGCTTACATTATGATTTCAAAGCAACTGTAGTTAGATTTCAAATAAAATATACTAGGGAAATAAATACAAGACATACATATTTTGAAAGCATGAATATCTTAGCCTCTGTGTGTTTAAGAACATGAATAGATGTTTATGGACCTGAAGAGAAGTGATCATTAACATTTATTTTTATTTCAGATCTACATAAACAGGATTTATGTATTCAGGAAGAAATACACAGAAATGTTACATACTACATCTGGGTGAATGCAGTATATCAGGAGTTTTAAATACTACCAATCTGGAGATATAAAAATAAGCTGTTATTTGCAAAAAAATGCCAGAATACTGATAAAATTATAATGCATTTTAAGCTAATAATTAGCAGTGTTAAATTGCTTTAATATAATACAATGTTAATAATATAAAAACATGACGTTTCATATCAAAACGATCAGGAAATTAATCTGATGCCGCTTCACCTATAATTAATATTGGGAGAGATTAATACAAGAAATTATGGCAGTTAGTACATAGTTTAAAGAAATATTTCACTGGCTAAAAATGTTGGTTAAATGAATTTGTATGTATTGTCATGCTGCATTGTTTTTGTACTGTCTGTTTGTAATGCTGCCACCTGGTGTTATGTTGTGAGAACTACAGCCAGAAGGTTCTTTCTGGCTGTTAAAAATGAAATCTCCAAGGGCCAATCCGATTTAGACTTCCCAGATAATCAATGGGAAGGTCAGCTCCCGTAGTGCCACCCACATGATGTCATCAATGATTGAAAACATATATAAGTAAGCAAAAGAGAAGAGGGGAAAAGTCTGTTTTAACTTTGGATGATATCTGCTGCTGGGCATTTTAAAACCAATCTAAACAAGCTGACTACCTCCTTCTCATTGATTGCAAAAATTACTTATCTGTCTTCTGAGATGACCTAAAGACCGCTACGAATTGGTTCAAAATTGGTGAAGTATATTGTATTTTAAATTGGTAATCATAAGCCTAGGTATTGTTTAAATCTGTATCTGATTTGCTAAGTAATCATCTGTGCAAGTTCTGATATTGTAAGTTAATTTTGTATTAGGATTGCAGTTAAATAGCAGAACATATATATTATCCTATTGCTTAAATTAACACTGTAAATCATATTGCTGAATGTTTGTAACTGCTATTTTAGGTCTCATTGTAATATTTTAAATGCAGCTCTGAATGAAAGATTGGGTTTAAAGTAAATTGGTATGAGCTTTGCATAGCATATTTTAAATAGTTTTTGTTTTAACGCATATAATATTAACTCATATTCTGATCATTACAAATATTTACGTATCAACATGTTCATAGTTATTTACTAATAATAAAGAATTCAGATATTTTGATTAATTTTATTGTCTTAGCAAATGTATGTTTGATTGCAGGTTTAGTTTAAAGGAAGATTGTTAAATATATTCCCTGCCATATACTTACACATTGTTTAGAGAATACTGCTAAGATTTTCATAAATATACTGACATATATATTCCTACTCTGATCTCAGAAATTTACCACCACTGAACTTTTATCATCACTATGTTCATTAGGTTGATTATAACCGGCCTACAGTATCTGTATAGAGATAGTTTAGTGGTTAGTTCTTATACCTCTAGATTAGGAAACAGTGAGATCAATTCCAATACATATCCTTAATTTAAATTTGTATTTTATCCTTCCTTAATTTTGATGCAGTAGAGTATCACTGGTTTCTAAAATATATATATACTTTTGCTTGGTTGTTATTATTTTTTCTCAATATAACCAATCCCTTTAAATCTACTTACATCAGTCAAGGCTTATCCTACCCCTAAGGTTATTTTTGTCCTAAGGATATAGTAATTTACTATATTTAATTTATCTAGTTTGTCTAGAGTATATACAGCTCACAGTGTAGCGTATGGATAGCCTAGTGGTTAGAGCTTCAGCTTACAGCCTATATGGTTGAGAGTTTGATTCCATACATCTACACTGCACATGTAAATTGATATTTATACTGTGTATTTAATACTTTGTTGGTCTAATATAAATTGGGCTAATTTTGTGACTATAACCGTTATGTTAGGATATACATTTTTTCCCCATTGACAATATTGACATAGTATATTCTTTTTTAGAATAAGAAGTGTACATGATTAAATAACTACACAATCAAATACAATGTTATATTTAACAGTTCAACACTTTATTATGTATTTGTAAAGATATGTAGGTATTAATATGATGTATGTACACATGATCAGATATGAGGGTATCTGTTGTTACAATTACAGATAAGGGTTAACACTTTCAACACATTATAATTAAGTTAATACAGCTATTCTTTTAATCTGTTTTAACCAATGGCTGTGTTTTGTGGGGCATTTAAGACCAAACCCCCTTGAGATTAGTTAGGCTATGACTACGGCTTCTGCTGAAACGCGTATGCTTAAACACAGCTGTATTCTAACTTTTTGAATTGTTCTTATGTGGTGGAGTGACTATGGAGTGTTTTAACTATGCCCACAAGGGTGAAATAAATGTTAAGTTTTACTAAAGGACTTGCTCAGCGCTCTTTTTTTCAATTTATGTTTATTTCTGTCCGCAATTGAGCTCGTCTACCCCTGCTGGGAGTAGAGCCCTTTAGCCAGGATCCTGTTACAGAAGTTCCTATTGGATGCACGGACCGTCCCCTACAGATTGCCTTTCAGGATTGGTGGAGCACGCCCTACCCACTACACGCCCACGGCTTGGCGGCACAGCGAGCGGCTTTTTGATTATCCAACTCGTCTGAGGGTAAAGAGGCAGGAATACCTGAAGGAAGTACGCTACAGAAGGGAGACGCACCGGTGATATCATCCGCTTTTCATATAGGACCCGGTACAAGCCGGTTGTGTCCTTAGGCGGAAAGGAAATTTATCGAGTGTCCGGGGACTCTTAATCACAGAAGTGTTTGACGGCAGCTTCTCTCCAACGGTCAAGCAAGGGCAGTATCCAGTGTTATGAACTGAACGGTTACATGGTAAGCCCCTTGACACATTTTAGCTGTCTGTATTATTAACACTCATATCTCCTGTACTTTGGCTAAGGGCTCCTCCGCAAATATCGGCTATACTTTATATTATACGAGCCGACCCAG
Organism: Bombina bombina; assembly: GCF_027579735.1. Lineage (NCBI taxonomy): Eukaryota > Metazoa > Chordata > Amphibia > Anura > Bombinatoridae > Bombina > Bombina bombina. The sequence continues at coordinate 18,030,923 of NC_069501.1, read as the reverse complement.
ACAGTCTGGGATTGTATCTTGTCTCCTGTTCTCTTTGTTTGTATGGATTATCTCAGCCGTCAGAGTTTTCATCCAGGGGAGTGGTCTCTCCATCCAGATGTGTTTTCTCAGATTGTTCAGATGTGGGGTCTTCCAGAAATAGATCTGATGGCCTCTCATCTAAACAAGAAACTTCCCAGATACCTGTCCAGGTCCAGGGATTCTCAGGCGGAAGCAGTGGATGCGCTGACACTTCCTTGGTGTTATCAACCTGCTTATATCTTCCCGCCTCTAGTTCTTCTTTCGAGAGTGATCTCAAAGATCATCATGGAACAATCGTTTGTGTTGCTGGTGGCTCCAGCATGGCCCCACAGGTTTTGGTATGCAGATCTTGTTCGGATGTCCAGTTGCCAACCTTGGCCACTTCCGTTAAGGCCGGACCTACTGTCTCAAGGTCCGTTTTTCCATCAGGATCTCAAATCATTAAATTTTAAGGTATGGAAATTGATCGCTTAGTATTAAGTCATAGAGGTTTCTCTGACTCAGTAATTAGTATTATGTTACAAGCTCGTAAATGTGTCTCTAGGAAGATTTATTATCAAGTTTGGAAGATTTACATTTCATGCTGTTCTTCTCATAAATTCTCTTGGCATTCCTTTAGAATTCCTAGAATTTTACAGTTTCTAAAGGATGGTTTGGATAGGGGTTTGTCTGCAAGTTCCTTGAAGGGACAAATCTCTGCTCTTTCAGTTTTATTTCACAGAAAGATTGCTAAACTTCCTGATAGTCACTGTTTTGTACAGGCTTTAGTTTGTATTAAGCCTGTCATTAAATCAATTTCTCCTCCTTGGAGTCTTAATTTGGTTTGAAGGCATTACAGGCTCCTCCGTTTGAGCCTATGCATTCTTTGGACATTAAACTACTTTCTTGGAAAGTGTTGTTCCTTTTGGCCATCTCAAGAGTGTCTGAGCTATCTGCTCTTTCTTGTGAATCTCCTTTTTCTGATTTTTCATCAGGATAAGGCGGTTTTGTGGACTTCATTTGAATTTTTACCTAAGGTTGTGAATTCTAACAACATTAGTAGAGAAATTGTTTTCCCTTCCTTGTGTCCTAATCCTAAGAATCCTTTGGAAAGATCCTTACATTCTTTGGATGTGGTAAGAGCTTTGCAATATTATGTTGAAGCTACTAAAGATTTCAGGAAGATTTCTAGTCTATTTGTTATATTTTCTGGTCCTAGGAAAGGTCAGAAGGCCTCTGCTATTTCCTTGGCTTCTTGGTTAAAGCTTTTGATTTATCAAGCTTATTTGGAGTCGGGTCAAGCCCTGCCTCAGAGAATTACAGCTCATTCTACTAGATCAGTCTCTACTTCGTGGGCTTTTAAGAATGAAGCTTCAGTTGATCAGATTTGCAAAGCAGCGACTTGGTCCTCTTTGCATACATTTACTAAATTCTACTGTTTTGATGTATTTGCTTCTTCTGAAGCAGTTTTTGGTAGAAACGTTCTTCAGGCAGCTGTTTCAGTTTGATTCTTCTGCTGCTGTTTTAAGTTGTTCTTTTCTTCATAAGAATAACTTATATTTGGGTTGTGGATTATTTTTTCAGCATTTGGCTGTTGTTTATTTTTTATCCCTTCCTCTCTAGTGACTCTTGCGTGGAGTTCCACATCTTGGGTATTTGATATCCCATACATCACTAGCTCATGGACTCTTGCCAATTACATGAAAGAAAACATAATTTATGTAAGAACTTACCTGATAAATTCATTTCTTTCATATTGGCAAGAGTCCATGACGCCCACCCTTTTTATGGTGGTTATGATTTTTTGTATAAAGCACAATTATTCCAAATTTCTTTGTTGATGCTTTTTACTCCTTTTTTTATCACCCCACTACTTGGCTATTCATTAAACTGAATTGTGGGTGTGGTGAGGGGTGTATTTATAGGCATTTTGAGGTTTGGGAAACTTTGCCCCTCCTGGTAGGATTGTATATCCCATACGTCACTAGCTCATGGACTCTTGCCAATATGAAAGAAATGAATTTATCAGGTAAGTTCTTACATAAATTATGTTATTTATTATACATTTGGTTTCTACAATTCTTTTAAATACAATTTAAAGACGATAATATGCCGATAAACTATATAGCTGCTGATTGATGGATGCACATAGATACATTGAGGCACATTTATTGAAGGACTGTGTTTCTGGTGAGTATTAGGACTCAACAGAAACACAAGTTGGGGAGCAGCGGTCTAAAGACTGCTGCACCATAACCCTGTCCACCTGCTCTGATGAGGCGGACAGGAATCTCAAAAATTCAAAACAATCGAGTACGATCGGGTTGATTGAAACCCCCTGCTGGTGGCCAATTGTCATCAAGTCTGCAGGGGGCGGCGTTGCCCTAGCAGCTCACAAGAGCTGCTGATGCAATGCTGAATACGTAGAGCATATTGCTCTCCGCATTCAGCAAGGTCTGTCGGACCTGATCCGCACTGTCGGATCAGGTCCGGCAGATATTTGTTAAATCGGACTCATTATATGATTGGCTTTCACATGTGCATTGCTATTTCAATTAGAAAAGGTTATCTGAGGATTAAAGGGACATAATACTCATATGCTAAATCACTTGAAACTGATGCAATATAACTGTAAAAAGCTGACAGGAAAATATCACCTGAGCATCTCTATGTAAAAAAGGAAGATATTTTACCTCACAATCTCCTTAGCTCAGCAGAGTAAGTGCTGTGTAAAAAGTTATACTCCGCTGCTCCCAGCTGCAGGTAAAAAAAAAATAAGAAAGAAGAAGAAATGAACAGCAGCCAATCAGCATCAGCAGTGCTGAGGTCATGAACTCTTTTACTGTGATCTCATGAGATTCCACTTAACTCTCATGAGATTTAATTGTTACACTGAATAGGGAAATAACATGAGAGTGCACGAGGCTCATCCTTTCAGCTGTCCCGGGACAGACATACTAATATGCTGCTTAGAAATCCTTTACAATGGGATATGGCTACTGAGGAACTTTTGAGGTAAAAAATAAGATGTTCAGGTGATATTTTCTAGTCAGCTTTTTACAGCTATGCTGCATCACTTTCAAGTGTTTAAACATTTGGGTATTATGGCCCTTTAAAGTGAAAATGAACATCAATTGTATTGCTCATGCTTCAGATAGAGCGTACAATTTAAATAAACTTTGTAAGATAGTAACATTCTCAAATTGTCATCAGTCTATTTGTATCTGTATTTTAAATCAAACATTTAAATTTATGAATTGTGACCATTTTTAATCAAAACATGAGTTGACCTTGCTGATTGAACATCACCAATGAAATAGTGCTTTCCGTGGGGGTTCAATTGAATTTATCTTGGTCGTCAGCCTAGATGCCTTCTTTTTAATATAAAGATAACAAAAGAACTAATTAAAATGTTTAATAGTAGTAATTTTGAAAATGGATTTCAATTGAATGTTCAATCATAATTCTGAAAGTACCTAAATGTGCTTAGTGTTCCTTTAGTAAAAGTTAAAGGTTTGTATTGTCGCTTGAAATTATATTCTATGATATTGGTGTCCCATTAATTAATAACAAATATATGTAAAAATTAAATAAATAAAAAAGATAGATACATATTAAATACATCTATAATTCCAATTCCAATTACATAGATCAATATGTACATACATACATACATACAGATAGAGATATCAAGGAATATATATATATATATATATATATATATATATATATATATGTTTGATGCTGCAAGACAATGAAACATATAACCTAACAAGTCAATTACAAACTATTTAATATGTATACCCTTAAAAAAAAAATATATATTATTGATCTACATTCAATGCTTTGAATGGATTATGCTCCAAATTTGTCTCTCTTTAAAAATCAGGGATTACATGTTTTGTACATAGTTTTGCACTTGACTTGTCACAATAATAAATATACAAAGATAACAAAAGAACTACATAACAGGCTAAATTAGCAGCTAGCTCCCACTATTGTAAATTATATATTTTATTTCCTATCCCTTTAAAATAGTGATAGATTTCAAATAAATACATATGATTCTCTGATTACGTTATATTTGCAACTTATATGTGTGTGTATATACATAGTAAAATATGTACAGTATATACAATTTTGAAAAAAAATAATACCCTCTACATTTTGCTAAGAATATTTCGCTACTTGCTATCTTAAAAATTTGATTTAAACAAACAAAATTACAATATCTATATACAATAATGTGTTGACAAGGTATGTGCTATGTTCATGGACTGTACTGCAATGATATAAATAAAGTTGGGAAAAGCCTGAATTGCTGCGACATCGATGACTGTTAGTTAACACCAGTCCGATCCTCTTCCCACCATACTTGATGCACATGTTTTGGACGTTTTTTTTTAGAATTATGGAGAGCGTATTAAGGTTTGCGGCCACAATGTATGGCGAAGTTTGGCGAGCGTACTGACGCCCGCGAATGCACCATAGTTGACGCTTTGATAAATAGATGCCAATAGCTAGAGTGAATGTAATACACACACTAGCACACTGAGTGAAACCCAGGACATGATCCACTCTGAAAGTATTAAGTAATGTAGTGCAGAATGAAAAGAATAAATTGCTCACAAAGAGGATCTGCGTACTGGATGCAGATCTGAGGTCAGGTTGGCTTAAAGGTGGGTAAAGGAGTGTCCAGGAGAATGATCACGTAAACAGAGATCAGTAATATATTCAGGCAGGAATATATAAATCCAAAAGTGTTGTACAGAGGTCAGATACAATTCAGACAGGCACAGGTTATTCCAAAAGAATTGTCAGGCAAAGCAGAGGCCAAATTACAGTTCAAGCAGGCACTGGTTAATCCAAAAGAATTGTCAGGCAAAGCAGAGGTCAAGTTACATTTCAGGCAGGCACAGATTAATCCAAAAGAGTTGTCAGGCAAAGCAGAGGTCAAGTTACAGTACAGGCAGGCACAGATTAATCCAAAAGAGTTGTCAGGCAAAACAGAGGTCAAGTTACAATTCAGGCAGGCACAGGCAAAGCAGAGGTCAAATTACAATTCAGGCAGGCACAGCTTAATTCAAAAGTGTTGTAAGGCAAAGCAGAGGTCAATTTACAGTTCAGACAGGCACAGGTAAATCCAACAGAATTGTCAGGCAAAGCAGAGGTCAAGTTACAGTTCGGGCAGGCACAAGAATTGTCAGGCAAAGCAGAGGTCAAGTTACAGTTCAGGCAGGCACAAGATAACATGGAATAGAACATTCCCAGTATACAGATGAATCCAATAAACGGGCAGTGAGGTGAGTGAGATGCAGGGAATTTAAAGACCCACCTGACATTATCAGAACGGTCTGTCACAGAGAGAGATACAGCAAAATGAAGAGAAGGTGGTCTACAATAATGCAAAAAATCTTCTTTATAGAGTTACATAGGATAGACTCCAAACAGGTCACAACGTTTCGGGGTAACATGACAGAGCAAGCAGGAAAACAGATCTGAGAGCTGCAGCAGCATGGTTTAAAGAGGTGGATTGTGACACATGCAGTTGCAAATACTAGCAAATATCAGTACCGTTGAGTACCCCAACAAAAAAGCCCAGTTTCTATGTTAATCCATGGTGTATCCAATATTTCCTGGATGTGGAAACCACTTGGTTATGCACTTTAGCTCTTACCTAATCATGAAATATAATTGAAAATGAGGTTTGTTAATTGTCAAGATTATATTTTCTTTCAATTTTTTTTTAGAATTGTTAACCTGGCTTATCATACAACCTGTATGTGCTTTATAATTCCGATTATCCTAATAAAATGACAGAATAATCTAGATTTTATTAAAGAGACAGAGACGAGTATTGTGCATTACTTTTCCTTTTACTGCTCAAATAGTATTTTTAAAGTAAAGAACAGTTAAACAGTGAAACAGAAAAAAACTACATTTTTTAAACATAACCAATAACAAGTAGATAATATTTGCTCAGTTAGTAAATGTCCAATCAGGTTACAACAGAGTCCATAAGATACATAGAAAACCATTATTAGTCCTCTTTTCTATTTGCTGAAAGAAGAAAAATCAGCATGGGAAATAAAAAATAAAAAAACTCCAAAAGAAGGCAAAAAATACTGAAGATCAGGAGAACCACATATGAAAGATGAACTGTAGAGAATGCTGGAAACTTGAGGAAACTGAAACTTTTAAAGTTCATGAAGGTATCCGAAACTGAAGAAGTCCCACTTTGTGGAAATTCATAGAAGGATTGAGATCCAAAATCTTCTTTACATACCTGGATTGGATGGAGGTTGAGCTGAAATACATGTAAATATATTAAATAACTCAATAAAATAAACAATATAACTTTGCCAGAATAAAATCTTATAAAAAGGGAGGGACATGAGAGTTAGGAAAATACTTGCTCTTTTTTTTTTATTATAAAATCTAGATTATTCCGTCATTTTACTAGGATAATCAGAATTTTATTACAAGGACAGAGACTCATATTTTGCTAGTTTAAAGCAAACACAATTCAATATGCCACATGGTGTGGAATGGAAGAAATGGGTTTAAAATAAAACTGATGAAATAATAAAATAGAGTCAGAAGACCAGTCTGCAGCATTTAAAATATATTGTAACCAAGCAGACTTACAAAAGCCTTTAGAGGCAGAAGCTCCTCTAATAGAGTGAGAAGAAAAAACAGGATCCACACCAGCTTGCAACATAATCCATTTAACCTACCTAGTAATAGAAGAAGTAACAGGTAAATGAGGAGAAGAGTAAGAAATTAACAGTTGTTAAGGGATTAAACGCTTACCGGATCCTTCCTAACAGAGGAGGGGAATTTACCATAACTTAATTTAAATAACTATGTACATGTGCATGTAGTGCGAAATAACGACAGACAACTTTGTATGGGAAAAATTTGTGACCGTCACAGGTCAGAAATTTTATTAACCTAATAATAGAACCGATAGAACTGAATATGGCGGCATAGAGACCAGCTAACCCAGAACAGCAAGGAGATCACCGGCCCAACGGGAACAGCAGCAGAGGTTTCTCTGCCCTAAGGGGATGACGCTGAGGGGTTGCAGAGATCACGTGACCATCCCTCAAAAGGGAGGAAGGAGGGTTACCGTCACGTGCACGTGAGGGCCTACCGCTCCTCCCCGGAAGTCTGGTCATCACTCACCCCTAGCGACCTTCTCCTACGCAACAGGACCGAGGATCTCCCGCCGCCAGGGTGAAAGAAGATCTTCCACCTAAGATAAGGATTCCCTGTTACCAAGCCGTGTAAACCGCATAACAGGGAGAGGAGATCCATATCCTACAGTAATGGCTTATTGGACCTAGGGTGAGTAGCCATAGCCCTGCCATTGAAGTGCCGTCAATTTGCAACAACATTAACAAAGGGAAGGGAGGGAGGGCAAAACTGCTTCAGCCAGGATCCGGAGAAGAAGAGGAAGTTGCAAGGGGAGACTCAGCTTTTCTACAGGTAAGGAGGGGCCTACCCTGAATAGCAACAATGTTGCCCCCCAGCACCATCCCTCTCTCTTCTAACCCACTCTCCTACAGCCTTAACCCTTAGACTGCTCCAGGCTTATGCTAAGCCCTACACTGCATTAAGGGATTAAATGCTTACCGGATCCTTCCTAACAGAGGAGAGGAATTTACCATAACTTAATTTAAATAACTATGTACATGTGCATGTAGTGCGAAATAACGACAGACAACTTTGTATGGGAAAAATTTGTGACCGTCACAGGTCAGAAATTTTATTAACCTAATAAACTAGATAGAACCGATAGAACTGAATATGGCGACCAGCTAACCCAGAATAGAGACCAGCTAACCCAGAACAGCAAGGAGATCACCGGCCCAACGGGAACAGCAGCAGAGGGGTCTCTGCCCTAAGGGGATGACGCTGAGGGGTTGCAGAGATCACGTGACCATCCCTCAAGAGGGAGGAAGGAGGGTTACTGTCACGTGCACATGAGGGCCTACCGCTCCTCCCCGGAAGTCTGGTCATCACTCACCCCTAGCGACCTTCTCCTACGCAACAGGACCGAGGATCTCCCACCACAAAGAAGCATTTTAATGGTACCCTTGCCGCCAAACCCACAGCCCGATTTACAGGAGGGGTGAAAGAACTCTTTGAATGTCCCCTATGAATAAATCCAGCCCCACATCAGAAAGGTGAACTTTATCCCTTCTATAAAGTTCAGTTCTATCAGCCGAAATGGCTTCATGCCGTACCACGAAGCCACCTAACCCTGTGACGGTTTTTGCCAATGACGCATTGATCTTCCTAACCCGATATGCCACCGTATGGGCAGACATATGCCTCCAATGGAGATGGGGAATTATATGGGACCACCCTATCGTGACCCCCGGGATGCGTACTCTCAGCCACCCAATGTCTGCCTGCATAACTTTGATCAACTGGAGAACTGGTATGGCCCCCACATCGTTACCCCCTAGGTGAAGGATTAGGATATGAGGCTTACCCCAGCATACCAGGGCCTCAGATATGGTTCCCACTAATTGTGGCCAGCACATCCCCCTATCACCCAACCACCTAATGGATGCTTTGTTGGAAGGGAAGCCTAGGGATTGGCCAATTGGGAGGGACGCACAGCGGAGGGAGGCCCAGTGGACAAAGGAGTGGCCCACAATCCAGATTCTCTTCACTCCGGGGGTAGTGCCTGTGGAGACAAACATTTTAGTATTCGGAATTAACACTCGAAACATTAAACAATTGGGCGGACATAGGTTTTGAAACAATTGGAGCGCCAACGCCCAATACGTTTTATGTCCTCGCTCGAGGAGCCCGCTTGCGCCGCATTTGTCGCTGCCCCTATGCTAAAGGAGTGCGGAGCCAGTCTGCTAGCATCTAGACCTACCTGAATTGCAGCCAACTTCAGAACCCTACCAAACTGAAATTTGGAAAGGGATCTTCCGTCCGCGTGGACCAGAAATTGTCCCGGGACTGGCGGCCTTTGAGCCAAATAGAGGTTAATGCAGTTAACCGGGCAGCATGCGCTGTCTACCTGAGGCTGTACGGGGATCCAGGTTCCCTTTCCTTCCTGATCTGTTGAGTCAAAAGTTAAGGTAGGATTCCCTGCCATTTTCCTTCTGAACTCAGCATCATATTCCCTCCAGACTCCTTCACTGTGATTACGCTGAATCCAATGAATGGTGTCAGTGTATTTTAGAATAGCCAAACTCTGAGAGGGGTACTTCTCTATATAACAGGAGGAGAACACTCTGAAGCACTGGAGCTTAAAAAAGTGTCAGGTCGCTTAAATTTTTTAGGCCCTGTTCCGTCAGCGCTCCTCTCCCTCTGCCTATAAGCCTCCACCGAAAGATCAAATATATTAACATATTTGCCACAGTGAATCCTGCTGACCACTTTTTTGCGTAAGTGTCTGTGCAGTGAGTAGATTTTGCCTGGGCTTGCATCCCCATAAAGGGCCGCTCGCCTTTCTGAAATGGCACTGGGGGGAAGGGAGTTGGGAGTTGCGGTGCAATATTTTTCGTGCTATCCTACTTATTATCTGGCGCCACCCCCCTCTTTAAAATTTTCTTAATCATTCTAAACATTTTCTTCTGCCCTGACCCTTGTAAACCCATGGAAGAGTCAGTCTCAGACCCTGAGTCAGAGGTGGATGAGTCAGAAGAAGAATGGTCATTGTGTGTAAATAAAGCATTCTCACCATGACTATTGGCAGGAAGTCCCTGATCCATGGTGGTAACGAGCTGGACTGCTTGTTGATTTTGTAGAGCGACCCCTGCTGTCTAGTGGAAGTAGTTCCTGCTGCTCCTGCATCAGCCTCGTTCATGGCTGCGGCGGTGGTTTGCCGGGCCTTTGCTGAGCTTTGTGATCCAAGTGCTCCCTGCAAAAGAGATAAAATTTGGCGAGCACTTTGCCCAATGGTTGTGTCTGGATTATCAGTAGCAAGAGGCGGTGCAATAGCATTAGCTGTGTGAAGCGTGTTAGCAACCTGTGTATTATTCGCAGCAATAACCATAGGGGTATGAAATCCCTGACTTGCTGTCTGTACATTCGCACTTGCCTGTACATTCACACCCTGCAGGCCTGCAATGGGGGTATGAAGTCCCTGACTTATTGCTTGTGCATGACTTATTGCTTGTGCATGGCTTATTGATTGTGCATTCGTACCCTGCATGACTGCAATGGGGGAGTGGAGTCCCTGACCTACCGCTTGTACACCATGCATGCCTGTCATAAAGGGATGCTGTCCCTGGCCTAAAGCTTGTACATTCACACCATGCATGCCAACAAGAGGGGTATGATGTCCCTGACCTTCTGCCTGTACATTCACACCCTGCATAACTGCATTCTCACCAATGGAGGATGCTACATGATATTCCCTGCCCTGATTCACATGCAGACTATGATCAGACCTTTGTGGGTTAATGAGTGCAGCCGCTTGAATTGAACCACAATCAGCCCTTTGTGGGTTAACATTAATGGGAGCGGCCTGCTGAATGGCCAACTGATCCGTTATTGCATTTGTCTTATCTTCCCCTTGCACAAATTGTAATGGCCTCATTGCCCTTGAAGGGTTAACACTGCATGCCCCCCTACCCCTTGTACTGACTATCTGCCTGGAACTACCTTTAATAAGGGAGCGACCCCTTTGAGGCCCCTGCGGATTAACATTCACATGTGCTGGCCGCTTGCGCTGAGTGCTTGCGCCGCTAATGCCCCTCCGCCCCCCCCACTGGTAATCCGTCAACGGCCAAGGACGACTCTCGGTGCTCACCTGCATCTAGCGTAGCACCGGGAGCCGATGTCCTTGTGACCGCGCGTGTTGCTGCCAAGCCGGAAGTGCCGCTGGCCACTTCCGGTGACGTCACAGACATGACGTTTTCACCGGAAGTCGGGCCCCAGACCACGCGGCTGGCGTAAGTGTAGGCCGCTAGGCCCTGGAATCTCAACCGGAAGCCCTGGATTAATTTGGGCCTCAGGCATAGCATGGAGCGGTGTGTCGGGTTGAGCGGCGGTGGCGGGTTGAGCGGCGGCTGTATAGGCCCTGTCCCGGCCGGGCAGGGTGCCGCGTGTTACTGCAGGGGAATGTGGGCCCACATTTTGAGGTGACAATGGACAAGGCCTGCTGGGGGTCGCTAAGACCTGTTGGTCCGAATCACTAAGAGTAAGAGGGGGTTCAGCCGGTGGCATGTTAGGCAATCCGGACCCCTGGGGCCCTGAGGAGGATGCAGTCATAGCTGAAATAATGTTTTGTAACAGGTTTGAGACTGCTGACATAGCAGAAGGGGGGACAGAACTAATGAATGAGGCCTGAACACTGTCAAGGGGTAAATTAACTTGCTGGGACTGTAATACTTGAGACATGGGGGTTTCCTGAGCTTGCACAGTACTAATAGGCCCCTGCTCTTCTATATGATGGACCTGAGCTGAAACAACAGTAGTAAACTGAGTTGGGGGAATAATATCTAAATCATCCATAGTAACAGATGGAACACTTATCTGTATGTTCTCATTCACAGGTCCAGAAGCTCCCTGATCCGACTGGAAACGTCTAGGAGGCAAAGTAGAACGTCTGGAACGATGCATATCTGCACTGATGGTAACAGAACTGCTAACAAAACTGCTTCAGCTAGGATCCGGAGAAGAAGAGGAAGTTGCAAGGGGAGACTCAGTTTTTCTACAGGTAAGGAGGGGCCTACCCTGAATAGCAACAATGTTACACCCCAGCACCATCCCTCTCTCTTCTAACCCACTCTCTTACAGCCTTAACCCTTAGACTGCTCCAGGCTTATGCTAAGCCCTACACTGCATTTAGAACTAGAATATCTCAAAGGAAGAGTTTTAGGCCTCTAGTTATCAAGCCGTCGACTTTCTTGCATTCAACGGCACCAATACGCTCGCCTAAGATCACCTAACATCGCCGCCACGGACATAAATACGTTCACCAAATTTATCAAGAAAGCTGTCAAAAAGCCGCGCACCAAGTACGGTGCGATGAGCAGCGGACTGTTGTTAACTAACAGTTATCAATCTCGCTGCTCTTCGGCTTATTCGCAGCTTTCTTGCTATACTGTCACTAAGCACCCACACTATACTATACTGTTTTACCCCCTAAATCGCCCCTCCTGGAGCCCCCCGCAACTAAATAAAGTTATTAACCCCTAAACCGCTGCACCCGGACCCCGCCACAACTCTAATAAATGTATTAACCCCTAAACCGCCGCTCCCGGACCCCGCTGCCACCTACATTATACCTATTAACCCCCAATCTGCCGCCCCCAATACCGCCAGCCACCTACATAAAGTTATTAACCCCTATCCTGCCGATCCCGAGCCCCGCCGCAACTAAATAAATTGTTTAACCCCCAAACCGCCGCTCCTGGAGCCCACCGCCACCTACATTATATTTATTAACCCCTAATCTGCCCCCCCTACACCGCCGCCACTATAATAAATATATTAACCCCTAAACCTGTCTATCCCTAACCCTAACACCCCCCCTAGCTTAAATATAATTTAAAATAATCAAAATAAAATTACTACAATTAAATAAATTATTCCTATTTAAAACTAAATACTTACCTGTAAAATAAACCCTAAGATAGCTACAATATAACTAATAATTAACATTCTAGCTAGCTTAGGGTTTATTTTTATTTTATTTTACAGGCAAGTTTGTATTTATTTTAACTAGGTACAATAGTTATTAAATAGTTATTAACTATTTAATAGCTACCTAGTTAAAATAAATACAAATGTACCTGTAAAATAAAACCTAACTTAAGTTACAATTACACCTAACACTACACTATCATTAAAATAATTAAATAAATTAACTACAAATAATTAAAACTAATTACAATTAAATAAAATTAACTAAAGTACCAAAAAAAAAAAAAAAATTACAGAAAATAAAAAAATAATTACAAGATTTTTAAACTAATTACACCTAATCTAATCCCCTTAATAAAATAAAAAGCCCCCCAAAATAATAAAAATCCCTACCCTATACTAAATTACAAACAGCCCTTAAAAGGGCTTTTTGCGGGGCATTGCCCCAAAGTAATCAGCTCTTTTACCTGTAAAAAAAAATACAATACCCCCCCCAACATTAAAACCCACCACCCACACACCCAACCCTACTCTAAAACCCACCCAATACCCCCTTAATAAAACCTAGCACTAACCCCTTGAAGATCACCCTACCTTGAGCCGTCTTCACCCAGTCGGGCACAAGTGGACCTCCAGAGGGGCAGAAGTCTTCATCCAATCCGGGCAGAAGAGGACCTCCAGACGGGCAGAAGGCTTCATCCAGGCGGCATCTTCTATCTTCATCCATCCGGAGCGGAGCGGGTCCATCTTCAAGCCAGCCGACGTGGAGCATCCTCTTCTTCTGATGACTCCCGATGAATGAAGGTTTCTTTAAATGACGTCATCCAAGATGGCGACCCTTGAATTCAGCCAATCAGAATTAAGATAGGAAAAATCCTATTGGCTGATGCAATCAGCCAATAGGATTGAAGTTCAATCCTATTGGCTGATCCAATCAGCCAATAGGATTGAGCTCGCATTCTATTGGCTGATTGGAACAGCCAATAGAATGCAAGCTCAATTCTATTGGCTGATTGCATCAGCCAATAGGATTTTTCCTAACTTAATTCCGATTGGCTGATAGAATCCTATCAGCCAATCGGAATTCATGGGACGCCATCTTGAATGACGTCATTTAAAGGAACCTTCATTCCTCGGGAGTCGTCGGAAGAAGAGGATGCCCCACGTCGGCTGGCTTGAAGATGGACCCGCTCTGCTCCGGATGGATGAAGATAGAAGATGCTGCCTGGATGAAGCCTTCTGCCCGTCTGGAGGTCCTCTTCTGCCCGGATCGGATGAAGACTTCTGCCCCTCTGGAGGTCTACTTGTGTCCGGCTGGGTGAAGACAGCTCAAGGTAGGGTGATCTTCAAGGGGTTAGTGTTAGGTTTTATTAAGGGGGTATTGGGTGGGTTTTAGAGTGTGGGTGGCGGGTTTTAATGTTGGGGGTAAAAGAGCTGATTACTTTGGGGCAATGCCCCGCAAAAATCCCTTTTAAGGGCTATTTGTAATTTAGTATAGGGTAGGGATTTTTATTATTTTGGGGGCCTTTTTTTATTAGGGGGATTAGATTAGGTGTAATTAGTTTAAAATTCTTGTAATAATTTTTTTATTTTCTGTAATTTAGTGTTTGTTTTTTTTGTACTTTAGTTAATTTTGTTTAATTGTAATTAGTTTTATTTAATTGTAGTTAATTTATTTAATTATTTTAATGATAGTGTTAGGTGTAATTGTAACTTAGGTTAGGTTTTATTTTACAGGTAAATTTGTATTTATTTTAGCTAGGTAGTTATTAAATAGTTAATAACTATTTAATAACTATTCTATCTAGTTAAAATAAATACAAAGTTGCCTGTAAAATAAAAATAAATCCTAAGATAGCTACAATGTAACTATTAGTTATATTGTAGCTATCTTAGGGTTTATTTTACAGGTAAGTATTTAGTTTTAAATAGGAATAATTTAGTTAATTATAGTAATATTTATTTAGAGTTATTTAAATTATATTTAAGTTAGTGGGTGTTAGGTTTAGGGTTAGACTTAGGTTTAGGGGTTAATATGTTTATTATAGTGGCGGCGGTGTAGGGGGGGCAGATTAGGGGTTAATAAATATAATGTAGGTGGTGGTGGGTTCCGGGAGCGGCAGTTTAGGGGTTAATCAATTTATTTAGTTGCAGCGGGGTCCGGGATAGGCAGGATAGGGGTTAATAACTTTATGTAGGTGGCGGCGGTATAAGGGGTGGCAGATTAGGGGTTAATAGGTCTAATGTAGGTGGCGGCAGGGTCCGGGAGTGGAGGCTTAGGCGTTAATACATTTATTAGAGTTGCGACGGGGTCCAGGAGCGATGGTTTAGGGGTTAATAAGTTTATTGAGTTGCAGTGGGGTCCGGGAGCGGCGGTTTAGGGGTTAATAAGTATAATGTAGGTGGCGGCGGTGTAGGGGGGGCAGATTATGGGTGTTTAGACTTGGGGTACATGTTAGGGTGTTAGGTGTAGACATTACCATAGAAATCAATGGGATATCAGGCAGCAGCGAACATAAGCTTTCGCTGCTGTCAGACTCCCATTGATTACTATGGCATCCGCCGCCTCCAGGGCGGCGGATTGAAAACCAGGTACACTGGGCCGGAAAAGTGGCGAGCGTACCTGGTACCTGGTTAATTATAGTAATATTTATTTAGAGTTATTTAAATTATATTTAAGTTAGTGGGTGTTAGGTTCAGGGTAAGACTTAGGTTTAGGGGTTAATATGTTTATTATAGTGGCAGCGGTGTAGGGGGGGCAGATTAGGGGTTAATAAATATAATCTAGGTGGTGGTGGGTTCCAGGAGCGGCAGTTTAGGGGTTAATCAATTTATTTAGTTGCGGCGGGGTCCGGGATAGGCAGGATAGGGGTTAATAACTTTATATAGGTGGCGGCGGGATAGGGAGTGGCAGATTAGGGGTTAATAGGTATAATGTAGGTGGCGGCAGGGTCTGGGAGCAGAGGCTTAGGGGTTAATACATTTATTAGAGTTGCGGCGGGGTCCGGGAGCGACGGTTTAGGGATTAATAAGTTTATTGAGTGGCGGCGGGGTCCGGGAGCGGGCGGTTTAGGGGTTAATAAGTATAATGTAGGTGGAGGCGGTGTAGGGGGGGCAGATTATGGGTGTTTAGACTCGGGGTACATGTTAGGGTGTTAGGTGTAGACATTACCATAGAAATCAATGGGATATCAGGCAGCAGCGAAGATAAGCTTTCGCTGCTGTCAGACTCCCATTGATTACTATGGCATCCGCCGCCTCCAGGGCGGCGGATTGAAAACCAAGTATGTTGGGCCGGAAAAGTGGCGAGCGTACCTGGTAGTTCCTTGATAACTTCCAAAAAGTAGTCAGATTGTGCCGAACTTGTGTTCGGAACATCTGGAGTGATGTAACCATCGATCTGTGTCGGACTGAGTCCGGCAGATCGTATGTTACATCACTAAATTCTACTTTTGCCGGTCTGTAGGGTTTGATAACTGCGGCGAATCAGGCTCGCCACAAATACGCTGCAGAATTCCAGCATATTTGTGGTTGACAGCTTGATAAATAGAGGCCTTAGACTCATATATTTTTAAACAGGAAACAACACAGAGTTAAGGATGTTCGAAAAAATAAGTATAGAAAATAGAAGAAGTCATAGTTTAAGTACGTCTGGAAAGAGAAAAGATAACACCTTGAGGAGAAAACATTTTAGCATCATAATCTATAGTTTTTACACCGGAAACTCTTTTACAAGACAAAAGACATAATAGAGTTGCAAGTTTACAAGTTATCTGTTTAAGAGATAAATATTTATTATCTGGCCAATTCCTGAAGAAAGAACTTAATCATTCAACATCTCAAAATTAATTATATTTAGGGACAGGAGGTGTTTTAACACAAATAGCTTTGAGAAGTTTACAAATAGTAAAATGTTGACCTATAGGTGCATTATGAAATAATTCATGACCAGCTGAAATAGCAGAGCAAGCAACACTGATAAATCTGCAGGCCAAGCCAGCTTTAAAAAGAGAAGTGAGATAATTATTTACTTCACTTAAATTGGCTGAAATGGGATCCAAATCCCTGTCACTGCACCAGCTAGTCCATTTAGTCCAAGCGGATAAATAACATTTCCTGGTTCCAGGTGCCCAAGAGTCTTGAAGGAGGAGTTTAGCTCATGATGAAAGACCTTCGAAAGACCAGGATTGCCTGAAATTTTACAATCAATTAGTTAAAAAGAACCTGAGAGAACTAAATCGTTAAAATCTCTGATGTGATTGATAAGAAGATGTTGCTGAAGAGATAAGAAGAGATTATTTATTTATTTATTTTCTTTATATTGTCCATAGGAAGACATAAAGTAGAAGAAATAGTATTTATAACAAAACCAAGAAAAAATAAATTTTGAGAGGGAGTAAGGATAGATTTTTTGATATTTATAATAAAACCTAAATTCTGGATAAGGTTCATAGTAGTGTTTAACTGATCTGAAAGGATATTTGGATCTTGATGAAAAATAAGGATATCGTCAAAATAATAGATTAGATGAATACCTCTCATTCTTAACCAAGAAACTACTGATTTTAAAACTTTTAAACTTTTAAAAATTTCCTGAAATCTGAATGAATTGGAATAGTGAAATAGGCATATTTTAGATTTAATTGAACTAACCAATCTCTGTCTAAAAGACAATCTCTCAAAAGATGAATACCTTCCATTTTGAAATGATTGTGATCTGGATGGAGATTTAACTGTCTTGAATTTAAAACTGGACGATAAGAACCTTCTTTTTTCTTTACAAGGAACATGTTGCTGATAAAAGAATTTGTTGGGTCTAAAACTTGTTCTATTGCTTCTTTTCTTAATACGTCTGGAAGTTTGGAATCCAATTGGGAAAAAAATATTGGAGAAGGAAGAATGTGTAGAACTGGAGGGGTGGAAAACACAAGTTGTAGACCTTAAATAGTTTGAATGACCCATGGATCTTTAGTAATTAAAATCCAATTTTTTGTATAAAGAGCTAGTCTGCCTCCATTTTTTTGTGGGTAAAAAAGTGTGTGAGAGAAGGTGAGAAAACTTACCATTGAACGGTTTGCGAGCTGGACGGTTCCTGGATGATCGTGTCGTCCATTGTCTTCCTTTTGAGGGGAAAAAGTTTGAGTGGGAGGTTGTTGGTATTGCAACATTTTTGAATTGACACCTAGAAACACCCTGGAAATGGCCGGGAAATCAGCCTCTGCCTTTCCCGGCCCTATCAAAAATTTTATTAGGCTGATAAAAAAATTTCTTTGTATTGAGTTTGATTTTATTAAGGCCTAGATTTGGAGTTTGGCGGTAAAAGGGCTGTTAACGCTCCGCGGGTTTTTTTCTGGCCGCACCATAAAATTAACTCTGGTATTGAGAGTCCAAAAAAATGCTGCGTTAGGCTCCAAAAAAGGAGCGTAGAGCATTTTTACCGCAAATGCAACTCTCGATACCAGAGTTGCTTACGGACGCGGCCAGCCTCAAAAACGTGCTCGTGCACGATTCCCCCATAGGAAACAATGGGGCTGTTTGAGCTGAAAAAAAACCTAACACCTGCAAAAAAGCCGCGTTCAGCTCCTAACGCAGCCCCATTGTTTCCTATGGGGAAACACTTCCTACGTCTGCACCTAACACCCTAACATGTACCCCGAGTCTAAACACCCCTAACCTTACACTTATTAACCCCTATTCTGCCGCCCCCGCTATCGCTGACCCCTGCATTACACTTTTAACCCCTAATCTGCCGCTCCGTAAACCGCCGCAACCTACGTTATCCCTATGTACCCCTAATCTGCTGCCCCTAACATCGCCGACCCCTATGTTATATTTATTAACCCCTAATCTGCC